>NC_141698.1:486297673-486797142 GCF_964263255.1 Lissotriton vulgaris
TTTTGAAGTAAAGCATTTTCCATTTCTTGCCAGTATTTAGTAAGCATGGGGCATGAATAGATCATATGTGTGAGATCTGCAGCTACCAGATCGCATTTAGGGCATTTTGTACGATCACTACTGTTAGACCTGGCACCTTGGCGTGAGTCTCCCTTCCACTTTTTGCTGATGTGCCTCCGATGTTTTGCTGGTTTTCCGATACTCAGGGCACTGCGCCACGGCTGATCCGTGCCGCAATGCAAGTGCTCCCTACTGTAAACTGTACATACGATTGGTATCCATGATTGGTGCATTGGATTTACTGTTAGTCCCTAGTAAAGCGCACGAGAGAGTGCCGGGGCTTGTAGATGCCAATACTGCTGGTGGGCCTGCAGCGCTGGTTGCGCCACCCACCGAAGCAGCCGTAAAGATGTGTCTGGGAACTGCGACCGCAGAACCCGCGTGTGGTCTCGTACTATCACGCTAGCTGGGCAAGTGTCCCCACTTGCCAGCACCGACCCTTCCCTTGACTACATATTAGTCACCCCTATGGTAGGCCTGCGGGCAGGGTGCATTGTAGGTGCAAGGTAGGACAAGCCCTGATGTGCGTGGCATGTCCTAGTAGTGACTTACAACGAAGACCGTATTTCACTACTGAAGGCTACCTGCTCCATTAGGCCAGACTGAGCTGCGAGGGTTATTACACCCTATAATCCCCGCAGGCTCAAGGAGCATGGTAGTGAGTCATGTTTAGTATGCCTGAACTCAGGGTAATGAGAAATTTCTTGTAGTCAAGTTTATTTCAGTATCCTGGGTTTGCAAATGCTACTTTTAGAAAGTTAGCCTTTGCTTGCTTAGCCATTTCAGCCGTCTCTGCTGGTGTGTATCTGACTGTCTGGGATGTGTGAGTGACAGGGCTGGAGGGATGACGGGTGGTGAATGCGCAGATTACACCTTAGTGGGAGGTAGGAGTGCCTCTTGACTCGAGCTGTCACTGTGCTCGACCTCCACAATGCTGGCTCCACCCTCCTGGGGAGCGGCGGATGACTCTGCCGGCACCTGGCCCAGGAAGGGCGAAGCCCCCATCAACAAGGTACTCTGGCCACTCCTGTCCGGACAATGCTGGCTCCACCTCCTGTGGGGCGTCTGATGCGCCTGCCCCTCACACTGAAAGCAGAAGCCGGAGTACACCCGCGGGGGTACTCCAGAACTGAGAGTGGCTATGCAAAGGCCCCCCTGGCCTGCGAGAACAAAAGAATTGGCCTATAAAAGACGGAGCCCTGCTCCTTGAAAATTAGATCCGGTTTGGGCCACAGAAAGACTCTGCCCTACGAGAAGGACCGTGGGAGACAAGGAAGGGTGCTGACTCTTGCCTGTGTCTGGTGCCTTGCTGCTGAAGGAGAGGAAGACAATAAGACTACGAAAAGACTTTTGTGCTACTTGTACCAAACTCTGCAAAGAGATCTCCAAGGGCTTGCAACTGAACTTGCCCCCTGACCAGCGTCCCAGGACCAGTGGACGCTACCCCCTTGGAAGAAGGCGACTGCGGGTGCTGATCATCGCCGCGGCACTGACGGAGGAATCTCCTCTAAGGCATCAACGGCCTCCCGACCACCGTGACCGGGGCCCAAAGCAACAGCGGAAGCAAAGTGAGGACCAGCCGCCGCTGGCCCGAACACCGTGACCGCAACTGCACCGGGAGCCCGAGAGCAAAGCAAAGGAGGACCCGTCCGGTCCGAGCTCTCGAGGTGACTGCATAGCGAGCAGTCACTCACCTGCAAGGACGGACAGTTGCCCTACGAGAATCCGCAAGGTCGGTAAGCCTGCCCGACAGCCCAGCTGTGAGCCCACAGCTGCACCGACATTTGGCTGGGTACGTCCTGCACTTGGGGACCGTACTGCCACTTGTCACAACCGCACAGCCGCCGCCTCCAGGGTCGGAGCGGACGACGAAGTAAGGACCCTGCCGCCACAGAACACCGCTGCCCCGGACGACCAGTGACCTGCTCGGCCGAAGAGCTGCAACGATCAGCGACCCCGGGAAGGCAAAGCGACGTGGGACAGATCCCTTGGAAGCCGCCGGCTCCACAAGAACTTTGAATAACACCGGCCTACGGGCCTCAAGAGAACTTCCATAAGAACTGTGGTAACCCGAATTACGTAACTTGCAACCGTCTTCATAAAGTTATTGACTGTATTCATAAGCCTGCTTAAAATCTATATAAAGATATATATTTTTACAAGAATACAGTCTGGTCTCGTTGTGTGGTGGGTTGGTTGTAAAGGTGTACTGTTGCAAGTGTTTAACCCTATGTGCCCCAAAGATTAGCCTACGACTGCTTAAGCCACACTACCTAGAGGGTAAGCAGAGGTTGTCTGGAAGGTAACCCTCAGCCCTGACGAGGAAGAGAGAGTCCCTGCTTGTCGCTAGTGTTACACTGCGCCAACTAGAGCCTCCCCCTTCCTACATTGGACGCAGCGGTGAGGATTTTGAATTTACACTTGCGATAGTTATACCTGAGCTTCTGACCACTACACAAGGATTACGGTACAGTTACTAAACCACAGACTTTGCTTTTTGAAAGAAGATTCCGAGTGCAGAAACCATGCCGGGCACAAAGAGCCTAGATGGAGCGGAGTCCACGACCTCCGAGGTGTTGGAGGTGGAGTGGGACCCCACCAAAGTGGATAAATATTCCAGGGACGAACTGAAATTCTTTTGCAAGAAACTCAAGGTCCCGCACGCTGGCTGCAAAAACAAGACCCAGCTCTCCAAGGCCCTGAAAGCCTGGATCGAGTCCCGGAAAACCCCGGAGGAGCAGGATGTCCTCGCCGAGCAGAATGCGACGGAGGAGCAGAATGCACTTGGGGATCTGATCGATCTCGAGAGGCAAGACAGCGAGCACAGCTTTGGAAAAGGCCTGTCGCCAGAGGAGCTGGCGGACAGGAAGGAAACCCGGAATCACGAAAGAAAGTTGGCAGAATTGAAAATCCAGCTGGAGCTGGAAACCAAAAGAATGGCGCTGGAAGAGCGAAAGCACCAGATGGATTATGAAATCAAGATGAGGGAGATAAGTCTCAAAGAGAGAGACTTGGATCGGCCTCCCTCTGGTGGCAGCACATCGCCAGTGCAGGTAGAGTCAAGAGTGCACATCCCGAAGGACGTAGTTAAGGAGTTCTTTAAGGGGGATGACATAGGACAGTGGTTTAGGGCATACGAGGTAGCCATGTCCTCCCACCGGGTCCCTGACAAGGATTGGGGAGCGGGGTTGTGGGGAAGGTTCCTTAGCGAAGGGAGAGATACCTTGCTAGATTTGCCCGTTGAGAATCGGAGATCCTATGCCCACATGAAAGAAGCTTTATTAAACAGGTACGGGCTTACCCCTGAAATGTATAGACAGAAGTTTAGGGGATGTACTAAGCGGCCTGGGAATACGTATGTGGAGTATGTGACTTACTTTTGCAAAGCACTGGATGGTTGGGTGAAAGGTAACAAAGTGAATGATTTTCAAGGTCTCTTTGATTTAATTGCATGGGAGCACTTGTCTGATCACTGTTTTCCTGAGTTACGCCAACACCTGATCGATAGCAAGCTGTCCAACCCGAGGAAGCTTGCTGAGGAGGCGGACCGCTGGCTCAGCACCAGGGTCCACAAGGGTCCCGTGGGAGATTCCGCCAAGAGTGGGCAGGGTCCCCAGCAGAAGAGTGGGGGGGACAAAGGGGGAAAACAGAAAGGGTTCCAAAAAGGCCCCCAAAGTAGTTCCCAAGGGAATCCGCAGCAGGGTTCTCAGCCTCCCCCACCCCCGAAGCAGAATGGAGCCCCGACAGGTAAACCTGTTCCAAAGGGGCCCTTCAATTGTTTCAAATGTGGCGAGCCTGGGCACATATCCAGTGACCCCAAGTGTCGCCTATTTGGAAAACCGGCCCCCACTGGTGCTCCGCCCCGACAAGTGACTAGCGTTCACCTGGGAGAAGAAATGATGGTCCCGGGGGGTGGAGATCCCGTTCACATGACCCTGGTCTCGCTAGGAGACAGTGAGATGATCCCGACGAACTACCTGCCCTCTAACACTAAGAAATATGGGCAGGTGGTGATCATCAATGGCAAGGAAGCTGAGGCTCTTAGAGACACAGGAGCCAGTGTGACTGCAGTGAGGCAGCACCTGGTGTCTCAAGAGCAGGTTGTACCCCATGCCTACTGTAGGGTTATCAATGCTGATAATTCTGAGAGCCAGTGTCCGATGGCTCAAGTTCCCTTCGAGTGGGGGGGGGTCTCTGGTACTCTGCAGGTCTGTGTGAGAAAAACCATGCCTGTTGACTGTTTGCTAGGGAACGACTTGGAGCACTCCCCTTGGGAAAAGGTGGAGAAAGCGACTCACCTGCGGATGGTGGGCCTGCCTGACTGGGCGTGCGTGACCACCCGGTCGATGGCAGCCAGTAAGGGTGATCGAGAGGTCCTGGGGCCTGATGGAGAGGCCCAGGAACCGGCTTTAGGGAGAAGGCGCAGGGGGCGCAGGAAACCGGCCCCTGAAGTTCCTACGGTCCAGGAGGAAGCAGACCTTGAGGGGGATGCCCTGGAGCCTACAGGGGAACAGATCGCCGAACTGGGGGACCTGCCTGAGCTGACCCATTGGCAGCAAGAAGGAGGACCCTCCAGGGAGGAATTCTGCAGGGAGCAGAAAGAATGCCCTTCTCTCGTGGGTATGCGGCAGCAGGCTGCAGACCAGGCCAATGGTGTTCAGGCCAAAACACATTACGTGTACTGGGAGAACGACCTCCTGTATTCGGAGCCTAAGGCTGCTGAACCTGGGTCAGCCCGTGTGCTGGTGGTACCCCAGAAGTTCAGAACCTTCCTACTGGGGCTGGCTCATGATGTGCCTTTAGCAGGACATTTAGGGATGGACAAGACCTACGACAGGCTTGTCACCCACTTCTACTGGCCCCAAATGCATAAAAGCTCAGACGCTTATTGCAGAACCTGTCCGACTTGCCAGGCAAGTGGGAAGACGGGAGGGAAGAACAAGGCTCCCCTCCAACCCTTCCCTGTGGTCGGTACGCCATTCCAGCGAGTGGGTATTGACATCGTTGGGCCTCTGGACCCCAAGACAGCCATGGGCAACAGGTTCATCCTGGTCTTGGTGGACCATGCCACCCGGTACCCTGAAGCCATCCCTCTGAGGACAGTGACGGCTCCCGTGGTGGGGCGTGCACTGATGGGAATTTTCTCACAAGTAGGATTCCCTCTAGAGGTGGTGAGCGACAGGGGGACCAATTTATATCGAAATATATGAAGTCCCTTTGGCAGGAGTGTGGCGTAACGTACAAGTTCACCACACCCTACCATCCCCAAGGTAACGGGTTGGTTGAAAGATTCAACCGAACCCTCAAAGGCATGATAATGGGCCTGGAAGGTCCGATGAGGCGTAAGTGGGACGTCCTCTTGCCATGCCTGCTGTTTGCATATCGCGAGGTACCACAGAAGTCCCTAGGGTTCAGCCCCTTTGAACTGCTGTACGGTCACCCCGTGAGAGGACCACTGAGTTTGGTAAAGGAAGGCTGGGAGCAATCTCCCAGGAAACCTCCCCAGAATGTATATAGCTACATGCTGGCCTTCAGAAACCAGACCAGACGCTTCAGACAACTTGCCGAGGCAAATCTGGAAGCGAGCCAGGAAGAAATGAAGCGGTGGTACGATCAGAATGCCACTCTGGTCGAGCTTCAGCCTGGACAAGAGGTGTATGTCTTGGCCCCAGTGGAGCCCTGTGCCCTTCAAGATAAGTGGACAGGACCATTTGAGGTTGTGGAGCGCAAGAGCCCCGTGACATACTTGGTGGACATGAAGACGCCCAGGAACCCTTTGCGGGTCCTACATGTCAACCGCCTCAAGCCCCACTTGCGAAGGTCCGAAGTGGGCATGTTGTTGGCAACCGATGACGGAATGGAGGAGGAGTCGGAACCTCTTCCTGACCTCTTGGTGGCCTGTGAGAAGGATGGGTCAGTGGATGGAGTTAACCTCTCACCCTCCCTGACCGCTGAACAACAGGAGGACTGCCGCCAGTTGCTGGGACAGTTTCCAGACCTGTTCTCCCTGGTTCCGAGTGTCACAGATTGGTGCGTCCATGATGTGGACACTGGAGACAGCTTACCGGTGAAGCACAAGGCTTACCGGGTAACTGACAGGGTCCGGGCCTGCATCAAGGAGGAGGTCTCCAAGATGCTTGCCCTCGGGGTGGTTGAGTCTTCCAGCAGTCCTTGGTCCAGCCCCGTGGTCTTGGTTCCGAAGGCTGCTGCGCTGGGAGCCACACCCGAACTCCGGTTCGGTGTGGACTACAGAGGACTCAATTCAGTCACGAAGACTGACGCGCACCCCATCCCCAGAGCTGACGAGCTCATTGATCGGCTGGGGGCTGCCCGGTTCCTCAGCACGTTTGATTTGACGTCTGGGTACTGGCAGATCGCCTTGACCGATGGGGCAAAGGAGAGGTCGGCATTCTCTACACCAGATGGGCATTTCCAGTTCCGGGTTATGCCATTTGGAATGAAGAATGCCCCTGCCACCTTTCAGAGATTGGTCAACCAGGTGTTGGCTGGACTGGACGAGTTCAGTGCCGCCTACCTGGATGACATCGCGGTGTTCAGCGGCACCTGGCCCGAACACCTGCGACACCTCTGGGAAGTGTTGATGGCCCTGCGCAGAGCAGGCCTCACAATCAAGGCAAGCAAGTGCCAGATTGGGCAGGGTTCAGTGGTGTACTTGGGACACCAAGTTGGGAGTGGCAAGGTAGCCCCCTTGCAGCCCAAAATCGAAACCATCCTGGCTTGGGAACCCCCCAAGACCCAGACTGCAGTGAGAGCCTTCCTGGGGCTCACTGGGTATTACAGGAGGTTTGTCAAGGGCTATGGCACGATCGTGACCCCCTTGACAGAGCTGACTTCGAAAAAGCAGCCCAGGAATGTGATTTGGACTGACACCTGTCAGAAAGCTTTCGACACCCTGAAGACTGCCATGTGCACGGCGCCCGTGCTCCTGGCCCCAGATTTCTCCAAGGAGTTCATTGTGCAAACAGACGCTTCAGAGCATGGTGTAGGGGCTGTTCTTTCACAGATGACTGAGGAGGGCTTTGACCAACCCGTAGCCTTCATAAGTCGGAGGTTACTTCCACGGGAAAGTAGGTGGAGTGCAATAGAGCGTGAAGCATTTGCTGTGGTCTGGGCGCTGAAGAAGCTAAGACCCTACTTGTTTGGGTCTCACTTCCGAGTTCAGACGGACCACAGGCCCCTCAGATGGTTGATGCAAATGAGGGGTGAGAACCCGAAACTGTTGAGGTGGTCCATTTCTCTACAGAGTATGGACTTTACGGTGGAACACCGCCCTGGCACCGATCACGCCAACGCTGACGGTCTGTCCAGATTTTTCCGCCTTAGTGATGTGGAACTCCCTGGGGAAGGGTAGTTCCCCCCACATTTCAGCTGGAGGGGACACATGTTAGACCTGGCACCTTGGCGTGAGTCTCCCTTCCACTTTTTGCTGATGTGCCTCCGATGTTTGGCTGGTTTTCCGATACTCAGGGCACTGCGCCACGGCTGATCCGTGCCGCAGTGCAAGTGCTCCCTACTGTAAACTGTACATACGATTGGTATCCATGATTGGTGCATTGGATTTACTGTTAGTCCCTAGTAAAGCGCACGAGAGAGTGCCGGGGCTTGTAGATGCCAATACTGCTGGTGGGCCTGCAGCGCTGGTTGCGCCACCCACCGAAGCAGCCGTAAAGATGTGTCTGGGAACTGCGACCGCAGAACCCGCGTGTGGTCTCGTACTATCACGCTAGCTGGGCAAGTGTCCCCACTTGCCAGCACCGACCCTTCCCTTGACTACATATTAGTCACCCCTATGGTAGGCCTGCGGGCAGGGTGCATTGTAGGTGCAAGGTAGGACAAGCCCTGATGTGCGTGGCATGTCCTAGTAGTGACTTACAACGAAGACCGTATTTCACTACTGAAGGCTACCTGCTCCATTAGGCCAGACTGAGCTGCGAGGGTTATTACACCCTATAATCCCCGCAGGCTCAAGGAGCATGGTAGTGAGTCATGTTTAGTATGCCTGAACTCAGGGTAATGAGAAATTTCTTGTAGTCAAGTTTATTTCAGTATCCTGGGTTTGCAAATGCTACTTTTAGAAAGTTAGCCTTTGCTTACTTAGCCATTTCAGCCGCCTCTGCTGGTGTGTATCTGACTGTCTGGGATGTGTGAGTGACAGGGCTGGAGGGATGACGGGTGGTGAATGCGCAGATTACACCTTAGTGGGAGGTAGGAGTGCCTCTTGACTCGAGCTGTCACTGTGCTCGACCTCCACAATGCTGGCTCCACCCTCCTGGGGAGCGGCGGATGACTCTGCCGGCACCTGGCCCAGGAAGGGCGAAGCCCCCATCAACAAGGTACTCTGGCCACTCCTGTCCGGACAATGCTGGCTCCACCTCCTGTGGGGCGTCTGATGCGCCTGCCCCTCACACTGAAAGCAGAAGCCGGAGTACACCCGCGGGGGTACTCCAGAACTGAGAGTGGCTATGCAAAGGCCCCCTTGGCCTGCGAGAACAAAAGAATTGGCCTATAAAAGACGGAGCCCTGCTCCTTGAAAATTAGATCCGGTTTGGGCCACAGAAAGACTCTGCCCTACGAGAAGGACCGTGGGAGACAAGGAAGGGTGCTGACTCTTGCCTGTGTCTGGTGCCTTGCTGCTGAAGGAGAGGAAGACAATAAGACTACGAAAAGACTTTTGTGCTACTTGTACCAAACTCTGCAAAGAGATCTCCAAGGGCTTGCAACTGAACTTGCCCCCTGACCAGCGTCCCAGGACCAGTGGACGCTACCCCCTTGGAAGAAGGCGACTGCGGGTGCTGATCATCGCCGCGGCACTGACGGAGGAATCTCCTCTAAGGCATCAACGGCCTCCCGACCACCGTGACCGGGGCCCAAAGCAACAGCGGAAGCAAAGTGAGGACCAGCCGCCGCTGGCCCGAACACCGTGACCGCAACTGCACCGGGAGCCCGAGAGCAAAGCAAAGGAGGACCCGTCCGGTCCGAGCTCTCGAGGTGACTGCATAGCGAGCAGTCACTCACCTGCAAGGACGGACAGTTGCCCTACGAGAATCCGCAAGGTCGGTAAGCCTGCCCGACAGCCCAGCTGTGAGCCCACAGCTGCACCGACATTTGGCTGGGTACGTCCTGCACTTGGGGACCGTACTGCCACTTGTCACAACCGCACAGCCGCCGCCTCCAGGGTCGGAGCGGACGACGAAGTAAGGACCCTGCCGCCACAGAACACCGCTGCCCCGGACGACCAGTGACCTGCTCGGCCGAAGAGCCGCAACGATCAGCGACCCCGGGAAGGCAAAGCGACGTGGGACAGATCCCTTGGAAGCCGCCGGCTCCACAAGAACTTTGAATAACACCGGCCTACGGGCCTCAAGAGAACTTCCATAAGAACTGTGGTAACCCGAATTACGTAACTTGCAACCGTCTTCATAAAGTTATTGACTGTATTCATAAGCCTGCTTAAAATCTATATAAAGATATATATTTTTACAAGAATACAGTCTGGTCTCGTTGTGTGGTGGGTTGGTTGTAAAGGTGTACTGTTGCAAGTGTTTAACCCTATGTGCCCCAAAGATTAGCCTACGACTGCTTAAGCCACACTACCTAGAGGGTAAGCAGAGGTTGTCTGGAAGGTAACCCTCAGCCCTGACGAGGAAGAGAGAGTCCCTGCTTGTCGCTAGTGTTACACTGCGCCAACTAGAGCCTCCCCCTTCCTACAACTGCTTAAGATGTTCTGTGACCATTTAGATATTTTTAATGGAGTATGGTATATTTGGCTGACCGTCCTACATAGTTGTAGCTTCAAGCTAGAGGAATGGACTAATTTATTAATATTAACGAAAGCATTTGAAATATTCTGTGATGTCACATTGATTCCTAGATCAGCTGTCCATTTTAGCGACAATCTTGGACAGTCATCCGCTTTGTATTGACTAAGACAGTTGTAACCCACGCTAATTAGAGACTTCTTTTTCGTACTGTATAAACTGCTCCAAATGTCCGAGCTGTTTACTTTTTTCAACTTTATTTTCCGTATCAAATAATCCTTAATTTGCATATATTTGTATGTCATTACTACGGGCAGGTTATACAAAATTTGTAAAGTTGAAAACTGTAAGAAGCCCTCTGAACCGTACAGATCTCCTAGTATCTTAATTCCGTAATTACCCCAGTCCCTCCCCATCTTATCACTAAATATATCTGGAAGCCCAGGATTGTCCCAAAGTGGCAGTTCGGTATGAAAAAAAGAAGTATCACAATAATTCAAAATCAAATTCCAAATACATACAGCATCTCTTGCGGTCTTAAATTTTACCCGCTTAAAAAAGTTATGATCTTGTACTCTTGCTCAGAATTGATTTGAATTTGTGCCAAGCATAAACTGGCCTAAAAATGATGCAACAAAGTAAGCTTTAAAGTCCAGGAAGTCCAAACCCCCTCTTTCTGGTGGTAATTTTAGTATAGCCATGGACCTTCTAGCTTTTTTGTAGCTCCAGATAAAGCTGCTACAAATTCCGTCTAGTTTTCTAAAGAATAAATTGTTAACTCACAATGGAATAGAACGAAAAAGGTATAAAAACGTAGGCAAAATATTCATTTTTAATCAAATTAATTCGGCCCAATAAATTAAGTGGAATTTTATGCCATTTTTGAGCAGTGTAGTCACTTCCTTTAGTAAAGAGTCATAGTTTAATCTATTTATTTCATTGGTCTTAGAAGAAATTTTCACCCCCAAATACACACCCAATTTACAAATTCCTGGTACTGCATAGTTAGCTTGATAATTCATAATAATTTGTGTTTTATTAAGGTTTAATTTGTATCCTGAAATGACTCCAAAGTTTTTGCTTCTTCTGTTATTCCAATTAGTGCATCTGTTACATTTGTAGTATAAATCGCTAAATCATCCGCGTATGCAGTTATTTTAAGAATTTTATGTTCATGTTGTACCGGTATTATCTTATCTGGGGTTTGCAAGGCATTGATAAAGGGTTCCATAGAGAGAGCAAAAAGCAGGGGTGAAAGCGGGCACCCCTGCCTAGTCCCCCTTAAAATTGCAAACGTTGGTGAAAGTGACCCGGCATAACTAATTTTAGCATTGGGATCCCTATATAAAGCCTGTATGCTTCTAAAAAACCGCTCTTTAATACCGAACTGATTCAAAACTTTCCACAAGTAATCCCACCCCACTCGGTCAAACGCTTTTTCTGCGTCTAGAAGTATCATACCGAGTGGGGTGAGATTAGTTGCTGCCACATCAAAAGCCGTAATGGCCATGTTAACATGGGTAGTAGTATCCCTCCCTACTACAATACCATGTTGTTGGTCATTAACTAAATATGGCATAAGACGCGCCAGTCGTATTGAAAGCAACTTTGAGTAAGCCTTAGCATCAGTATTTATTAAAGATATTGGTCTGTACGACCCGCATTCTGTAGGTGGTTTTTTGTTTTTTTTTAAAAACATGATTTTAGCAGTTTTCCAGGATTCCGGAGCCTTGCCTGTAATATTAATTGAATTAACTACTAAACAAAAGAGGGGTAAGATTTCTTCTGCAAAGATTTTGTAAAGTTCGACTGGAAGTTTATCTTTTCCCGCCGCCTTGTTAGATGGAAGAGAAAACACTGCTGAGCGTAATTCTTGTAGAGTGTAGTTCTCTTTCAGTTTATCAAGGGTTTTTCTGATCTAAGTATTGCTTTGCTGGGAGTTTATCATTTATATATGATTGAATCTGATCTTCTGTATTCCTGCTCTCTGGAGTGTATATTTTTCATAATATGAAGCAAATTGTTACATAATTTGTATAGGCTGCGAATATAGAATATCATTAGGGCCTTTTATAGATTTGATTAGCATTGATGCTCGATCGTTCTCAACTTTGTAGGCCAAAAGTTTCCCTACTCTATCCCCACATTCGTATTGAGAAAGTTTATATTTAAGGATCTTACAGCTATTTTTTTCCCTAAGTGAGCTTTTGATAGTTGAGCGCAGAGTCAAATGTTTATTTTCCAATTGAGCAATGTCTGATCTACTCAGTACCTCAACTCTGAGATTATCAGCTAGCTGTTTCTCAATCTGTAAAATGTTGGCCGTCGCTATCTTTGTCTCATTCTTTCTTATTGCATTTTGTTTGAATATATATTGTTGTGCTATTCCTCTAATAGAGGCCTTGCAAGCATCCCATACTGATAAAACATTGGCAGTATCAATATTATTTGTGATAAACTCCTTTATGTGTTTCTTAAGGGATGTTACAAAAACCTCGTCCGATAGTAAATATCTTGGGAATGTGAAAGGGCGTATTTCCTTTGACCTTGGGGATAAACCAAATGTAAACATAATAGGATTATGGTCAGAAGAAATTTTTGGCATAATCTGCATGTGTCCTGAATTCATTAGTGCATCTGAAGCCCAAGCCAAATCTATTCTAGAGCATAGTTTATGGGGAGATGAATAGTAAGTATATCCTGGTATACCTGGATAAAGGCTGCGCCATATGTCTTTTACATTATGTATCTTTGCTAGTTCCAATATTGCTGCTCTTGTTTTACGCATGCGTGGGCATATCCCTTTCTTCGTCACATCCTGTTCGTAATTTAGTACACAATTAAAATCCCCCATCAAAATAAGTTCGCCCTCCCAAGATAGTAATTCTACATTCAACCAATCAAATATACGTGGCTCATCTCTATTTGGCCCATATATAGCACAAAAAACATAAATACATTCTCCTACCCGCATTTGCATAATTTCCCATCAATTTCGTATTCTCATACTCCTTTGTATCAATTCAATTCATCATTCTTTATTTCGGCAATTTTGCCATAAAAGATACCACATAAAATACATACAATTTGAAGACAAAAAAAAGTGCACATAAATAACAATTCAGGGAAGGAGGTCCCGCCAATCAGTCACTAAGCCCAATAGCTGCAAATAAGAACCAATGCTAAAACAGTAAAACACTACCATTAACATTTTTTCGAATAAAAATACAGCTATAAAACAGTACAGGGTCATCAATTAAAATGCTCGCAATCTGACACTCTACATTAAAGTGACCTGGGCAAAAGTGACATTCTCCTACACCATGCAAATTCCAGGAACTTAGACACTGCGAAAAAAATTACTCCTGCGAGATCCGACTTGAGAATTCTAAATGCCACAGCGCGGTTGCTAAACCCCAAATTCCTACAGAGCGGGGTTATCGAGATCCTTCTAGGACCAGTGCAGGCTGGGCAAAAGAAAATAAGGTGTAATTCATCTTCCAACCCACAGCTGCAACCCAGACAATTGTCGGGGGAATGCTGCTTCCATTTACTAGTAAAAGCTCTAATTGGGAGAGTGCCATACCACCATTGCAGGTACAATTTCCGGGTGTAATTCGGATAAATATTGTCCAGGACACTCTCAAATTTGTAGCAGTCTTTAACCCCGAGAAAGGAATTAACAAGTGAGTCTGTGGATACACCCTGATTATGGGAAGCTAATTTAAATGCATTATAAGTTGCCACTAGGGTTTTGCGGGTTAAATTCTGGCATGCTGCCTCCGGATCACTCCAGAGGGATTACAGGCCTAGCCGTGCCAGCTCGGTCTTTATATATTTGAACCACGGTATGCTCTCAATGGCAGGGAGAGCAAGAATTTCCTGCAGTTCCAGCCTGTAGTTGGCTAACTCGGGGGTAGACCACAGCCTACGCCAGAAGGTTAGTGGCTTTACCCCCAGTATTTGATCCAGTGGCTTCAAACCCAAATCCAACCTAAGGGGCAAGAGGGGGGTACTCACAGGAAGATTTAAAAGGTGTCTCAGGAAAGTATTCTCTGCGATGACCAGATCCTTCTTGCATGCGTGACCCCACAGTTCCCCGCCATATACAATCGCACCTCTGGCCTGCAGTCTATAAATCTCCAGCGGGGGACCAATTGGTCTAACCGATGACTTGTTGGAATTAACTAGTCTTGTTATTCCCCCTGCCAGTTGTACTAATTTAGGTTGGCACTTAGCCTGGTGGTCACCCCATTCCAATTTATCATTGAGGGTCACACCAAGGTACTCAAACGTATAGACTCTTTCTAGTCTGTTGGGGCCAATAGAGGGGTTGGGGTGTGTTTTCCGGGGGGGGGGTTAAAAATCATATATTTGGTCTTCAGGGCAATAATTTCTAAGCCATGCATTACGCAAAATGTCTCAAGCGGGCAATTGGGTTTAAGAACTCCGCCAGAACCTGGACCATCTCCACATGGAGAGTACCCAGAGTAGGGAACAAGCCTGTCTCCGGGGATAAAGAGGCTATGGCCCCTACCTTCTCGAGCGTAGGAAGAATGATTGCATACAACTCAGGTATACGGGCGGGGTTATCCAAAAACTTAGACCACCTCACCCTACGCCTGTCAGAGGTCAAGACCAATCTCGGGTCATTAACTGTCTCCACCGTCTGATCACCCCTATGGCTCGGGCAGATGGACAAGTAGAGAACCAGCGTGTTGTGATCACTGTCCATTCTGTGCAGTATCTCAAAGTCCAAGACCTTGTCCCAATAGGCTGGCTGAACAAGGATATAATCCAAGTGGGACTGCTGCCCCAGTCTATTAAAGGTAAATTTTGCAGGAGTGTTACCCTTCGCCCGCCCATTACATGCCCTGAAGGAATTACTGAGGGTAAATGCAAGAATTTGGGTTGCTAGGGGAGACCATGGTTTTGGGGTGGGACCCACCAGCTGCGGAATACTTCACTGTTCGTCCTCCTCCAGGAGTGCTCCCTCCAGGACTAAGGTTAGTGGTTCATATTGACAATTAAAATCTCCGCCCACAAGAATCTTAGCACCTAGGGGAATGAAGGGTAAAAAGTCTGAGAGCTCCTCTATGGACGGCGAAACCTTCGCTATCCCCACTGGCCTACTGTAAACATTTATTAGCGCAAGCTGAGTATTACTTGGCCACTCCAACAACACACACTGGACATCCAGCGAATCCGTACTAAGGGCCCTTGCGGAGCAACCCAAATGGGATGCCACCCATATACAAAGACCCCCCGAGGGCCGTCCCTTCCCAGCCCACTGTGCTGGAATCAAAAAGGCTGCATAGCCTGGTCGCTCTTTCCCCTCCCTTGCCCATGTCTCCTGAAACATACAGATGTCCTGTCTGTCAATGAAAGACCCCCATTCAGGACAGTATAATTTACTCTGGAGCCTAGCCACGTTCCAAGAGAGAACTGACAGAACAGCTGATCGTTCAGAGCCATGTTTCCCTGGGTTGGAATACGTGAGAGAGCTTGAAGTTGGTAATAATGGTGATAAAGAGTCAACTGATAGGGATACCTGGCCAAACTGAGCTTCAAGAACTGCGGGGGGCAAACTATTAGCATTGCCCCGGATAGGTTTAACTTCCATGTCTGACCCCGAGGGCAACGCTGACCCCCTTAGCAGGTCGTAGCTGGGTTGGGGTGTACACACCAGAGAACTATCAGTATGCCTGTCCGGCAAGCCAGAAAGAGCAGCATAGATCGGGTCAGCGTGCTTGGTCTGTAAACTTCAGTCGCAGTCCTCTAAACTGGAAAACACATTGAACCTATTCACTGTTTCTAATGGAGAGAAAGGTCTAAGATGTTCCATTCTCCTATTGGTGTTACCATGGGACCTGGCAGGTACCGTGTTCCACCCCAGATGTTCTGCAGGAAATACATTAGGCGGCACAAGGGGCATTTGCCTATTAATAAACGGTAAAGTATTTCTCATGAAATTAGGTCCCCTCCCACACGGATCAACTGGGGGGAAGACAAGGGATCTTGGGTAGAAATAGGTTAAAGAGCGGGGAACAATCAAATTAGTATCCTTTGTATCACTATAATCCCTGAGCCATGACTCTAATCCTGAGACTTCAAACATATACTGATTGTTGGGTGTTCCTTGTGTCTACTGAGGTGTGCTACTTTGTACCCTGGTAAGCATTCACCACACTGTTAGGTCCAAATCAGCTCTTCTTGCAGGGAGGGCTCTTGTAGTGTGAGGCCTATTCTGAACTATGGAAGTATCTTCTGTCGCTACATATGGAGTACTTGAGTTCACAGGAGTCAGTGGAACAAAATCCCCATCAACATTCGCTGATCTGCCTTGTAATGTCCCCTCAGTACACATGTGCTGTTGCTGATTTTCATTCCCAGTTGAGTTCGAGTAATATACGGAAACAACAAGCCCAATCTTGACTGGTACTGATAGAGCTTCTGTCAGTCTTGAAGCAGCATTAGAGTTACAATATATGAGCCCCCTGTTGTTCATTTTCTACCCCTTCTATCCTTTCTATTAACCTTGCTCCTGTCAATATCACTCCCACAACCCCCGGATCTGGGGCTACTGGAGCTAAAGCACTCTGTGTTAACAGTATCATTGGGATTTCTCCTACTTCCCTCCTGCAGTGGGCTATAAGGGGGTGGATGATCAGCCAACACTCCATTTAACCAGCTGTCATCAGTGTCACAGACATCATTTCTATCTGTCTCTTTTTTTTCGCCCCTGTAGTTCACGTCCTTATCTCTCTCTTGAATGCAGGATATAATCTCTCGCCCTCTATCATGACTACTCTCCACCTCTTTAACTTAGTGTCTCATTGTGCCTCTTGATAAGCTTGCATTGTTGTCTTCATCTTTAACTGGTAGCGATCTCTCTGCTTAGCATGAAATGCACAAATCCATGCATCAAGTGCCTTAAACTGTGTAGGTCTAGGTAAAGGTCTCATTTCAAATATCACTCTCCTCAACTGATTAAGTACCTCCAACTTGAAAGTGCCATAGTGTGGAAAATAACAATGTACCATCTTAGTGATCTTGTGCAAATTCTGAAGCCAAATGATAGTATGAAGTCCTAAGTTTGTCATCATATAAGCAGCCGGTGTATGTTTGCCCATTCTAGTAGTTATACCCTCATCCCTTTGAAACATGTCTCAAAGAACTTTAAAACATCACCTAACTTTGCTTATTTATGAAATGTCAATGATCCAAATGCAATTTAAAGGTTAAATAGTGCGACAATGCAGTCTCCAACACCCTAGCTGTAATATACGATTGTCAACCAATTCCAGCGAGGTGTTACACCAACCAGCCTATTCCAGCGCAGCACAATCTGACATCACCCTCACTCCTAGCAACGGTTCCCTCTCCTTCACAATTTCTCTGTTAGTATTCACTCACACAATTATCATAAAATGTGTAATTGACTGCCTTTCTAAAAGAAAATAGATACACACTTATACAAGAACACACCCTTACAGTGAAACCTCAAACCAGTACAGTTTACCCGCTGCTCAAAAAGGTCCACTACACGATTCACAATTGTCCCATTCACACAAAGTTCCCAGTCTTAGTTGGAGTTGTCAATGACGTCTCATAGCAAACCCCTTAAATCTTCAGCAGACAATCACTATCTTGGTGTCTCTACACCTTCAAAATATCACGGGATGTTAAGGCGCTTCTGGGTTCAATAACGTTATCTCAACTCTTTGGGCCACATCGGACATGACAACCACATTCACTCGATTCTCATGAGAACTCCACAAGACATCACTCAATCAAATCATCACTACAATCTAACACACTCCATACATACCCTATGAATACTCACTCCTCCTCTTGACCTGTGTTCTCCATCGCCAAACTCCATCCTCTCCAGTTCTCGATTACTGGGGTCTACCTGGGGACTTTTGGGTCAGGGCTCCAGACTATTCTAGATTGGATTCAAGATTTCCCCATTACTTCATTTGCAAACCATCTGTCTCAGCTATCAACTGTAAGGGCCTGAGCCCATTCGTTCAGTTCTCCTCCGATGCTGATCCTTCGATGGTTCTTTTTAGTAGCATGAAAGTGTAAAGGGAAGGAAGATTTAGTAAATTATAGTCAAGTTTATTATAAATGCAAAAATAGTTAGACATATTCGAATCTCAGCATGAGAGTATACAAATATAGAGGAAATAGAAGAAATACAAATCTTCAGAAGAGATTCACTTGATGCAACAATAAAAGTATGAGATGTTTTAATACTACTATGCAGGTAATCGGAAAGCAAGAGTCAAGGTTTTCCTGCATCAGCAGTTTGTTGGAGAAAAGCATTTCAGTTCTATCTATCCTCACTCTAACTCTAGAGGTGGCATCCCTAATTTAGCATTTAAGCAAAGGTTCAAAAGAGTAAAGGTGGCAGTGTGGTAAGAGTCTTTCTAAGAAGTTACTCATCCAGCAGATGGGTCAAGAGGCAAAAAACTACAAGCAAGAATGAAGCAAGCTAATACTCAGGTGCTTAATGTTAGAAAGGCGAGATGGAAATGGGCATCTATCCCTCTATAAAATGTATCATATATTCAAATTTGTATTCAGCAAAATCCCATAATGCTTTTCTCAAATATACTCTACAGTAAGGGGTAAAAGCGAGGCATTAAAGCAGGTTTAAAGAGTTTTGTATTTGAACAGCATGTATGGTACAATTTCAAAAATCTATATTTTATTCGGGAATGTAAACTTGTATTTTTCATTGTTGCAGATCAGGAACATTGACTACTTTAAAATAGAGGTAAGTGTCTGTAAAATGTCTTCAGCTGCTACCTCTTTCATGACAGAGTACAGAATGTACTGTAGACTTGTATTCATTTCTATCTTGTATGTGCTCCATCTTGTCCTGCTAAGTTTGTGAATCTCAATGAGGAACAAAGTTGATCAAATTACTTGAGGCCTTCATATGGAAATTGTGAACCTTGATAACCCATTGGTTTTAGCTTGAAACACAAAGATGCAAGGCTTGCTCAACTCAACAGCACTCGTGATTGTCACAGCTTGCTAGCTCAGCAAAAGCATGCTATGTTTATATAAGGCACCTAGTATTTGCTAATATGTTTCTCAATCTCGTAAAGACCCAACTGTCACAAAAGAAAAGACATAGGGGTCCTCGTAATATATTGCTTCTCATACATTTTTATATTCACTGAAAAAAACATAGGTTTCTGGCCTGATATAGTTAGGAATTAGCATTTAAAAAACCTTAGAAATTCACTGAAAAAACTGTAGGTTTTAGGGGTGTTATAGTTAGCTGGACATTTCACTCGTACAAAACTATTGAAATTCCTCTGATATAGTTAGTTGTATTAACTATATCTCGCGTGCCTGCAATCCACTGCTGATGATGTCACATATTACATCATTCATGACATGGTCAGTGACATCACTGATGACATCTCAAATGATGTTTTGTATGAGTGAAATGTCCGCTAACTATAACATCCCTAAAACCTACAGTTTCTTCTGTGAATTTCTAAGGTTTTTTAAATGCTAATTCCTAACTATATCAGGCCTGAAACCTATGTTTTTTTCAGTGAATTTCAAAGGTTTTTTAAATGGTAATTCCTAACTATATCAGGCCTGAAACCTTTGGTTTTTTCAGTGAATTTCGAAGGTTTTGTAAATGACAATTTTTAAATGTATTAATTGTTATATATGTTTTATACTGATTTACTACATTTTTTAAACTATTTCTTTTTAGATATTTTATTTTTTAAATTACATTGTAATTACGTTATACATTACATTACAAAATATACTTTCTCAGAATGAATTACTTTAGTTTAAATACTTTGCAAATAGGCAATAGACTTTTCAGTACAGTAGTTACAGTTGTTGCAATGGGCAACACAATTTCAAACACAAAGCAACTTTGGCCTCAATGTGTTGTTCTAGTTAAATGCAATTAGTTACTTTATGGATTACTTTTCTAACCACAGGACTGGATCTTAGATTCAGTCGTTGGACATCTCCTGTAAACGGTTGGGTAAAAGTGTTTTAGTTACAGTAGTGATTTTTAAGGAATAATATTGTATTTTAAAAATTGACACTTAGAAATGTTTTCACATAGAATCACCAATGTTATCGGGAGGAAATTCACTTAGCAGGTAAGTAGTGTTATCATTAATTTTACTTACTCAGTGGTGGATCCTGGCTCCAGCACTCGTGCATCTTTTGCAAACAGTTGAAAGAATGTTTTTAAATCATGCAGGTGATTTTTCAGGAATATTTTTAGTTTGTGAAAATAGACAAAGAAACTTTTTGGGTGAAAACCAGACAATGGATTCCTATGAAAGGAAATTCAAGTTGCTGATAAGTATGGTTAGAATTACTTTTCAGGATCAGTACTGGGCTCAAAGATGCAACACTGAGGTCTCTCCTGATAGGTGAGTAAATCGGAATTCGTAGTACGACTGATTTTAGAGGAATTTTTTTAAAGATCCAAAACTCCACACTTAGAAAAATGTCCAAGTGAAACCAGTCAATGTTAGGCTATGGAAGGAAATTCAAGTTACTGTAACTACGATTAGAATTACTTTTTATATCTGAAATAATGCACGAAAAGATTATATCATAAACGCTCCATCAGTTCCAGTGCACTCACATGGCCACATCAAAAGTATTCAGTATATCTGTTGCCATCAACACTGCCTCGTCTGCAATAGCGACTCAATCTGAATTATGATCCAGTGATTTCTTAAAAAAAAAAAATTTTGTTTGGCCTTGGGGGTCCTTGTGGGACCCCCTAAGCAGGCCTAGGGGGTCAGGGTGTTTCTATCCTGCCCCCTTTGGTTGTTTTGCACGTTTGTTTCACTGCTTTCTTGTGCCTCAGATCTACCGAGGCACAAGATGGCAGCCAACACTTCCTTGTTGTACAGAGTACAGTACATAGTACTGTACTTCGTCTCTAGATATCTATATGATTTTACTTTTAATTTTCTCAGGAAAACTGAACGGATTTACACCATTTAACAAAAAGCACAATCTGCTATCCGAACTCTACCTTTTTGCCAAATTTGGTGTAATTCCGTTCAGCCGTTCGGGCTGTAGCCCTGGCTAAAGGTCCTATGGAAAATTGCATAGGGAAAACACGTTTTGGGACCCCCCTTTTTTCTTGACCCCCACTCGACAAATAACCCCCAAACTCTCAGGAAAGGAGCGGAGCGGAGAGGGTCATATTCATGGAGAATTTTGCGTGTATTCGTCCACGGGCCCCAAAGTTATTCTAATTAGAATGTTGCAGAATTCCTATAACCGAGGCACAAGATGGCTGCCAACACTTCCTGGTTTGGAGTGTTGACAGACAGTTGACATCCAATCAACATGCAGCTTGTGCTCGGGAAGGTACAGAGTACAGTACTTCGTCTCTAGATGTCATATGAGTTTACTTTTTATTTTCTCAGGAACTACCAAAGGAATTTACACCATTTAGAAAAAAAACAATCTGCAAACCGAACTCTACCTTTTTGCCAAATGTGGTGTCATTCCGTTCAGCTGTTCGGGCTGTAGCCCTGTCTAAAGGCCCTATGGAAAATTGCACGGGGAAAACACATTTTGGGACACCCCTTTTTTCTCGTCCCCCACTTGACGAATCACCCCCAAACTTTCAGGGAAGGAGCGGAGCAGAGCAGGCCACTATCTTGGAGAATTTTGTGTGTAATCGTCCACCGGCACCAAAGTTATTCCAAATAGAATGTTGCGGATTTCCTATGGAAACTAGGTCCTAACTATATCTGCCTAATGGCGACCGCCAGTAGGTAATAAATACCCTTTACATGTTTTGTACATTTGTTTCACTGCTTTCTTTGGCTGCCAACACTTCCTGGTTTGGAGTGTTGACAGACAAATGGCATGCAATCAGCATGCTGCTTGTGCTCGGGAAGGTACAGAGTACAGTACAGATTATGGTAAGCTTCTATAGATATACTTATTATTTTACTTATGATTTTCTCAGGAACTACCAAATGGATTTACACCATTCTACAAAAAGCGTGATCTGCGAACAGAACTCTACCTTTTTGCCAAATTTGGTGTAATTCAGTTCAGCCGTTCGGGCTGTAGCCCTGGCTAAAGGTCCTATGGAAAATTGCATGGGGGAAACACGTTTTGGGGCCCACCTTTTTTCTCGTCCCCCACTTGACATATCACCCCCAAAGTTTCAGGAAAGGAGAGGAGCGGAGCAGGCCATTTTCTAGGAGAATTTTGCATGTATTCGTCCACCGGCGCCAAAGTTATTCCAAATAGAATGTTACAGATTTTCTATGGAAACTAGGTCCTAACTATATCTACCTACTGGGGACCGCCAGTAGGTAATATATACCCTTTGCCTGTTTTGCACGTTTGTTTCACAGCTTTCTTGTGTCTCGCTTCTACCGAGGCACAAGATGGCTGCCAACACTTCCTGGTTTGAAGTGTTGACAGACAGTTGACATCCAATCAGCATGCAGCTCGTGCTCGGGAAGGTACAGACTACAGTACAGAGTACAGTACAGTGTACGGTACTTTGTCTCTAGATATCACTATGATTTTACTTTTGATTTTCTCAAGAACTACTGAACGGATTTACACCATTGAACAACAAGCACAATCGGCGTACCAAACTCTATATTTTTTGCCAAATTTGGTGTGATTCCTTGCAGCCGTTCGGGCTGTAGCCCTGGCTAAATGTCCTATGGAAAATGACATGGGGAAAACACATTTTGGGACCCCCCTTTTTTCTAGGCCCCCACTTGACGAGTCCCCCCCAATCTTTCAGGGAAGGAGCGTTGCGGAGCAGGCCATTTTGGTGGAGAATTTTGCATGTATTTGTCTACTGGCGCCAAAGTTATTCAAAATAGAATATTGCGGATTTCCTATGGAAACTAGGTTCTAACTATATCTACTGACTGGCGACCGCCAGTAGGTAATATATACCCTTTGCGTGTTTTGCACATTTGTTTCACTGCTTTCTTGTGCCTCGGTTCTACTGAGGCACAAGATGGCTGCCAACACTTCCTGGTTTGCAGTGTTGACAGACAGTTGACATCCAATCAGCATGCAGCTCGTGCTCGGGAGAGCCTGGGACTCACGTCTGAGCATACCCAGCCCACTCGGGGTGAAAATTGCAAAAAACACAATTGATGGACAGAATGCAGAACTATGTCTTACATTCACCCCAGTACAAAGATCTGGGCCTAAATCCATCGTTTGTTTGCACTCCACACCACCCTAGGTCAGACAATGGCTATATGCAAATCAGCCTTGACCCTGTGCCTCATGGGAAGAGTCCAGCCCGAACTACCAAGCCATGTCTTTCCTAGACCGGAATCAAGAATCCAAGGACCAGTTTCTGGCTGTCAGCCTTCTTCAGCCTGGATAGCTTGACTCCAGTGATGTGGAGAGCCTGGGACTCACGTCTGAGCATGCCCAGCCCACTCGGGGTGAAAATTGCAAAAAACACAGTTGATGGACAGAATGCAGAACAATGTCTTACATTCACCCCAGTACAAAGATCTGGGCCTAAATTCATCATTTTTTTGCACTCCACACCACCCTAGGTCAGACAATGGCTATATGCAAATCAGCCTTGACCCTGTGCCTCATGGGAAGAGTCCAGCCCGAACTACCAAGCCATGTCTTTCCTAGACCGGAATCAAGCATCCAAGGACCGGTTTCTGGCTATCAGCCTTCTTCAGCCCGGATAGCTTGACTACAGTGATGTGGAGAGCCTGGGACTCACGTCTGAGCATACCCAGCCCACTCGGGGTGAAAATTGCAAAAAACACAGTTGATGGACAGAATGCAGAACAATGTCTTACATTCACCCCAGTACAAAGATCTGGGCCTAAATCCATCGTTTTTTTGCACTCCACACCACCCTAGGTCAGACAATGGCTATGTGCAAATTAGCCTTGACCCTGTGCCTCATGGGAAGAGTCCAGCCCGAACTACCAAGCCATGTCTTTCCTAGACCGGAATCAAGCATCCAAGGACCGGTTTCTGGCTATCAGCCTTCTTCAGCCTGGATAGCTTGACTCCAGTGATGTGGAGAGCTTGGGACTCACGTCTGAGCATACCCAGCCCACTTGGGGTGAAAATTGCAAAAAACACAGTTGATGGACAGAATGCAGAACAATGTCTTACATTCACCCCAGTACAAAGATCTGGGCCTAAATCCATTGTTTTTTTGCACTCCACACCACCCTAGGTCAGACAATGGCTATATGCAAATCAGCCTTGACCCTGTGCCTCATGGGAAGAGTCAAGCCCGAACTACCAAGCCATGTCTTTCCTAGACCGGAATCAAGAATCCAAGGACCAGTTTCTGGCTGTCAGCCTTCTTCAGCCTGGATAGCTTGACTCCAGTGATGTGGAGAGCCTGGGACTCACGTCTGAGCATACCCAGCCCACTCGGGGTGAAAATTGCAAAAAACACAGTTGATGGACAGAATGCAGAACAATGTCTTACATTCACCCCAGTACAAAGATCTGGGCCTAAATTCATCATTTTTTTGCACTCCACACCACCCTAGGTCAGACAATGGGTATATGCAAATCAGCCTTGACCCTGTGCCTCATGGGAAGAGTCCAGCCCGAACTACCAAGCCATGTCTTTCCTAGACCGGAATCAAGCATCCAAGGACCGGTTTCTGGCTATCAGCCTTCTTCAGCCCGGATAGCTTGACTACAGTGATGTGGAGAGCCTGGGACTCACGTCTGAGCATACCCAGCCCACTCGGGGTGAAAATTGCAAAAAACACAGTTGATGGACAGAATGCAGAACAATGTCTTACATTCACCCCAGTACAAAGATCTGGGCCTAAATCCATCGTTTTGTTGCACTCCACACCACCCTAGGTCAGACAATGGCTATGTGCAAATTAGCCTTGACCCTGTGACTCATGGGAAGAGTCCAGCCCGAACTACCAAGCCATGTCTTTCCTAGACCGGAATCAAGCATCCAAGGACCGGTTTCTGGCTATCAGCCTTCTTCAGCCTGGATAGCTTGACTCCAGTGATGTGGAGAGCTTGGGACTCACGTCTGAGCATACCCAGCCCACTTGGGGTGAAAATTGCAAAAAACACAGTTGATGGACAGAATGCAGAACAATGTCTTACATTCACCCCAGTACAAAGATCTGGGCCTAAATCCATTGTTTTTTTGCACTCCACACCACCCTAGGTCAGACAATGGCTATATGCAAATCAGCCTTGACCCTGTGCCTCATGGGAAGAGTCAAGCCCGAACTACCAAGCCATGTCTTTCCTAGACCGGAATCAAGCATCCAAGGACCGGTTTCTGGCTATCAGCCTTATTCAGCTTGGATAGCTTGACTCCAGTGATGTGGAGAGTCTGGGACTCACGTCTGAGTATACCCAGCCCACTCGGGGTGAAAATTGCAAAAAACACAGTTGATGGACAGAATGCAGAACAATGTCTTACATTCACCCCAGTACAAAGATCTGGGCCTAAATCCATCGTGTTTTTGCACTCCACACCACCCTAGTTCAGACAATGGCTATATGCAAATCAGCCTTGACCCGGTGCCTCATGGGAAGAGTCCAGCCTGAACTACCAAGCCATGTCTTTCCTAGACTGGAATCAAGCATCCAAGGACCGGTTTCTGGCTATCAGCCTTCTTCAGCCTGGATAGCTTGACTCCAGTGATGTGGAGAGCCAGGGACTCACGTCTGAGCATACCCAGCCCACTCGGGGTGAAAATTGCAAAAAACACAGTTGATGGACAGAATGCAGAACAGTGTCTTACATTCCCCCCAGTCCAAAGATCTGGGCCTAAATCCATCGTTTTTTTGCACTCCACACCACCCTAGGTCAGACAATGGCTATATGCAAATCAGCCTTGACCCTGTGCCTCATGGGAAGAGACCAGCCCGAACTACCAAGCCATGTCTTTCCTAGACCGAAATCAAGCATCCAAGGACCGGTTTCTGGCTATCGGCCTTCTTCAGCCTGGATAGCTTGACTCCAGTGATGTGGAGAGCCTGGAACTCACGTCTGAGCATACCCAGCCCACCCGGGGTGAAAATTGCAAAAAACACAGTTGATGGACAGAATGCAGAACGATGTCTTACATTCACCCCAGTACAAAAATCTGGGCCTAAATCCATCGTTTTTTTGCACTCCACACCACCCTAGGTCAGACAATGGCTATATGCAAATCAGCCTTGACCCTGTGCCTCATGGGAAGAATCCAGCCCGAACTACCAAGCCATGTCTTTCCTAGACCGAAATCAAGCATCCAAGGACCGGTTTCTGGCTATCAGCCTTCTTCAGCCTGGATAGCTTGACACCAGTGATGTGGAGAGCCTGGAACTCACATCTGAGCATACCCAGCCCACCCGGGCTGAAACTTGCAAAAAACACAGTTGATGGACAGAATGCAGAACAATGTCTTACATTCACCCCAGTACAAAGATCTGGGCCTCAATCCATCATTTGTTTGCACTCCACACCACCCTAGGTCAGACAATGGCTATATGCAAATCAGCCTTGACCCTGTGCCTCATGGGAAGAGTCCAGCCCAAACTACCAAACCATGTCTTTCCTAGACCGGAA
The DNA here is from genome assembly GCF_964263255.1 of Lissotriton vulgaris. Taxonomy (NCBI): domain Eukaryota; kingdom Metazoa; phylum Chordata; class Amphibia; order Caudata; family Salamandridae; genus Lissotriton; species Lissotriton vulgaris. The sequence continues at coordinate 486,324,116 of NC_141698.1, forward strand.
TCAAGCATCCAAGGACCGGTTTCTGGCTGTCAGCCTTCTTCAGCCTGGATAGCTTGACTCCATTGATGTGGAGAGCCTGGGACTCACGTCTGAGCATACCCAGCCCACTCGGGGTGAAAATTGCAAAAAACACAGTTGATGGACAGAATGCAGAACAGTGTCTTACATTCACCCCAGTACAAAGACCTGGGCCTAAATCCATCGTTTTTTTGCACTCCACACCACCCTAGGTCAGACAATGGCTATGTGCAAATTAGCCTTGACCCTGTGCCTCATGGGAAGAGTCCAGCCCGAACTACCAAGCCATGTCTTTCCTAGACCGGAATCAAGCATCCAAGGACCGGTTTCTGGCTATCAGCCTTCTTCAGCCTGGATAGCTTGACTCCAGTGATGTGGAGAGCTTGGGACTCACGTCTGAGCATACCCAGCCCACTTGGGGTGAAAATTGCAAAAAACACAGTTGATGGACAGAATGCAGAACAATGTCTTACATTCACCCCAGTACAAAGATCTGGGCCTAAATCCATTGTTTTTTTGCACTCCACACCACCCTAGGTCAGACAATGGCTATATGCAAATCAGCCTTGACCCTGTGCCTCATGGGAAGAGTCAAGCCCGAACTACCAAGCCATGTCTTTCCTAGACCGGAATCAAGCATCCAAGGACCGGTTTCTGGCTATCAGCCTTATTCAGCTTGGATAGCTTGACTCCAGTGATGTGGAGAGTCTGGGACTCACGTCTGAGTATACCCAGCCCACTCGGGGTGAAAATTGCAAAAAACACAGTTGATGGACAGAATGCAGAACAATGTCTTACATTCACCCCAGTACAAAGATCTGGGCCTAAATCCATCGTGTTTTTGCACTCCACACCACCCTAGTTCAGACAATGGCTATATGCAAATCAGCCTTGACCCGGTGCCTCATGGGAAGAGTCCAGCCTGAACTACCAAGCCATGTCTTTCCTAGACTGGAATCAAGCATCCAAGGACCGGTTTCTGGCTATCAGCCTTCTTCAGCCTGGATAGCTTGACTCCAGTGATGTGGAGAGCCAGGGACTCATGTCTGAGCATACCCAGCCCACTCGGGGTGAAAATTGCAAAAAACACAGTTGATGGACAGAATGCAGAACAGTGTCTTACATTCCCCCCAGTCCAAAGATCTGGGCCTAAATCCATCGTTTTTTTGCACTCCACACCACCCTAGGTCAGACAATGGCTATATGCAAATCAGCCTTGACCCTGTGCCTCATGGGAAGAGACCAGCCCGAACTACCAAGCCATGTCTTTCCTAGACCGAAATCAAGCATCCAAGGACCGGTTTCTGGCTATCGGCCTTCTTCAGCCTGGATAGCTTGACTCCAGTGATGTGGAGAGCCTGGAACTCACATCTGAGCATACCCAGCCCACCCGGGGTGAAAATTGCAAAAAACACAGTTGATGGACAGAATGCAGAACAATGTCTTACATTCACCCCAGTACAAAAATCTGGGCCTAAATCCATCGTTTTTTTGCACTCCACACCACCCTAGGTCAGACAATGGCTATATGCAAATCAGCCTTGACCCTGTGCCTCATGGGAAGAATCCAGCCCGAACTACCAAGCCATGTCTTTCCTAGACCGAAATCAAGCATCCAAGGACCGGTTTCTGGCTATCAGCCTTCTTCAGCCTGGATAGCTTGACACCAGTGATGTGGAGAGCCTGGAACTCACATATGAGCATACCCAGCCCACCCGGGCTGAAACTTGCAAAAAACACAGTTGATGGACAGAATGCAGAACAATGTCTTACATTCACCCCAGTACAAAGATCTGGGCCTCAATCCATCATTTGTTTGCACTCCACACCACCCTAGGTCAGACAATGGCTATATGCAAATCAGCCTTGACCCTGTGCCTCATGGGAAGAGTCCAGCCCAAACTACCAAACCATGTCTTTCCTAGACCGGAATCAAGCATCCAAGGACCGGTTTCTGGCTGTCAGCCTTCTTCAGCCTGGATAGCTTGACTCCATTGATGTGGAGAGCCTGGGACTAACGTCTGAGCATACCCAGCCCACTCGGGGTGAAAATTGCAAAAAACACAGTTGATGGACAGAATGCAGAACAATGTCTTACATTCACCCCAGTACAAGGATCTGGGCCTAAATCCATCATTTTTTTGCACTCCACACCACCCTAGGCCAGACAATGGCTATATGCAAATCAGCCTTGACCCTTTGCCTCATGGGAAGAGTCCAACCCGAACTACCAAGCCATGTCTTTCCTAGACCGGAATCAAGCATCCAAGGACCGGTTTCTGCTATCCGCCTTCTTCAGCCCGGATAGCTTGACTCCAGTGATGTGGAGAGCCTGGGACTCACGTCTGAGCATACCCAGCCCACTCGGGGTGAAAATTGCAAAAAACACAGTTGATGGACAGAATGCAGAACAATGTCTTACATTCACCCCAGTACAAAGATCTGGGCCTAAATCCATCGTTTTTTTGCACTCCACACCACCCTAGGTCAGACAATGGCTATATGCAAATTAGCCTTGACCCTGTGCCTCATGGGAAGAGTCCAGCCCCAACTACCAAGCCATGTCTTTCCTAGACCGGAATCAAGCATCCAAGGACCGTTTTCTGGCTATCAGCCTTCTTCAGCCTGGATAGCTTGACTCCAGTGATGTAGAGAGACTGGGACTCACGTCTGAGCATACCCAGCCCACTTGAGGTGAAAATTGCAAAAAACACAGTTGATGGACAGAATGCAGAACAATGTCTTACATTCACCACAGTACAAAGATCTGGGCCTAATCCATTGTGTTTTTTGCACTCCACACCACCCTAGGTCTGACAATGGCTATATGCAAATCAGCCTTGACCCTGTGCCTCATGGGAAGAGTTCAGCCCAAACTACCAAGCCATGTCTTTCCTAGACCAAAATCAAGCATCCAAGGACCGGTTTCTGGCTATCGGCCTTCTTCAGCCTGGATAGCTTCACTCCAGTGATGTGGAGAGCCTGGGACTCAGGTCTGAGCATACCCAGCCCACTTGTGGTGAAAATTGCAATAAACACAGTTGATGGACAGAATGCAGAACAATGTCTTACATTCACCCCAGTACAAAGATCCGGGCCTGAATCCATAGTATTTTTGCACTCCACACCACCCTAGGTCAGACAATGGCTATATGCAAATCAGCCTTGACCCTGTGCCTCATGGGAAGAGTCAAGCCTGAACTACCAAGCCATGTCTTTCCTAGACCGGAATCAAGCATCCAAGGACCGGTTTCTGGCTATCAGCCTTCTTCAGCCTGGATAGCTTGACTCCAGTGATGTGGAGAGCCAGGGACTCACGTCTGAGCATACCCAGCCCACTCGGGGTGAAAATTGCAAAAAACACAATTGATGGACAGAATGCAGAACAATGTCTTACATTCACCCCAGTACAAAGATCTGGGCCTAAATCCATCGTGTTTTTTGCACTCCACACCACCCTAGGGCAGACAATGGCTATATGCAAATCAGCCTTGACTCGGGGCCTCATGGGAAGAGTCCAGCCTGAACTACCAAGCCACGTCTTTCCTAGACTGGAATCAAGCATCCAAGGACCGGTTTCTGGCTATCAGCCTTCTTCAGCCTGGATAGCTTGACTCCAGTGATGTGGAGAGCCTGGGACTCACGTCTGAGCATACCCAGCCCACTCAGGGTGAAAATTGCAAAAAACACAGTTGATGGACAAAATGCAGAACAATGTCTTACATTCACCCCAGTACAAAGATCTGGGCCTAAATCCATCGTTTTTTTGCACTCCACACCACCCTAGGTCAGACAATGGCTATATGCAAATTAGCCTTGAACCTCTGCCTCATGGGAAGAGTCCAGCCCGAACTACCAAGCCATGTCTTTCCTAGACCGGAATCAAGCATCCAAGGACCGGTTTCTGAGCATACCCAGCCCACTCGGGGTGAAAATTGCAAAAAAGCACAGTTGATGGACAGAATGCAGAACAGTGTCCTACATTCACCCCAGTACAAAGATCTGGGCCTAAATCGATCGTTTTTTTGCACTCCACACCACCCTAGGTCAGACAATGGCTATATGCAAATCAGCCTTGACCCTGTGCCTCATGGGAAGAGACCAGCCCGAAATACCAAGCCATGTCTTTCCTAGACCTGAATCAACTATCCAAGGACCGGTTTCTGGCTATCAGCCTTCTTCAGCCTGAATAGCTTGACTCCAGTGATGTGGAGAACCTGGGACTCACGTCTGAGCATACCTAGCCCACTCGGGGTGAAAATTGCAAAAAACACAGTTGATGGACAAAATGCAGAACAATGTCTTACATTCACCCCAGTACAAAGATCTGGGCCTAAATCCATCGTTTTTTTGCACTCCACACCACCCTAGGTCAGACAATGGCTATATGCAAATTAGCCTTGAACCTGTGCCTCATGGGAAGAGTCCAGCCTGAACTACCAAGCCACGTCTTTCCTAGACTGGAATCAAGCATCCAAGGACCGGTTTCTGGCTATCAGCCTTCTTCAGCCTGGATAGCTTGACTCCAGTGATGTGGAGAGCCTGGGACTCACGTCTGAGCATACCCAGCCCACTCGGGGTGAAAATTGCAAAAAATACAGTTGATGGACAAAATGCAGAACAATGTCTTACATTCACCCCAGTACAAAGATCTGGGCCTAAATCCATCGTTTTTTTGCACTCCACACCACCCTAGGTCAGACAATGGCTATATGCAAATTAGCCTTGAACCTGTGCCTCATGGGAAGAGTCCAGCCCGAACTACCAAGCCATGTCTTTCCTAGACCGGAATCAAGCATCCAAGGACCGGGTTTCTGAGCATACCCAGCCCACTCGGGGTGAAAATTGCAAAAAAGCACAGTTGATGGACAGAATGCAGAACAGTGTCCTACATTCACCCCAATACAAAGATCTGGGCCTAAATCGATCGTTTTTTTGCACTCCACACCACCCTAGGTCAGACAATGGCTATATGCAAATCAGCCTTGACCCTGTGCCTCATGGGAAGAGACCAGCCCGAAATACCAAGCCATGTCTTTCCTAGACCGGAATCAACTATCCAAGGACCGGTTTCTGGCTATCAGCCTTCTTCAGCCTGAATAGCTTGACTCCAGTGATGTGGAGAACCTGGGACTCACGTCTGAGCATACCCAGCCCACTCGGGGTGAAAATTGCAAAAAACACAGTTGATGGACAAAATGCAGAACAATGTCTTACATTCACCCCAGTACAAAGATCTGGGCCTAAATCCATCGGTTTTTTGCACTCCACACCACCCTAGGTCAGACAATGGCTATATGCAAATTAGCCTTGAACCTGTGCCTCATGGGAAGAGTCCAGCCCGAACTACCAAGCCATGTCTTTCCTAGACCGGAATCAAGCATCCAAGGACCGGTTTCTGGCTATCAGCCTTCTTCAGCCTGGATAGCTTGACTCCTGTGATGTGGAGAGCCTGGGACTCACGTCTGAGCATACCCAGCCCACTCGGGGTGAAAATTGCAAAAAACACAGTTGATGGACAGAATGCAGAACAGTGTCTTACATTCACCCCAGTACAAAGATCTGGGCCTAAATCCATCGTTTTTTTGCACTCCACACCACCCTAGGTCAGACAATGGCTATATGCAAATCAGCCTTGACCCTGTGCCTCATGGGAAGAGACCAGCCCAAACTACCAAGCCATGTCTTTCCTAGAACGAAATCAAGCATCCAAGGACCGGTTTCTGGCTATCAGCCTTCTTCAGCTTGGATAGCTTGACTCCAGTGATGTGGAGAGCCTGGAACTCACGTCTGAGCATACCCAGCCCACTCGGGGTGAAAATGGCAAAAAACACAATTGATGGACAGAATGCAGAACAATGTCTTACATTCACCCCAGTACAAAGATCTGGGCCTAATCCATCATTTTTTTGCACTCCACACCACCCTAGGTCAGACAATGGCTATATGCAAATCAGCCTTGACCCTGTGCATCATGGGAAGAGTCCAGCCCAAACTACAAAGCCATGTCTTTCCTAGACCGGAATCAAGCATCCAAGGACCGGTTTCTGGCTGTCAGCCTTTTCAGCCTGGATAGCTTGACTCCAGTGATGTGGAGAGCCTGGGACTCACGTCTGAGCATACCCAGCCCACTCGGGGTGAAAATTGCAAAAAACACAGTTGATGGACAGAATGCAGAACAATGTGTTACATTCACCCCAGTACAAAGATCTGGGCCTAATCCATCATTTCTTTGCACTCCACACCACCCTAGGTCAGACAATGGCTATATGCAAATCAGCCTTGACCCTGTGCCTCATGGGAAGAGTCCAGCCCGAACTACCAAGCCATGTCTTTCCTAGACCGGAATCAAGCATCCAAGGACCGGTTTCGGGCTATCAGCCTTCTTCAGCCCAGATAGCTTGACTCCAGTGATGTGGAGAGCCTGGGACTCACGTCTGAGCATACCCAGCCCACTCGGGGTCAAAATTGCAAAAAACACAGTTGATGGACAGAATGCAGAACAATGTCTTACATTCACCCCAGTACAAAGATCTGGGCCTAAATCCATCGTCTTTTTGCACTCCACACCACCCTAGGTCAGACAATGGCTATATGCAAATTAGCCTTGACCCTGTGCCTCATGGGAAGAGTCCAGCCCGAACTACCAAGCCATGTCTTTCCTAGACCGGAATCAAGCATCCGAGTACCGGTTTCTGGCTATCAGCCTTCTTCAGCCTGGATAGCTTGACTCCAGTGATGTGGAGAGCCCAGGACTCACGTCTAAGCATACCCAGCCCACTTGGGGTGAAAATTGCAAAAAACACACTTGATGGACAGAATGCAGAACAATGTCTTACATTCACCCCAGTACAAAGATCTGGGCCTAAATCCATTGTTTTATTGCACTCCACACCACCCTAGGTCAGACAATGGCTATATGCAAATCAGCCTTGACCCTGTGCCTCATGGGAAGAGTTCAGCCCAAACTACCAAGCCATGTCTTTCCTAGACCGGAATCAAGCATCCAAGGACCGGTTTCTGGCTATCAGCCTTCTTCAGCCTGGATAGCTTGACTCCAGTGATGTGGAGAGCCTGGGACTCACGTCTGAGCATACCCAGCCCACTCGGGTGAAAATTGCAAAAAACACAGTTGATGGACAGAATGCAGAACAATGTCTTACATTCACCCCAGTACAGAGATCTGGGCCTAAATCCATCGTGTTTTTTGCACTCCACACCACCCTAGGTCAGACAATGGCTATATGCAAATCAGCCTTGACCCGGTGCCTCATGGGAAGAGTCCAGCCTGAACTACCAAGCCATGTCTTTCCTAGACTGAAATCAAGCATCCAAGGACCGGTTTCTGGCTATCAGCCTTCTTCAGCCTGGATAGCTTGACTCCAGTGATGTGGAGAGCCTGGGACTCACGTCTGAGCATACCCAGCCCACTCGGGGTGAAAATTGCAAAAAACACAGTTGATGGACAGAATGCAGAACAGTGTCTTACATTCACCCCAGTACAAAGATCTGGGCCTAAATCCATCGTTTTTTTGCACTCCACACCACCCTAGGTCAGACAATGGCTACATGCAAATCAGCCTTGACCCTGTGCCTCATGGGAAGAGACCAGCCCGAACTACCAAGCCATGTCTTTCCTAGACCGGAATCAACTATCCAAGGACCGGTTTCTGGCTATCAGCCTTCTTCATCCTGGATAGCTTGACTCCAGTGATGTGTAGAACCTGCGACTCTTGTCTGAGCATACCCAGCCCACTCGGGGTGAAAATTGCAAAAAACACAGTTGATGGACAGAATGCAGAACAATGTCTTACATTCACCCCAGTACAAAGATCTGGGCCTAAATCCATCGTGTTTTTTGCACTCCATACCACCCTAGGTCAGACAATGGCTATATGCAAATCAGCCTTGACCCGGTGCCTCATGGGAAGAGTCCAGCCTGAACTACCAAGCCGTGTCTTTCCTAGACTGGAATCAAGCATCCAAGGACCGGTTTCTGGCTATCAGCCTTCTTCAGCCTGGATAGCTTGACTCCAGTGATGTGGAGAGCCTGGGACTCACGTCTGAGCATACCCAGCCCACTCGGGGTGAAAATTGCAAAAAACACAGTTGATGGACAGAATGCAGAACAGTGTCTTACATTCACCCCAGTACAAAGATCTGGGCCTAAATCCATCGTTTTTTTGCACTCCACACCACCCTAGGTCAGACAATGGCTATATGCAAATCAGCCTTGACCCTGTGCCTCATGGGAAGAGACCAGCCCAAACTACCAAGCCATGTCTTTCCTAGAACGAAATCAAGCATCCAAGGACCGGTTTTTGGCTATCAGCCTTCTTCAGCTTGGATAGCTTGACTCCATTGATGTGGAGAGCCTGGAACTCACGTCTGAGCATACCCAGCCCACTCGGGGTGAAAATGGCAAAAAACACAATTGATGGACAGAATGCAGAACAATGTTTTACATTCACCCCAGTACAAAGATCTGGGCCTAATCCATCATTTTTTTGCACTCCACACCACCCTAGGTCAGACAATGGCTATATGCAAATCAGCCTTGACCCTGTGCATCATGGGAAGAGTCCAGCCCAAACTACAAAGCCATGTCTTTCCTAGACCGGAATCAAGCATCCAAGGACCGGTTTCTGGCTGTCAGCCTTTTCAGCCTGGATAGCTTGACTCCAGTGATGTGGAGAGCCTGGGACTCACGTCTGAGCATACCCAGCCCACTCGGGGTGAAAATTGCAAAAAACACAGTTGATGGACAGAATGCAGAACAATGTGTTACATTCACCCCAGTACAAAGATCTGGGCCTAATCCATCATTTCTTTGCACTCCACACCACCCTAGGTCAGACAATGGCTATATGCAAATCAGCCTTGACCCTGTGCCTCATGGGAAGAGTCCAGCCCGAACTACCAAGCCATGTCTTTCCTAGACCGGAATCAAGCATCCAAGGACCGGTTTCGGGCTATCAGCCTTCTTCAGCCCAGATAGCTTGACTCCAGTGATGTGGAGAGCCTGGGACTCACGTCTGAGCATACCCAGCCCACTCGGGGTCAAAATTGCAAAAAACACAGTTGATGGACAGAATGCAGAACAATGTCTTACATTCACCCCAGTACAAAGATCTGGGCCTAAATCCATCGTCTTTTTGCACTCCACACCACCCTAGGTCAGACAATGGCTATATGCAAATTAGCCTTGACCCTGTGCCTCATGGGAAGAGTCCAGCCCGAACTACCAAGCCATGTCTTTCCTAGACCGGAATCAAGCATCCGAGGACCGGTTTCTGGCTATCAGCCTTCTTCAGCCTGGATAGCTTGACTCCAGTGATGTGGAGAGCCCAGGACTCACGTCTAAGCATACCCAGCCCACTTGGGGTGAAAATTGCAAAAAACACAGTTGATGGACAGAATGCAGAACAATGTCTTACATTCACCCCAGTACAAAGATCTGGGCCTAAATCCATTGTTTTATTGCACTCCACACCACCCTAGGTCAGACAATGGTTATATGCAAATCAGCCTTGACCCTGCGCCTCATGGGAAGAGTTCAGCCCAAACTACCAAGCCATGTCTTTCCTAGACCGGAATCAAGCATCCAAGGACCGGTTTCTGGCTATCAGCCTTCTTCAGCCTGGATAGCTTGACTCCAGTGATGTGGAGAGCCTGGGACTCACGTCTGAGCATACCCAGCCCACTCGGGTGAAAATTGCAAAAAACACAGTTGATGGACAGAATGCAGAACAATGTCTTACATTCACCCCAGTACAGAGATCTGGGCCTAAATCCATCGTGTTTTTTGCACTCCACACCACCCTAGGTCAGACAATGGCTATATGCAAATCAGCCTTGACCCGGTGCCTCATGGGAAGAGTCCAGCCTGAACTACCAAGCCATGTCTTTCCTAGACTGGAATCAAGCATCCAAGGACCGGTTTCTGGCTATCAGCCTTCTTCAGCCTGGATAGCTTGACTCCAGTGATGTGGAGAGCCTGGGACTCACGTCTGAGCATACCCAGCCCACTCGGGGTGAAAATTGCAAAAAACACAGTTGATGGACAGAATGCAGAACAGTGTCTTACATTCACCCCAGTACAAAGATCTGGGCCTAAATCCATCGTTTTTTTGCACTCCACACCACCCTAGGTCAGACAATGGCTACATGCAAATCAGCCTTGACCCTGTGCCTCATGGGAAGAGACCAGCCCGAACTACCAAGCCATGTCTTTCCTAGACCGGAATCAACTATCCAAGGACCGGTTTCTGGCTATCAGCCTTCTTCAGCCTGGATAGCTTGACTCCAGTGATGTGGAGAACCTGCGACTCTTGTCTGAGCATACCCAGCCCACTCGGGGTGAAAATTGCAAAAAACACAGTTGATGGACAGAATGCAGAACAATTTCTTACATTCACCCCAGTACAAAGATCTGGGCCTAAATCCATCGTGTTTTTTGCACTCCATACCACCCTAGGTCAGACAATGGCTATATGCAAATCAGCCTTGACCCGGTGCCTCATGGGAAGAGTCCAGCCTGAACTACCAAGCCGTGTCTTTCCTAGACTGGAATCAAGCATCCAAGGACCGGTTTCTGGCTATCAGCCTTCTTCAGCCTGGATAGCTTGACTCCAGTGATGTGGAGAGCCTGGGACTCACGTCTGAGCATACCCAGCCCACTCGGGGTGAAAATTGCAAAAAACACAGTTGATGGACAGAATGCAGAACAGTGTCTTACATTCACCCCAGTACAAAGATCTGGGCCTAAATCCATCATTTTTTTGCACTCCACACCACCCTAGGTCAGACAATGGCTATATGCAAATCAGCCTTGACCCTGTGCCTCATGGGAAGAGACCAGCCCGAACTACCAAGCCATGTCTTTCCTAGACCGGAATCAACTATCCAAGGACCGGTTTCTGGCTATCAGCCTTCTTCAGCCTGGATAGCTTGACTCCAGTGATGTGGAGAACCTGGGACTCTTGTCTGAGCATACCCAGCCCACTCGGGGTGAAAATTGCAAAAAACACAGTTGAAGGACAGAATGCAGAACAATGTCTTACATTCACCCCAGTACAAAGATCTGGGCCTAAATCCATCGTTGTTTTGCACTCCACACCACCCAAGGTCAGACAATGGCTATATGCAAATTAGCCTTGAACCTGTGCCTCATGGGAAGAGTCCAGCCCGAACTACCAAGCCATGTCTTTCCTAGACCGGAATCAAGCATTCAAGGACCGGTTTCTGGCTATCACCCTTCTTCAACCTGGATAGCTTGACTCCAGTGATGTGGAGAGCCTGGGACTCACGTCTGAGCATACCCAGCCCACTCGGGGTGAAAATTGCAAAAAACACAGTTGATGGACAGAATGCAGAACATTGTCTTACATTCACCCCAGTGCAAAGATCTGGGCCTAAATCCATCGTTTTTTTGCACTCCATGTGAGAAGCTGGCCTGATATATGATGTTTCCAATTCTGGAACCACCTTGTATCAGTCCAAACAACCCTTATGATGATCGGTTGTAAGTCAACCTTATAGGCCAGTTATCCTAGTGGTAACGTGGACAAAGCAGTCTTAGGCTAAACTATGAAAGGCATGTGAAGCCAGCTGTATTACCACACACAACCCCCTTGAATATCAAATGAAAGGACACCACACAGATATATATTAAAAATATATATATATTTATTAGTGGGAGAGTCAGATAGTAATTCAATGTTTTTTCACCTTTTAAATCATATTATTACCTTAGTAGGTTGTTTTTCATTCAGGCAGACTTAATTAGCATATTCAGCGCCGTGCTCAGCAGGTTTAAAGGGTTTAATCCTGAAGCCTCACTTAGCTGGCTTTCCTTGTCTCTGCCAGCTAACGATGGTGCATCTCCCCACGGTCAGGCTGCCGTGTAAAATATTGTCAAACAATGGCCTTGCAGCTTGGGAGATCACTCGACGGCGCTCATGTGTGATGCAGCCTCCCTCCTTACTTCACATAATTTTTCGTTTTTGCCCAACGCGTTTCAAGGTAGAAACCTCTACTTCTGGGGCTGTGAATGAAAAAATATGTGAGCCTCGCATACCATTTGCGGTTTTATTTCATTCTTGCACCTCCCTCCAATGATATATGGCACAGTTCAAGGCATTATGGTGCATGATGGGACATTACGTTCTCAGTGGGAGAGTCAGATAGTAATTCAATGTTTTTTCACCTTTTAAATCATATTATTACCTTAGTAGGTTGTTTTTCATTCAGGCAGACTTAATTAGCATATTCAGCGCCGTGCTCAGCAGGTTTAAAGGGTTTAATCCTGAAGCCTCACTTAGCTGGCTTTCCTTGTCTCTGCCAGCTAACTATGGTGCATCTCCCCACGGTCAGGCTGCCGTGTAAAATATTGTCAAACAATGGCCTTGCAGCCTGGGAGATCACTCGACGGCGCTTATGTGTGATGCAGCCTCCCTCCTTACTTCACATAATTTTTCGTTTTTGCCTAACGCGTTTCAAGGTAGAAACCTCTTCTTCTGGGGCTGTGAATGAAAAAATCTGTGAGCCTCGCATACCATTTGCGGTTTTATTTTATTCTTGCACCTCCCTCCAATGATATATGGCACCGTTCAAGGCATTATGGTGCATGATGGGACATTTAGTTCTCAGTGGGAGAGTCAGATAGTAATTCAATGTTTTTTCACCTTTTAAATCATATTATTACCTTAGTAGGGTGTTTTTCATTCAGGCAGACTTAATTAGCATATTCAGCGCCGTGCTCAGCAGGTTTAAAGGATTTAATCCTAAAGCCTCACTTAGCTGGCTTTCCTTGTCTCTGCCAGCTAACGATGGCGCATCTCCCCACGGTCAGGCTGCTGTGTAAAATGTTGTCAAACAATGGCCTTGCAGCTTGGGAGATCACTCGACGGCGCTCATGTGTGATGCTGCCTCCCTCCTTACTTCACATAATGTTTCGTTTTGGCCAAACGCGTTTAAAGGTAGAAACCTCGTCTTCTGGGGCTGTGAATGAAAAAATCTGTGAGCCTCGCATACCATTTGCGGATTTATTTCATTCTTACACCTCCCTCCAATGATATGTGGCACAGTTCAAGGCATTATGGTGCATGATGGGACATTTAGTTCTCAGTGCGAGAGTCAGATAGTAATTCAATGTTTTTTCACCTTTTAAATCATATTATTACCTTAGTAGGTTGTTTTTCATTAAGGCAGACTTAATTAGCATATTCAGCGCCGTGCTCAGCAGGTTTAAAGGGTTTAATCCTGAAGCCTCACTTAGCTGGCTTTCCTTGTCTCTGCCAGCTAACGATGGTGCATCTCCCCACGGTCAGGCTGCCGTGTAAAATATTGTCAAACAATGACCTTGCAGCTTGGGAGATCACTCGAGGGCGCTCATGTGTGATGCAGCCTCCCTCCTTACTTCACATAATTTTTCGTTTTTGCCCAACGCGTTTCAAGGTAGAAACCTCTTCTTCTGGGGCTGTGAATGAAAAAATCTGTGACCCTCGCATACCATTTGTGGTTTAATTTCATTCTTACACCTCCCTCCAATGATATATGGAACAGTTCAAGGTATTATGGTGCATGATGGGACATTTAGTTCTCAGTGGGAGAGTCAGATAGTAATTCAATGTTTTTTCACCCTTTAAATCATATTATTACCTTAGTAGGTTAGTTTTCATTCAGGCAGACTTAATTAGCATATTCAGCGCCGTGCTCAGCAGGTTTAAAGGGTTCAATCCTGAAGCCTCACTTAGCTGGCTTTCCTTGTCTCTGCCAGCTAACGATGGTGCATCTCCCCACGGTCAGGCTGCCGTGTAAAATATTGTCAAACAATGGCCTTGCAGCTTGGGAGATCACTCAACGGCGCTCATGTGTGATGCAGCCTCCCTCCTTACTTCACAGAATTTTTCGTTTTTGCCCAACGCGTTTCAAGGTAGAAACCTCTTCTTCTGGGGCTGTGAATGAAAAAATCTGTGAGCCTCGCATACCATTTGCAGTTTATTTCATTCTTGCACCTCCCTCCAATGATATATGGCACAGTTCAAGGCATTATGGTGCATGATGGGACATTTAGTTCTCAGTGCGAGAGTCAGATAGTAATTCAATGTTTTTTCACCTTTTAAATCATATTATTACCTTAGTAGGTTGTTTTTTATTCAGGCAGACTTAATTAGCATATTCAGCGCCGTGCTCAGCAGGTTTAAAGGGTTTAATCCTGAATCCTCACTAAGCTGGCTTTCCTTGTCTCTGCCAGCTAACGATGGTGCATCTCCCCACGATCAGGCTGCCGTGTAAAATATTGTCAAACAATGGCCTTGCAGCTTGGGAGATCACTCGGCGGCGCTCATGTGTGATGCAGCCTCCCTCCTTACTTCACATAATTTTTCGGTTTTGCCCAACGCGTTTCAAGGTAGAAACCTCGTCTTCTGGGGCTGTGAATGAAAAAATCGGTGAGCCTCGCATACCATTTGCGGTTTTATTTCATTCTTGCACCTCCCTCCAATGATATATGGCACAGTTCATGGCATTATGGTGCATGATGGGACATTTAGTTCTCAGTGCGAGAGTCAGATAGTAATTCAATGTTTTTTCACCTTTTAAATCATAATATTACCTTGGAGAAGTGTGGCTCAGGGGTTAGAGGCAGCAGACCTGGAAGCTGAGATCGGCCCTGGACCAGGGTTCAATTCCCCGCCTCTGTGGGTCTTGGGCTCAAAAATTCCACGGACTCGATAATTCTCAATCCGGTGCCTTCTCGACTCACGGGTTCACACTCTGCGACTCTGGGCAATAGCTTGCTTAATCTCCACAATGGCCCCTCGCGGCGGGATGCCTGGCTTTCACCTTGTGGATACCCTGCCGGGGCTATCTCACAGGGGAATACCAGGACGGGTTCCCTAAGCAAGCGCTGGGAATCCCTTTGTGGGTAGCTGTGCGCTATATAAGCTCAAATACATTTACATTTTATTTACATTTGTTTTTCATTCAGGCAGACTTAATTAGCATATTCAGCGCCGTGCTCAGCAGGTTTAAAGGGTTTAATCCTGAAGCTTCACTTAGCTGGCTTTCCTTGTCTCTGCCAGCTAACGATGGTGCATCTCCCCATGGTCAGGCTGCCATGTAAAATATTGTCAAACAATGGCCTTGCAGCATGGGAGATCACTCGACGGCGCTCATGTGTGATGCAGCCCCTTAAACATGCTGAGCACGGCGCTGAATATGCTAATTAAGTTTGCCTGAATGAAAAACAACCTACTAAGGTAAACATTGAATTACTATCTGACTCTCGCACTGAAAACTAAATGTCCCATCATGCACCATAATGCCTTGAACTGTGCGACAATTTTAACGCCGTCTTTGTATATATGCCCCTAAGTTTTGTAATGTTGACAATCTCGTCTCCCATTTAAATAGGCACAAAGTATTTATTGAAGTGCATTGTGAATCGTGAAGCAACACTGTCTAATTGTGATCGATAAAAAATTGAATGAGTTGTGTACTTCTTTTGCCCGTAATGTGCATACGGGCAGATTTACAAGTTCATTGCTTTACTATTGCATCACTTTTAAGATTGGAAAATTGACGCGAAAGTGGCACAAGGGGGCTGTAAATCTGGTACACAGTGTTCTGTCTTACTTTCCTTTCCTTTATGTCATGTAGAGGATCCTGGGTAAATATAATGGTTTCTGTACAGCCAGTACCTTTCAACCCTACCCCCAAACTGCTTACTGCCTGTTACCATAGTAACAGTTCATGGAACACTTAGGTGAGCACAGAGGTTAGAAGTTCACCACACTATGTTGCTAATCGAAACAGTTACTGTGCTGGAGTTTTAAATGTTTTCCATAGGAACCGTTAGTCGTAGCTGTAGACTTTGGTAAAGAGCTGGTAAAGAGTTAGCCTCAGTTTTATACTTCTAGTTATAAATATAATTTCTATTTTTAAATGTTTGCTAAGTGTATTATTATCACATTAAATAATAGTGAAATGTTGTCAGAAAAAGAAGACGTATATACTTTTTTAAAATTAACTTTTATTAAAACAAATAACTGGAAAAGTAACTTAAAGATAACAATATAATGATTAACTAGAAACATAACTTTAACAAAACAATATAATAAATAAAATGTGATATGGACTCCAATAGAAGTAGGGTAGGTAATCTTCAAAACAAAAATGCGAATAAGTGTTCAAAATTTGATTGATGTGACTGAATGAGGTCAAACATTACAAGTTAAGGTAATACTTGGCAATATTTCTTAATTTGCACGTCTGCAGTGTGCCTGATACATTCCACCTCTCTTATAGGCCCGCGTTCAAGAGGTGTCTGTACGGAAGTGCCTACTGCGTCACATTTACAGTAGGGACCAACAGGTCTTTAAAATGATTCAGAGATGAGATAGAATTAGGTGAGAGATCAAGTCATTATGCAGGACAGTATTCTTTGGGGCTTATTTACAAATCCCTTGTACCACTTTTGTGTTACTTTTCCCATGTTAAAAGTGACGCCATAGTGGCACAAGGGGCTTGTAAATAAGCCCCTTTATTTCTAACGCATTTAATCAGAGGCATTGTGTATCTAGGCCGCTCTGCTTACCTTGTGTAAACACTGTGACCAACAGAGTTCACAACTTGAACTCAGCTTTGGTTCTACACTGGAGAGTAATAAATTCAACCTTGATTCTTATATCGGCAGAGTGGACAGCACCCTCCATAAGAGAAAGAGAAACAATGTGAGAGAGAGAAAGAGAGAAAACACAGCATTAAAAGTGTGAGAGAGAAAGTAATAGATGGAGCAGTTAGTACTGGAGAAAATCTTTATACCTCACCGTTTTGCCTTTGCTATGTGTTGAAGTGCGTGCCGTTCATACTGCACGCTCCAGTTTAGTTATCTGAAAGATAGTATAGACTTAGTAATAGTATACTACATACAACTGCACAAGTATATTTTTGTCTAATGTTTTTGTACACTTAGGAAACTGCATTTCATCAACTTCCACTGCAAGTAGGTGTTTGTGCGATGTTTTTCTTCCAAAGTACTATACTCCATGCACTCCCACTGCATAGCGATGAGTTCTCATTATTGCGTACCCAAACTGTTGCACCCCATTGACTCGCAGAGTCCGGAGGTGAGTGCTTTATTCTTGCGCACTCAGGGGCAGATTTACAAGCTCCTTGCACCACTTTTCCCATGTTAAAAGTGACACAAAAGTGGCGCAGGGGGCTTGTAAATCTGCCCCTTAGACTGTTGTAACCTATCGATTCTCACTGCTTGAAGGTAATTGTACATTCCTACGCAGTGAAGCTGCTGCACAGTATCCACTCCCTCCGTCCACAGATGACTTTGACGTTGTTTCGGAAACAAGCTTCTTTGCTCACCTTGTGCCATTGGTGTGATTCAAAGAGGGTGCACCACGTATTGAAACAGCCATCTCAGAAGCTGTTACAATGGCCATGCATCATCGCAGAATGCACAAACGTTGAGCTTTGGAGATGCTTGGGTGGGGGGGACGCCAATTTGTGATAAAAAGAGAGTTAAAAAGAAAGATAACATTGTGCGTCATTTCTTTATCAAAGGAGAGAGGAAGTGAGCGAGTGGCTGAAAAGAATATTTGCAGCTCCCCTTTCTGTCACCGGTGTGTTTTTCACCATGAACCGGGACATAATGCACCCTGAAGCTCTACATCTAAAAGATAGTCAAAGAAAGATGTTATGATTGGTAATTGTTACTATCTTAAAGTGGAGTAGAATTACATCACCCTTTCAGGCACCTTCCCTCCCGCATTTAAAAACAACTATTTGTATAGTTCCAACATGTTTAATAGGCTTCGATTTTTGAAAAATTGTTATAGTAGTAATGTTTTTATCTGGTTGTGAAAGCAAGTGGTGCGAATTGATACACGTGGTCATTTCACCGATTATAAAACGTTCCTGCTATTGGAAAAACATTTTAAATGCAATAAGTACGGTATATAGGACTGCTTACGCCTAAATCTCTGTGCCACCTTTTTGTATCCAGTCTGCTGTACCCCATCGACTCCCTCTGATGCGCACCCAGGCCTCATTGCTCACCTTTTCGTGAACAGGACATCTTCTACATCATGCAGTCCTGCTCTGCCACCAAGAAGTCTGACCTATGCTGCCGAATCTTGATATTGTTATGTGAAAGGACATAGTTGTGCTCCCATCATCATCGCAGGTTCCTCACCCACTCAGTCCTTGCGGTACCACTAACTCAGTGACCAAAGAGGCCACGCACGTAATGGTGGGCCCTTGTACTCTGTGGTTCGGGCCTACAGGAGGTGTCCGAACCACTAGGATGGGCTATCACAGCGTTTGCGATGGGAGCAACTCTAAAATGGCGTAGAGCGTGTAGTGATGCATGTGCTGGATAGGTGTGGTGTGGGTGTACACCAGGCATGAGGGAGTGTGTAAATGCGGTTCTGACAACTGGACCTGGAACTAAGAAATCAGTACAATGGAAATCTGGGCAATGTGGCGTTGTTGTGTTTTCCTGGAAGCGTGAGCGGAGTGGGCTGGTCTGACGTATGCCAGTACTGCGCGAGGCTCTGAACCATGATTACGGAGCTATGGGCGTGGTTCTTTTGTTAGCTATATGAGAAATCAAGTGATTCGGGTGTCCGTTTTGTAGTGCTGACCTCACCTGGGTCTTAAACGCGAATGTGTTATTATGTCTGTAAAGTTCCACAATATGGCGAACATGGAATGTACGGGGTATCACTGACCCTATATTCATCCATAGTTGCATACATAAAAGATGGTGGACATGACGCATTTCTGCGATTATGAATGTTTGTTGTACATTCAGTGGAGTGTTGTAACTGTAGTAATACTGGGCTGTGAAAAGGTTTAAGTTGCAGTTTTTGGCACATGAAGAGCTGCTAATATATATACGTGTGTGGTCATTCAGGCACACTGTCGAACTTGGTGCTGGAAATCAGTGTTCAAGGCTCGGAGTTGCGCCCACATCCTGTTAGTGTAGAGTAATGACATAATCTACGCGTGCCTGAAAATGTACTGTAAATACGGTGCTCATGTAAATTGGTGATATAGTTTTGGGTTGATTTTGCGCTATATAAATATGCTAAAAAAAATCTAAAAAAAGGAGGATTAGCCCACACTTACTGTAAGAGGTATGATAGTTGCATACGGTATTTTTAGCACAATATAATGTGGTTGGGCACAGGAGCAGCATTTTATAAACATAATAAATACACAGACACAGATAGATAGTTGAAGTGGGTACGGGCATGTGTGCTCGACTCTATTTTATTACGTTGCTCTTGGTAACAAGTAGAATAGTAATCATGATATAATACACAGATATTCAATCATAAACGGTTTATGACTTCTGCTGTAAAAAGGTAGGAGCACTTTATGTGAAATAATACACAGAAGATTTTATTGTAAAGGGTTTATGAGTTGTGGTACAGAGGTAAGGGCGGTTTGTGTAGAGCCTGGGATAATGCATGCTCAGGCAGTACGCACTGGTAAGAATGTCTTTTGGCAACTGAATTTTGCCTTAATAAGGCCACGTGGTGATTATTTATGGTAAACTTAGTAAGTGGTACATGTGGTGCTCAGTTTGTGCTTACCCTGCGATGATGCGTGGTTCGAGCGGTCTGTACTCAAAATATTGAGTGTTGCATACTGGTCTGCATGAATTTTGAGGTTAAAAAAAAACTACCATTAATGATTATCAATTGCTCTGCAAACTCAGTCTACTGATTGCTCCCCATAACAGATTAAATGATTGCATTTCACGCAGTGCATTCTAACTTTCTCAAAATGGGGACGTATGTCTGGTTGCGATGTTGAAGGTGATATCCCAGAGGTACTTGGTATTGCCGGTGGTGTAGGTACATTTTGGCGCTGTGTTCTACTTTCTTTGTAAAAATAGTTCACAGGATGTAGAGATTAAAGGTGCTTTTGCATACTAGCAGTGCCACAGGAGTATTTTTGTCTGTGCCTTAAATAAATCAAGGCTAAATTCCCTACTGTCTGTAGTGTAGATACAAAGCTGAATTCAAGTTGTGAATCCTACTGTCCGTAGTGTACATCGAAGCTACTATTCAGCACAGTTATAGAAGAATGCTTTTTTCACTTATTTTAACAAAATATGAATACATGCAGTATAATTGACTCTGCATTAAATAAATTAAGGCTGAATTGCCTACTGTCTACAGTGTAGATGAAAAGCTAAATTGAAGTTGTAAACCCTGCTGTCCTCATGTGTAGATCTTAGTGTGGACTGCATTATCTGTAATCATGATTGAAGTGCAAGATAGAACATGTATGCAGCGTATATTTTATTAGTTAACTAAATCTATAAGTGATGTAAAGGAAGTTTTTGAAGAAAGCACACTAAAAGGATATTGTGAAGGATTTGATAGGTGTGATACTTAGTTTGGTTTGCACTGAGTTAGTGGTGTCTGAAACAACAAGGTTGTGTGCAGCCTGCGATGATGTGCGGTCCGGGCAGGCCGTACTGACACTAATGTTTTTTTGTCTTGTGAATTCTGCCTTAGTAAGGCCACATGATAATGATTTTTAGTTCACTGAGTTACTAATTCCTTTGGCGCTTAGTGTGTACGTATCCTGCAATGATGTGTGGTCGGGGGCATAGTAATTATACTAATGTGTTTTGTTGATTGAATTTTGCATGAATTCCATTTAAAAGGCACAGTATGTCTCACTGTGACATAAAACTATTCACTCTTCTTTGCGATGATTTATGGTGAACTGAGTTAGTGGAGTATCTTTTGCGCTGAGCTTGAATGTATCCTGTGATAATGCGTAGTGCAGGGGAGCCGCACTGGGAGCAATGTTTTTTGCATAGTGAATTCTGCTTTAATAAGGCTACGGGGAGATGACTTGTGGTGCAGTGAGTTAGTGGTACCGAAAGAACTCAGCGTGTGCGTACTCTGCGATGATTCGTGGTTCGGGGGTCGCAGTGGTATAATGCCTCTTGTCTACTGTGATGCGTCATGTACAATCGTCTTACTACCTGAATGGTGAGCCCTCACAATGTAGATCGAAGGCAGTAGTTATCACGGACATAAAAAAATTCTTTTTTTCGTATCTTTTAACATAAAGTACAATTAACTCTACCTTTAAAAAAAGTCTACATTTCATGCTGTTCGTAGTATAGACTGAAAGCTGAATTCAAAATGTGAACCCTGCTGTCCGTACTGTAAGTCGAAGGCAGAAATATCGACAAATGATTTTTGTCACTTATTTTAACAAAATCAGAACACATACAGTACAATTGTCTCTGCATTAAATAAATCGAGGTTGAATTCCCTACTGTCCATAGTATACATGCAAAGTTGACTTCAAGTTGTGAACCCTGCTGTCCACAGTGTAAATTGAAGGCAGTAGTTGACACAGACATCGAGGAATGCTTTTTTTGTCACATACTTTAACAAAATCTGAGTACACAGTACAATTGTCTCTGCCTTAAAGAAATCCAGACTGAATTCAATGTTGTCTTTAGTGCTGATGCGCCACTGGTATCAAGTGGTAAACTCTGTTGATCACAGTGTACATTTGAAAACAGTACTCAGTACACTCATTGAGGAATGTTTTTTGTGGCATCCTTTAACAACATTGTCTCTGCCTTACAAAAATCAAGGCTAACTTGAATGCTGTCCGTAATGTAGATGGAAAGCTGAATTCAAGTTGTAAACCCTGTTGTCCGCAGTGTGGATTGCAGGCAGTAGTTGACACAGACACCAAGGAATGCTTTTTGTCACTTATTTAAACAAAATCTGAAGACATATAGTATAATAGTCTCTACATTAAATAAATTGAGGCTGAATTTCCTACTGTTCATAGTTTAACAAATTATGAGGTCGAGACTGAATTCAATGTTGTCTGTTGTGCTTCTGCACCACTGGTATCAAGTTGTAAACTCTACTGACCACACTGTAGATCAAAGGTAGAAGTCTTTTAGTCTCCTCATTTCCTCTCTTGCGAAGTTTACCGTATGTTTTGTCTGAAGATGTCTCCTCATACTTGCTGTTCCACAAGAGTTTTTTTTGTAGGGTCACCCCTGCACAGCACCGCGTGGCAGATTTTGCAAGTGACTTTGGTGGCATTAACCTTCTTCTGCTTCGGAGGAAAAGTAAAAAACTTCCAGACAATTGATGTATACTTCTCTGGAGGGGAAGGTTGTGGCACACATTCTTCATTTCCAGAGTGTTCTGAATCAGAAGATGCTTCCTTAGTAGCCATTTCTCCAACTGTGCTGAGAAACAGGTGTGCAAAATTGAAAAAGAGCAGATCTTGCCAGTAGATGTCTTCTCCTCAGGAAGGTGTAACAAGAGTGATTGAAATGGGTGGGGTACTTCAATACTTACAATAGGAAGTGTAATGAACCAATAAATTCTCTTTTTTTCTGGTCACATGGGGTCTGCACACTGTACGCACAAGCAGCTGGCACCCAACTCACACCGAGCGCGACTACACGAAATTGCATTTAAAAGAAATGAGACTTTATTGAAAGTTTATGAATATTATTTTTATAATTAGCGCAGATAATGTCTTTACTTAATATTTATATTAAATAAATATATATAGGTTTTTGAACATTGAAAAATTCTGCGGGGGTCCCGCGCCCACTGCGTCCCCCGCATATGACATCACGCACAACCGCACGACCGTCACGTCACGTAATACGTACACCCCGCGTATGCGCCACTAGTTGCGTACCAGTCGCAAAGCGTCCACGTTCGGAAAGTCGTACATGCTGCACACCGTACGCGGACCCTACACATCAATCCTAAAATGGCGGATATGTTCCTTGCAGTGAACGAGAAGGGTGAGCTTTGGATGCGCGACTCTCAAACAAAAAAATTAATATATAAGTATATTTAAAAGAATATAAAATAATAACAACATATATATATTTATTTAAAATATATATTTTTAAAAAATATGTGTAGACTAATTTTAAAAAAATATCTAAAAATAAGTAGATTTAAAAATGTAGTTAAAGAATATAAAAATAGAACAAGAAATAAATTTAAAAATTATCATTTGAAAAACCTTTGAAATTCACTGAAAAAAACATAGGTTTCAGACATGTTATAGTTAGGAATTAGCATTTAAAAAAACCTTTGAAATTCACTAAAAAAAACAGATGTTTGAGGCTTGCTATAGCTAGAGATTATCATTTAAAAAAACATAGAAATTCACTGAAAAAAACATAGGTTTCAGGGGTGTTATAGTTAGCTGGACATTTCACTCATACAAAACCATTGAAATTTCTTGGTTACAGTAAGTTGTACTAACTGTAACTCTCGCTCCAGCAATCCACTGGTGATAATATCACATATTACATCATTCATGACATGGTCAGTGACATCACTGATGACATCACTGATGACATCTCAAATTACATCACTGATGACATCACGGATGACATCATTCATGTGACAATCAGATATACCTCATCATACACTACTATTACCTTTCATCACTCACTGTAAAATACAGAGTACCATATTTGAATGCATTGACACAGCAATACAATGATCTAAAAACCTACTCAGTGATTCCTAGATTTAAACACACATCTAATCAATTACCTATATATTCACTCATTAATGTTGTCAATGATCAATAGAACACTATCAAATATACTTATACACTTATATTGACATTATGCACCACACACATCCTATTCAGTTATGCAGTTATCCTACTCACTTTTGCAAACAATGAATTCTATTTATATTTATTCAGCCCCACACTTATACAAATAGCACTTCATTTATTCATATAGATAGTAACTCATACTTAGTGTGTTATGAAATCACTATTACAAGTATACAGTTGTCTATACAGTCACTCATGCAATCAATTAGTTTTATGTACAACTTATATATATACAACTGTCACATACACTGCCTTTTATTTTTCTACTTTGTTGGACATGTACCATTGAGGAATACATTTGCTCATTACCACACCCATAAAGATATTCACTCATTTAAACAATTATTATAACAGGTAGTCTTAATGTCATATACCTACTGAATTAACTACTCACATATCTTTTGGCAGTCACAGATCTCCACCGAACCACACACACATTCACTCTCCCATATAAATAGTCCATTAACTAATCAATAACTAATATAGACTTTCACGTAGCTAGTAACCAACATATGCAGTAGGCCAAGTTATACAGACATTAATGCAGTATAGTCACTATCCAATATATTTAGTGAGACACTATAAATTTCTCAAATAAACAATCAATTACACTGCTACTAAATCCTGTATCCAGAAATTTAAATATCCACTCATTTTTCAATGAAGATTGTTACATATATAATAGATATTTAACCCCTTGTATGCGGCCGCGATTCTGCGCCTGTGCGGCAAAATCGCAAGTGGGCGGGTTCATGACAGCCCCCAGCCGTCATCAGCACACAAGCACTGCGGTGCATGACAGACGGGGCCGTGATCAGCATGCAAGGGGTTAAATAACCAACCAAACCACATTCACTGGATGATGTCATCTGTGATGTCTAGTAGATGGCATGCTTCATCATCGGGGCCCAGTTGGATCACCGAGTGCGATCCGGCTGTGCTGCAATGCCTGTCTACAGCGGAGCAGGTTTGTTTGTGTGTGTGCTGATGATTTCACATATTACATCATTCATGACATGGTCAGTGACATCACTGATGACATCTCAAATGACATCACCGATGACATCATCCAGTGAATGTGGTTTGTTTTGTTATTTAAATATGCATTATATATATAGCAATTTGCATTGAAGAATGAATGGATATATAAAAATAAATATTTGGATGGAGGATTTAGTAGCAGTGTAATTGACTGTTTACTTGACCAATTTATAGTGTCTCACTAAATATAGTGGATAGTGACTAAACTGTTTGAATATCTGTATCACTTTGTCAGTTGTTGTGTAAACTGGTTCTCCAGTTAGTTACTAGCTATGTGAAAGTCTATATTAGTTATTGATTAGTTAACTGAGTATTTGTATGGGAGAGTGAATGTGTGTGTGGTTCGGTGGGGGGTGTGTACTGCTCAAAGATGTGTGAATATTTGATTCACTAGATATATGAAGTTAAAACTACATGTTTTAAGACTTGTTTGGGTGAGTGAATATCTTTATGGGTGTGGTGATGAGCAAATATATTTCTCAATGGTACATATCCAACAAACTAGAAAAATAAAAGGCAGTGTATGTGTCAGTTGTTGTATATAAATAAGTATACATAAGACTCAATGATTGTGTGATTGACTGTATGGATAACCTTATACTTGTAATAATGATTTTATAATTCACTAAGTATGACTTACTATCTAAATGAATAGATGAAGTTGTGTTTGTATAAGTGTGTAGCTAAGTAAATATGTAAGTATGATCCATTGTTTGCATAAGTGAGTAGGATGACTTCATATGTGAATAGGATGTGTGCTGGTGTGTAATTTCGATTTAGGTGTATAAGTATTTTTGATAGTGTTCTATTGTTCATTGACAGCATGTATGAGTGAATCTACAGGTAAGTGATTAGATGTGTGTATACATCTATGAATCACTAAGTGTGTTTTTAGATACTTGTATTGCTGTAACAATGGATTCAAATATGATAATCTGTATTTTACAAAGAGTGATGAAAGATTTTACTAGTGTACGAAAAGGTGTATGTGATTGTCACGTGGATGATGTCATCAGTGATGTCATCAGTGATGTCATTTGAGATGTCATCAGTGATGTCACTGACCATGTCATGAATGATGTAATATGTGACATCGTCAGCAGTGGATTGCGGGTGCGCGAAATATAGTTAGTACAACTAACTATATAGGAGCAATTTCAATGGTTTTGTATGACTGAAATGTCCAGCTAACTCTAACACCCCTAAAACTTAGTTTTTTGAGTGAATTCTAAAGTTTTTTTAAATGCTAATTCCTAACTATATAAGGCCTGAAACCTATGGTTTTTTCAGTGAATTTCAAAGGTTTTTTAAATGCTAATTCCTAACTATATAAGGCCTGAAACCTATGGTTTTTTCAGTGAATTTGCAAGGCTTTTTAAATGCTAATTCCTAACTATATAAGGCCTGAAACCTATGTTTTTTTCAGTGAATTTCAAAGTTTTTTATGCTAGTTCCTAACTGTATAAGACCTGAAAGCCCACCAGGAATCTCCAGTATGCGCCAGGGGACTGCATTGCAGAGAGGTGTAATGAAGCCACGCCCCTTTTTACACCTCTCTGCAACGCAGGCCACTGGCGCGTTTGCAGAGGGGGGACTAATTCTCCTTGCATACTGGGGGTCCCTGGGTCATATCTGCCCAAACGCCAATATTCCGAACAATTGAAAATGACTTTTCTTGAGAAACATTTGGATTTGGATTATCATGTCTTATACTTTGGAATTTTTGAAAGACTGACTTTGAGGATGCCGGTTCCTGTACCCAGTACTAGGTTAGAGGCTGCAGTTCACGGTGACAAACGGACCCTGGACTCTCCTTTTCTGGGGCAGGTTCCATGTAGCCATAGAAACGTAAAGACCATACCTTACGAATGGGATCCGTAAGTATACTGAGCCACTACATACACAACGCACTTTAGGGTGTGCGTTGATATATAGACACACTGCTGGGGTAACTACTTTATTTTTGACTCCGCACCTTTTTTGGTCCTGAAGAAAGCCTCCCGACTGACGACGAAGGCTGAAACTAGTTGACCTACACTTTTCTGGATATAGAGGACCATAATTTCCTCTGATATATCCAACAAATTCTTTTACTTATGCCATGGGACCCTTCTATTAAAACTTTTAAAAGGGTAGTTCCCATAGGTATTTTTAACTCATAAAACTCACTTCACATAGCACTGTTCACTCACACACACAAAAAAAACTGCTCCGCTGTAGACAGGCATTGCAGCACAGCTGGATCGCACTCGGTGATCCATCTGGGCCCGATGATGAAGCATGCCATCTACTAGACAGATGAGTGAGGGGTTTACAAATATATTGGTGATCACCAATTAAATTCTGCTGAAAAATACCTGCTCCAGGTCTTGTCCTTGTTGTTTTGCTAGATATACCGGGGGTGACGGACAAGTACCACGGTCTATTCCTCACTCTCTCATTGTTATTAGATGCTATAAATTACTCAAGTCTGCCCAAATTGTGTGGGTAAAATTGATACCTAGTCACTTTGAATAAGAATGTACTTACGTCTCGTCTAACATTTGGAAGAAATATCTAGTTATATGACAACAGGATACCAACATAACTTGAAGGAAATAAGAACGCCCTGAAGAAGTTCTGTTGTACAGAACGAAACGCGTCGGCTGGCTGTGGTACATAAACTTAAGGAAAATAAAAGCATTTGAATATACACCAAGATTCAGCGCTTCAATAAGGACTCTAAGTGATATGATTTGATTGGACTTATTGTGCAAGTGGTGCTGTGGCAAACTTTGGAATATTCTCCACTACTCTCTACTACTTACTCTCTACTACTCCACTACTCTCTAATACTCACTCTCTACTACTCATTCTCTACTACTCTACTACTCTCTACTACTCTCTCTCTACTACTCACTCCCTACTACTCACTATCTACTACTCACTCTCTCCTACTCACTCTCTACTACTCTCTACTCTCTACTACTCACTCTCTACTACTCTCTCTCTAGTACTCACTCTTTACTACTCACTCTCTACTACTCTCTACTACTCACTCTCTACTTATCACTCTACTATTCTCTACTACTCACTCTCTACTACTCTCTCTCTACTACTCTCTACTACTCATTCTCTACTAGTCACTCTACTACTCATTCTCTACTACTCTCTACTACTCACTCTCTACTACTCTCTCTCTACTACTCTCTATTACTCACTCTCTACTACTCTCTACTATTCTCTCTCTGCTACTCACTCTCTACTACTCTCTACTACTCACTCTCTACTACTCTCTACTACTCACTCTTTACTACTCTCTACTACTCACTCTCTACTACTCTCTACTACTCACTCTACTATTCACTCTACTACTCTTTACTACTCACTCTCTGCTACTCTCTCTACTGCTCTC
Source organism: Lissotriton vulgaris (assembly GCF_964263255.1). Classification (NCBI taxonomy): domain Eukaryota; kingdom Metazoa; phylum Chordata; class Amphibia; order Caudata; family Salamandridae; genus Lissotriton; species Lissotriton vulgaris. The sequence goes on from NC_141698.1 coordinate 486,352,254, forward strand.
TTCTACTCTCTACTACTCACTCTCAACTCTATTACTCACTCTCTACTCTCTACCTCTCTACCTCTCTCTACTTCTCTCTCTACTAGTCTCTACCTCTCTAACTCTACCTCTCTACCTCTACCTCTCTACCTCTACCTCTCTACCTCTCTCTACATACACTTATATATGCATATATATGCATATGCATTTATATATATATGTATGTGTATATATATACATACATATATAAATATATATAATCTGCATATCTATATAAATACAAATATAAATGCATTCATACATATATGCATACATATGCATGTTATTTACATGAACGTTTTAAAAACACTAATAAAAGCAAAGCTAAAAAGCCACCTCATTACAAACAGAATGGCTTTAACTTAAACGAGGGCGAGATCTATTGCATTTCCAATGCTTGTTTACTTTGGTTCCATCAAGAAGGCATTCAGATGTGTCACACATTTGCCATAAATTCTGAATGTTAGCACTCTAGTTGCTCATTAGATCACTGTAGTAAAGCTACTGCTCACCAGGGAAGTCTGCTGCTGGTATTAAAAGTGCATGTTTCAGTCTGCATGTCAAACTTTTTTTAATGAAATGAAGAGAATTTGAGAAGTCACTCAAAATGTGCTCTAATTTTTCTTTCTGAAGCACTAATCATACTTTCTATGGCAAAATAAACCCCCTCATTTTGTTCCTTTTTACATTAAAGGTTTTCAGACTTACCACTTCATTCCAAACAAGGTGGCTTCTGGTGTGCCATACTTTTGTCATAAGTAAGACTGTTAGCGCTCTAGTTGTTCTTTAGAACACTCTGGGACATCTGTCATTGGGCTATACTTGGGCTACATCTGGGTGATATTTGGGCTCCATTTGGGCTCTTTTGTCTCTGGTGGCCATCTTGGGAGACTGCATGTCAGAATTTTTTTATGAAATTGAAGAGGATTTGAGAAGTCACATAAAATGTGCCCTAATTTTTCTTTCTGCAGCACTAATCATACTTTCTATGGCAAAATATACCCCCTCATTTTGTTCCTTTTTAAATTGAATGTTTTAAGAGTTACCACTTTATTCCAATCAAGATGGCTTCAGGTGTGCCATACCTTTTTAATAAGTAGGACTGTTAGCGCTCTAGTTGTTCTTTAGAACACTCTGGGACATTCTGTCATTGGGCTATACTTGGGCTACATCTTGGGAGACTGCATGTCAGAATTATTTTATGAAATAGAAGAGGATTTGAGAAGTCACTCAAAATTTGCCCTACTTTTTCTTTCTGCAGCACTAATCATACTTTCTATGGCAAAATATACCCCCTCATTTTGTTCCTTTTTAAATTAAATGTTTTAAGAGTTACCACTTTATTCCAATCCGGATGGCTTCAGGTGTGCCATACCTTTGCAATAAGTAGGACTGTTAGCGCTCTAGTTGTTCTTTAGAACACTCTAGGACATTCTGTCATTGGGCTATACTTGGGCTACATCTGGGTGATATTTGGACCACATTTGGGCTCTTTTGTCTCTGTTGGTCATCTTGGGAGACTGCATGTCAGAATTCTTTTTTTTTTAAGTTTGAAAAGCTTTATTGAGTTGAAGAAAACAATGTAAAACATCAGTACAATAGCACAAATAAAGAGCAATAGGAATTAAAATAATTGTGGAGAATAATGTGCCAATAAACAAGAAAGGCCCCAAAAGGGGAAAACGCTATACAAAGAAAAAATGCTTTTATAACTTTTCATTTTGTGGGGAAGGAAGAGAGAAAGAAAGAGGGAAGAAAGGGGAAAATGGGGGAATGGAAGGGGAACAGCAATAGAAAAATATATGGTAAGAGAAATAAAGAAGTATGAAATACAGAGAAGTTCACAGTAATAATAATAACAGTAATACTAAATATAACAATAACATGAGATCAAGAGGCACTTTTAGATAAAAAGTCTGTTAAAGGGGACCAAAGTAAATCACGTTTTATCAACAATGGAATAGAAGAAGCACATGCACGATCTAGTCTATGATGATGGCAGGGCAAATTCCACCAAGCATTATAAACCACGTTTGTAGTGTCTTTCCAATTAGTTGTTATAATTTGAAAAGCGATAGCTATGCAAAGATCAATAAATTTACGAGTATGGAGTGGGACATCCCAAACTGGGGCCAAACCACCCAGGAATACAGAAGAAATAACAAAGGGAACATTAGTAGATAACATCTTATTAAGTGTAGACCAAATGTGGGACCACATAAGTTGGACCTTAGGACAAAGAAAAAACATGTGAACAAAGTCACCAGGAGTGCATGAACAGGACCAACACTTCTTAGTGTCTAACAATTTAAATTTAAACAAGTCACAGGGAGTATAAAATAATCTATTATAAAAAAATAAAGGGTTTGTGTGGTACTAGCGGAACGAGAGGTGGAATGAAGTTTGGACCAAATAGAGTCCCAGGTAAGTGAGGGGAAAGTTTGATTGAGGTCCGATTCCCAGATAAGTTCAATATTAGTTTTAGGCCTGTCAATAAGTGAGGGAGAAAGTAATTTATAAATAACAGAGGCCTTAAGGGGAACCTGAAAGTTAGGTGGAGAGGCAAGGAGGGGAGGTGAAGAGGATGAAGGAGTGTTGTGTAGGATAACAGTGGATAGTTTGGGTAGAAGTTCATGAAAGTGTATGCAGTATTTGTTAGAGATACCGAAGGAGTCACGAAGTGCTGGAAAGGTTAATAAGGAATTGTCAGAAATAAGATGGCGGTAAGTGAGAATTCCTTTGTCAATCCATTCCTTCCAAAAGAGCGCACGGTTGCGTAATTTAAGAGATTTATTATACCTAAGTGGGGTATTCATATGAAGAGTAGATGGTACAGAGAATGAACGAAAAAGGGCGCGTGTTAAAGCTTTGGAGTGTTTGAAAATAGGAGAAAGTAGTTTAGGAGGTGGTTGAGTGAGATTGGAGGCATAAAGGAAGGAGAAGGGGTGAAGTTGAGCCAATTCCAGAGAGCTCCAAGCCGTAGTAGGAGGAGACGAGGTATCAAGAAAAGGCCAAATTTGCTTGAGAGTAAAATCAGAATGAAAGCGTGAGATATTGGGGAAGTTGACACCACCAAGATGTTTAGGTTGTTGAAGACGGAGGAGAGAGACTCTAGCCTTACGCTTATTCCACAGGAATTTGGAAAAAAGACTATTGATAGACTTAAAAAAGAAATGGGGGAGAGAGATAGGAAGCATGGAGAGACAGAAGTTCACAATTGGAAGGAGCATCATTTTAATAGTGGAGAGACGACCCCACCAGGAAAGAAAAAGAGGGGACCAACGTTCTATTAGAGAAGAGAGCTTTTTAAGGATATCGGAGTGATTCATTTTGATAGTTTCTCTAATAGTTTTAGCATATAAAACGCCAAGACATTTGATAGAGCCAGAGTTCCATTGGAAACCAGAACCCTGAAACATGTGAGGAAGACACAATTTATTGAGGGGAAGGACTTCAGTTTTATCAATATTTAATTTATATCCAGAAACAGAGGAATAATCATGTAATAAAGAAAAGAAAGCGGGAAGGGCAACAACAGGGTTAGAAATGTAAAGCAAAATATCGTCTGCATAAGCAGTAAACTTAATCTCAACATCTTTATAGAGAAAGCCAGAATAGGAAGGGGATTGTCGAATTTTCTCAAGGAAGGGTTCGAGTGCCAGAATAAAGAGAAGGGTGGAAAGTGGACAGCCTTGTTTGGTTCCTCTATGAAGTGGAAAATAATCAGATTGCATACCATTAATCCATATAGAAGTGGAAGGAGCAGAATAAAGCAACCAAACAAATTTAAGAAAAGTGGGACTGAAACCGTGCCAGCGAAGGGCGCCAAACATAAAATCCCAGTTGACACGGTCAAATGCCTTCTCGGCGTCTAGAGTAATGGCAGCCAAGGGACTGTCCATTTTATCAGAAAGATGAATGATATTAAGAAGGGTTCTAGAATTGTCTGTAATGGATCTTCCCTTAACAAAGCCGGATTGATGAATGTTGACCAAATCAGGGACAATGGAATTAATCCGTAAAGCCAGAATTTTCGCATACAATTTACAATCAGTATTAATGAGGGAGAATGGTCGGTAATTTTTACATAGGGAAGGGTCCTTATCTTTCTTGGGGAGAAGAACAAGCATAGCCTGCGAAATAGAACCTTTAGATTCACCAGAGGAGAGAAAATGGTTAATTAACTGAAGAAAATGAGGAATCAAGATAGATTTAAATTGTAGAAAGAAACAAACAGTAAAGCCATCAGGGCCAGGTGTCTTATCTTTGGGGAGAAGAGAGAGAGCAGCAAGAAGTTCCTTTTCTGAAAGCGGGGCATCAAGAGAAGAGAAATCCAACGAAGGATTGGAAGATTTAGGGACAGAGTTAAAGAAAGAGTCTAATTGCTCTGCAGAGGGGGAAGACTCAGGAGTATAAAGAGAAGAATAAAATTGAACAAAGCAATCCAAAATGTTGGCATCAGAAGACTGGAGCGAGCCTTGTGAATCTTTAATCGAGACTATTTTCGATTTCTGTTTTTTAATTTTGAGATAATTTGCCAGAGCCCTACCAGCTTTATTGCGACCACCATATATCTTTGCATTAAATTGAAGAAGCTGATTGGAGGCCGATTCCCAGGAATGTTTATTAAATTGCAGTTTAGCGGAAATGAGAGAGGACAATGAATCAGGAGAGTTAGAAGTGTAATAAAGATGCTCTAGTTCTTTAATGCGTTTTAGATAGGAGGAAGCCTGGGATAGTGCTTTCTTTTTTTTACGTGAGACAACGTCAATAATACAACCCCGAGCAGTGGCCTTGAAAGCATCCCAAAGAAAGTGAAAGTCAGAGGTGGAGTGTAAGTTGGTAGTGAAAAAGTCATCCATGAAATGAGTGAAGTGTTCAATGAAAGTGGGATCAAGTAAAAGGGAGTTGTTAAAGCGCCATCTGCGGGCCTGAGGCGTGGGAGAGGGGTAATCCATATCTAAAATAACTGGGGCATGATCTGAGATGAGGATAGATCCTATTTCTGAGTTGGTCATAAATTGGAAAGCATGGTGGGAGAGAAAAATATAATCAATACGGGAGAGGGAATTATGCACAGGAGAAAAAAAGGTAAAGTCCAGAGAGTCAGGGTGGGACAACCTCCATGAATCTATAAGGCCTCTGGAGGAGATGGCTTTGTGGAAGGACTTTTGCATTTTGTTGAGAATGTAGCGAGCTTGTGATTTGCGGTCCAAAAAAGGGTCCATCAATTGATTACAATCTCCCCCAACAATCAAATCTTCATTAGCATTAGAAGAGAGAAGGGAGGAGAAATCATTCCAAAAGGAAGAATCAATGCCATTCGGACCATAGACATTACAGAGAGAGAGATGAACATCATTAACAATGCAATCAACGAGCAGCCACCTGCCATTAGTGTCAATAGTTTCATTTAGAATTTGAACAGACAACGCTTTATGAAATAAAATAACAACACCATTTTTGCGATTAATAGCAGGAGAGCAAAAAACATCCCCAACCCATTGTCTACGTAACATCGATAACTCTTGAGTAGAAAGATGTGTTTCTTGTAAAACGGCGATTTGACATTTTAAACGAGCAAGATGAGATAAAACACGTTGTTTTTTGATAGGGTTACGAAGACCCTTAACATTCCAGGAAATGAGTCGGAAACTTTTCATAAGAGGAGATTAAAGGAAAGTAAAAAGAGAGAGTAAAATAGGTAAAACGAGAGAATATATGGAGAAAATGTCAAGGAGAGATGGAAACTAGCTAGATGAAGTAAAAAGAAGAACGACGGAAGTAATAGAGGAGCCCAAGTAGAGAGAATAAAAGGAAAAAGGAGCAAGGCCATCATAGGAAGGTGAGATGAGAAGAAGAGAAGAGATAAAAATGGAGGAGAAAGGGAAGGAATGACTAACATCACAGTGCCAAAAGAAAGGATGAGAGGAGCAAAGTAGGGTGAATAAAGTTGAAAAAGCCGAATAGGGTAAAAAAGGAAAGGGAAGGAGAAGAAAGTGAAGCAAGAAGGAGGAAAGAGGGAGCCAAAAGCAACCCAAAAGAAGACAGCAAAAAGAACCAAGGTGGTTCTAGCCATACAGAACATGTAACAGAGAAAAACAATGAGGTTAGAGCGGGAGCAGCAATAAAAGACGACCAAAAAGAAGGGAATAAGTCAAAAACACAGTCCAAGGAACGAAAGAGAAAGAACCGAAGGAGAGAGGAAAAAATGCACGGAGAACCTGGGACTGAGTACGACATAAGAACAAGTGAAGGAGACTTACCAAACAGATATGCAGGAAAAAACAGCATACTGGGATGATGGAGATGTACGATAAAACAAAACAATTAAGAGGAGGACAACTGGGTATGTTTCTGTACGCCGCCTTCATTTTCTTGAGGCTATAATTTGCATAAATGTTTTTTCCTCGGAAACAGCCGCCATTTTGTTTTTTTTTCATCATCGTTTTTGGGTGAAATTTTTTTTTTTCTCTCCAATGATTCTATTTTTCTACCTGCTGATGCTTCTTGTCTCCTGCTGTGCTCCTTCAATTTTGCAGTGCTTCCACGATTATTTGACATCTTATATGTCGTTCTGAATCCTTTTTACTTCTCCTCAGCTTGCTGGACCTCTGCTGCAGTTTTTTCTTTCCTCAACTTTTGACTTGTCTGTGCGCAGTTGCTTTTCTGCTTCCTCCGCACTCATAATTTCTTCATTTTTGCGCTCTGTTGATATCCAGCTTGACTATGCTTGACGGTGGTCTCCATTTTTCACAGTTTCTGTGTTTTTCTTCAGAGGATTTTGCAGCCTTTCACCATATTCCGTCGCTCCTTCTTTACCTCAAGCTGTTCCTCTCTCAGGCTTTTACATCATGGAGCACGGATACGCCTCTAAGACCTCTAATGTGGCTACCGCTACACGCAAAGACGTTGTTCCTGCGGGCAAACGCCTCAAGAAGGACCCACCATCTCCCTCCAAATCTCCTCTTCCCGTTACCCTTGAGGATTTAATGGAGGAACTCAAATAATCCGCCCTTTTATAGCGGACACCACTGCTACATTGCAAAGGCTGGACGATAAGTGGTCCAACCTTGATAAACGTGTCACCGAAGTTGAACAGAAAATCAGTGACGCACAAGATGTTGTTGCCAAGGTGGATACCCTCACCAAAGAGATTCAAGTCCTCAAGAAGACGTCTGAGGATTTGGAAAATCGAAATAGACGCAACAACCTTCGTATTTATGGTGTTCCGGAAAATTCTGAAGGGTCGGACATCATTCTATTCCTGAAGACAAAAGTTTTACCGATTCTTGGCCTGCCGAAACATGTGGATGCCAATATTCAACGAGCGCACCGTCTGGGTCCCAAAACATCTTCCACTTCATCGAAACCTCATGGTATCATCGCCTATTTTCTCCTCTACTCTGACCTTATGACTATCCTTCACTCAGCTAAACAACACAAGCAACTGATATGGTCCGGCCATAAACTTTTTTTCTCTCAGGATGTCTCCAAACAGACAGCGGCGCATCGTAAGGAATTCCTGGATCTGCGGCCTACACTTCGAACCATGAACGCCAGATACGGCTTGATTCATCCCTGTTTTTTCAAGGTTACATACAAGGAACGGTCCTACAGTTTCGAAGACCCGGCTGACCTCCGCAGATTCATCCACTCCCACAGAGAGGACTCCATGGAACAAAGCAGCTCCTAACTTTTTTTTTCTTTTATTGTTTCCTTTCTGTGTTTCTTTTATTGTCTGGTATGGCTTGTTGTTTCTCCTCACATCACCTCGCCTCACCTTTTTTTTTTTATTTCTTAGGTGCGTTTCCTGATGTTTCGCATGTCAGAATTTTTTAATGAAATAGAAGAGGATTTGAGAAGTCACTCAAAATGTGCCCTAATTTTTCTTTTTGCAGCACTAATCATACTTTCTATGGCAAAATATACCCACTCATTTTGTTCCTTTTTAAATTAAATGTTTTAAGAGTTAACACTTTATTCCAATCAAGATGGCTTCAGGTGTGCCATACATTTGTCATAAGTAAGACTGTTAGCGCTCCAGGTGTTCTTTAGAACACTCTGGGACATTCTGTCATTTGGCTATACTTGGGCTACATCTGGGTGATATTTGGGTTACATTTGGGCTCTTTTGTCTCTGGTGGCCATCTTGGGAGACTGCATGTCAGAATGTTTTAAGGAAATAGAAGAGGATTTGAGAAGTCACTGAAAATGTGCACTAGTTTTTCTTTCTGCAGCACTAATCATACTTTCTAAGGCAAAATATACCCCCTCATTTTGTTCCTTTTTAAATTAAATATTTTAAGAGTTACCACTTTATTCCAATCAAGATGGCTTCAGGTGTGCCATACCTTTGTAATAAGTAGGAATCAAGTGACAGTCTCTGTCCTTGTTGGATTTACATGTTTTACTGAGAATGTCAGACTTCATTTTCACATGACTGAGAAAGATAATGTGAATTTACAGAAAATATGCTTTCAGTTTAGCTTATAGATCCCCTTCCAAACCACTGTGGGAAAATCATGAGATATTAGTTTTCTTTCAAACAATATTCATGATATCACAGCAGAAGGTTTTTTCACATGGTAAAATCACCTTAGAACCCACCACAATTCCTAAAACGAGTATGGTACCATCAACAAATGATTTATAATGTAACTAAAGTCCTAAAACCCTACAATGCTTTTTAATGAGGTGCTATCATGTATATTGGTCCCAAGATGGCTGCCAACACTTCTTGGATGAAGTGCTGACAGCCAATCAGATCAGATGTGTGGTTAGGCTCCGCCCAGATATATATCTTTTTTTTAACCTAAATTACTCAAAATCCACTGGAGCACATATATTGAGACCTAGCAAAGGCACATCGGGCTAACAGTCCCTACAATTTTGCCAAGTTTCGTGCAAATCCATTCAGCCGTTCGAGCTAAAAGTGAGGCCAACCGCCCTATGGAAATTAACATGGGAAAAACGCGTTTTGGGACCCCCCTTTTTTCTCAGCCCCCCCTTGATGAAACCCCCCGAAATTGTCAGGGACTGCTCAGAAACAAAATGTTCAATTTTCCTGAAAATTTCAGCCAATTCCGTCCACAAACGCCAAAGTTATTAGACATAGAATTTTCAAAAATCCCATAGAGAAAAAATCCCAACTATATATACCTACTGGCGACCGCCAGTAGGTAATATACATACATATATATATGATGATTCTACCATCACTGTCACTGCCGTGAAATGGTCATGTAATCAAAATCTTATTATTACTTACAGTTACACCTTTCTTTGATTTGTAATATAAACATTTTGAAACCAACTTCTTTTTGTGAGCACTTGATTTAATTTAGGCTTTTACAGTACGAGCAACACTTTTTAACTAGATAAACTGCTGCACCACCATATGCTACTTCACCATCACTAAACAGGTTAGAGATATGCCCATTAGAATTCGAGTCACGGTAGGGTTGAGAATTCAAAAAATACATTTTGGAACCCCAGTTATAGAGGGCTCAGATTGAAAAGAACAATGCTTTTTTGGGCCTTATCAGTACTCCCTGAACACTTGGTAGTCTATTCCTAGTGCTCGAATAAGAAAAAATTGTAAATCTCTGCCTGTGTAAACCCATGTCTATATAAAGTTATATATCTTAACTGATTTATAAAAGCATGAGATGTAAAGGTTCATGATTTGCAACTTTGCCAGCCTTGGTCTGATTTCCTTACCCCATGTGTGTGCGGGAGTACATGTTTGTGGCATTCATGGGGAAAACTATTTTTCAACATTTAAGTGTAGGCCTGTATTGTTTTTCCCAATAGTCTGGACATCTTTTTGTCAGTGTCTATGTAATGCAAAATGCGTGGCCTGACTGTAGAATATAATCAATAACCCCTGTGTCTTCCATATCTCATGGATGTTCAACCTTCTTCTGCTTAATTGGAGCCCTTTAAGAGATGGGGGCCCCTTGCACTGCAACGTAGGGGCCTGTGTTACACCCCTTCTTCTAGTAGGCTCCATATAATTTTTATTCCTTCACCAGAAAATTATAGGCATCCCTGCCTGTAGTGGAAAGTGTCTACAACTCTCTAACTAGGCTAATGGTAGATGTATAATTAGTGACTCTTAATTGATATGCAGGGGTGCATGCTTTTTTATCTGTACCATGGAGCGGATGTTTAATGAACTCTTTGTAAAATCTATTCAGTCCACCATTACTTGAATCTTACACCCCCTCCAGAATGTCTGCTGTGTGACTGTTCACACAACAATCTCAGTTTAGCGCCTACATCAAGTAAATGGTAAGCCAGTTGCAAACAGGAATGTTTCCTCATGGGGACCCTTTCCCCTTTGTGATTGTTGGCAAAAACGTTTAAAGTTTTACAAGAGCAGGCAGTGGTACCTTGGACCTACTCTTAAAAAATGAAACAGAAACGTTTCTTTTTAAAAAAAAAATGCATCCCCTTTTTGTTTAATGAAAACAAGCCGCATTTCAGAAAAAAAATTATTATTTAAAGGAGCAATCACAAACATGGGGGTCTGCTGTCCCCGGCAGGCCAACTTCTCTGTGGCAACAGGACATTCCTAAGGGGTCACAAATTGCACCCTTCCTCATGAGCATTAATGTGGTAGGTCATTTGCAATCCCATTGGTAATAGCTAAATGTAACTGAGAAAATTAGTACATTTCATTTTGCAACTCGCTAATTGTGAGTCACTAAAATTTGCAATTTGTGAGTCTCAAAATATATGGTCGTACATGTGGCCCTCTATCCTTCGATCAGTAGTAGCAGTAGCAGTAGTAATAACTTTATTCAGTTATACAATATAGCCATGAAGGTGCACATAAAAATTCATAACACAGGTTTAGCATAAAACCATAATACAATTACATTATTGTACAACCATTGTCGCTCTTTAAAAATTATTGTACATCACACAGCAGCAGTCAATGTAGGCTTAGAGACCCTGAGCTTGGCCTATTAGGAGCAACAAAGAGTTACACTAATGAAATTAAATAATCTTGGACACAAAAAAATTGAATGCAATTCAGCAAGCTCCATCAAAATTTAAATTGGAAGCTAAACGTTTGTAGGCTATAATAGTAGCTGATGTGTGCAAAACATGCCAGCTTCCATCAATCAATCAATCAATCAATCAGGTCACTTGTAAAGCGCACTACATACCCGTGAGGGTCTTAAGGCGCTGTGGGAGGTGGGGGGGAGCTGCTACTGGTAGAAGAGCCTGGTCTTGAGGAGTCTTCTGAAGGCCAGTAGGTCTTGGGTCTGCCGTAGGTTGGTGGGGAGGGTGTTCCAGGTCTTGGCAGCGAGGAGGGAAAAAGATTTGCTGCCAGTGGTTGTTCTTCAGATGCGGGGGACTGTGGCGAGGGAGAGGCCGGTGGAGCGGAGCTGGTGGGTGGGGTGTAGAAGCGGAGTCATCTGTTGAGGTATGCTGGTCCGGTGTTGTGGAGTGCTTTGTGTACGTGGATGAGGAGCTTGACGGTTATCCTCTAGTTGGTGGGGGCCAATGCAGGTCTCTCAGGTGGGGTGTGATGAGGCTGCGGCGGGGAATGTTGAGGATCAGACGTGCAGAGGCGTTCTGGATGCGTTGCAGCCGTCTCAGGAGCTTAGCCGACATTCCTGCATAGAGGGAGTTTCCATAGTCCAGGCTGCTGGTGGCGAGGGCCTGGGTGACTGTTCTTCTCATTTCAGTGGGGATCCACTTGAAGAACCTGCGGAGCAATCGTAGGGTGTTGAAGCAGGATGAGGAGACGGTGTTGACCTGCTTAGTCATGGAGAGGATGGTTGAGGATGACCCCTAGGTTGCGTGCGTGGTGGGTGGGTGTCGGGCTGTTCCCAGTGTTGTTAGCCACCAGGAGTCTTCCCAGGCTGAAGGGGTGGAGCCGAGGATGAGGACCTCTTTCTTGTCCGAGTCCAACTTCAGTCTGCTGTTCCTCTTCCATTCGGCAATGGCCTTCATTGATTCGTGGAGGTTGCTTTTGGCGGTGTGAAGGTCTTTGGTGAGGGAAAGGATCAGCTGGGTGTTGTGGGCTTAGAAGATGATGTTGAGGTCGTGCTATCAGGCGATGTGTGCCATGTAGATGTTGAACAGTGTCGGGCTGAGGGATGAGCTCTGAGGTACGCCGCAGATGATCCCGGTGGCTTTGTAGCGGAAGGGGGGGACGTACGCTCTTAGTTCTGCCGTGGAGGAAGGATGCCGTCAAGTCCGGGGCCTTCGCTTGTATCTCGGGGTCGTGTAGGCGTGTTCATAGTGTGTGGTGGCAGACCCTGTCGAAGGCGGCTGACAGATCCAGGAGGATGAGGACTGCTGTATCTCCATTGTCTAGCAGGGTCCTGATGTCATCGGTGGCAGCAATGAGGGAGGTTTCGGTGCTGTGGTTGCTGAGGAAAACGGACTGGGACGGGTCCAGGATGCTGTACTCCTTGAGGTATCAGGTCAGTTGTTTGTTGATGATTTTCTCTGTAACCTTCGCCGGGAATGGAAGCAGGGAGATGGGACGGAAGTTCTTGAGGTTCTTGTGGTCCGCCTTGGGTTTCTCCAGTAAGGCGTTGATCTCAGCATGCTTCCAGCTTTCCAGGAAGGTTGCTGTCTCAAAGGAGATGTTGATTACTTTCTGGAGACGGGGTGCGATGGCTGTGCTGGCTTTGTTGAAGATGTGGTGAGGGCATTGGTCTAACGGTGATCCGGAGTGGATGGTGTTCATGATCTCGCTGGTGTCCTCGCCGTTGATGCTGGTCCAGGAGAGCAGGTGGTTGTGCAGGTGGTGGTCGTGGGGGCCGTGGTTTTCAGGGCAGTCGAGGCATTGAAGCTGTCGTGGATGTCGGCGATCTTGCGGTGGAAGAAGGTGCCCAACGAGTCACACAGGTCTTGTGAAGGCGGGATGTCATTGGTGTTGGAGAGTTCCATCACCATGTTGAAGAGCTCTTTGCTGTTGTGTGCGTTGTTATCTAGGCGGTCTTTGAATGAGGCCCTCTTGGCGGATCTGATAAGGTGATGATATCTGTGGGTGGCATTCTTGTGGGCTGCGTAGCTGTCTGGTGTTGGTTCGAGGAGCCAGTTCTTCTCCAGTTTTCAGCATGTTTGTTTGGAGGCCTGGAGGTGTTTAGTGAACCAGGTTGCTTTCTTGCTGGTGTGGCTGTTGGAGGGTGTCTTGAGCGGGGCGAGGGGGGTGTTGGTGCAGTCGTTGATCCACTGTCTGAGGATATGGGTGGCGGTGGCGGGGTCGGTGGAGTCGGCAGGTTGGCTCTGGGTGAGGGTGGTGGTTAGCTGGTCTTTGGAGATTTTGCTCCAGCAGTGTTGAGGCATCTGTTGGTTGCGGTTGTGCGTGGTGGGTTTCCTGAAGGTGAAGTGGATGCAGTGGTAGGCGGTCCAGTGGGGTTTGGTGGTGTGGTTGAAGGAGCCGTGGGGGATTGCGGTGAAGATGGGGTTGAGCGTGTGGCCGGCGGCATGGGTGGGTGTTATCACAAGCTGTCTGAGTCTGAGGTTGCCATGGTTCTCAATCAGGGGGGCGGAGTGTGTGTTGTTGTTGTTCTCGAGGTAGAAATTCAGGTCTCCGAGGAGGATGTAGTCCGTGGAGGCGAGGGCGTGTGTGCTGACGAAGTCGACGATGGATTCGCTGAACTGTGGTCCGGGTCCGGGGGGCTGTAAATGAGGGTTCCTCTGAGGGTGGTGTTGGGATTGGTGTGGATCTGGAAGTGCATCTGTTCGGCGGTTCTGAGGGTGTCGTCGGTGTTGGTCGAGACTCTGAGGGTGTTGGACAATGGCGATTACTCCTCCTGCTCCATTGGTACGGTCCCTGCGGGTGATCTTGCAACCTTCTGGGATGGCTATGGCGATGTCTGGTATGTCTGGCAGGGTTCAGCCAGGTTTCCGTCAGGAAGGCGACGTCTGGGGGGGTAGCGTCGAAAAGGTCCCAGAGTTTGATGGTGTGTTTTCAGGCGGAGCGGGTGTTGAGGAGGATGCATCTAAGGTAGTTGGATTCTTTGGTTGACCGGACTCAATTGTGGATCCTGAAAGGTAACGGCCATAGTTTAGAGTGTCATTTGCTAAGTCATCATATAAACAATTCATCATAAACATAAAAATAAAAACCTTCTTCATTAGAATCAGCTGAATGAGGCAAAATAATTACCTGTTGGAAGTACATGTAATACAGGGGCATATGCTGGGGACCCATTACATCACAGTTATGTATCCTGCCTGCTATAAGGATGAGCGGTTAAGGGGGGTCAGTTTGAGGCTTCTAGTCCGTAGCAACTATGCCCAATTTAAGAATCTCAAGATCTCAAAGACTATTGTTTGTGTACCACGTGACTGAGAATACACAGTGGCTCTCAACAATGGCCTAGTTACAAAGTAAAGGAGGACCCCGCACAGGCTGATAGGGGACTGGGGGGATAGTAAAAAATGAGAGAAAGGGGTGTCCCCCCGCGAGAACAGTCTAAGACTGGGTTCCACACCTAGTTCTTGGGTTCTAGGGTGAATGTTATATTATATTATCAAAGGGACATATTTGTGAAGCATGCCACTACTATGGCGAGAGAGGTAAAGTTACAATAATGTGAACCCAACTTCTATCCGTGTATGGTAAGAGCAGCTATGTTTACCCACTCTTCTACTTGCTTATATCCCCAATGATGCCAAATTTATAGAGAAGATGACCATTATATACTCTTGTTCAGGATTACAGTTATTTGGTACTACCTACCATGAACACAATTTTTAGTTTTTAAAACAATGGTATACACAGACAACAATGTTAAAAAATATACAAAGGAAAATGAAATTTACCACACCCTGAGTTACTCTGTCAAACATTTATTGTATATACATATTATAAAATCTCATCATTACACAGTATACAGTTTTTCAAAAAAACAACATTAAATACATTTGAATAAATACAATTTAAAAATGATTCTTCTTTTTTTTTAAATTGTTAAATTTACCATACACGGATAGAAGTTGGGTTCACATTATTGTAACTTTACCTCTCTCGCCATAGTAGTGGCATGCTTCACAAATATGTCCCTTTGATAATATAATATAACATTCACCCTAGAACCCAAGAACTAGGTGTGGAACCCAGTCTTAGACTGTTCTCGCGGGGGGACACCCCTTTCTCTCATTCTCAACAATGGCCTACATTTAAGTTCCGACAGATTGAAAGAACCCACTTAATGCTCAGTAGAGTATAATTTGCACAGAAACATTTTAAAGTGAGTCACAGTTTTCTTGACTTATGAGAGCAGAAAAACCATATTACTCCATTGTGATATAGTACTCTTTAAAGAAATGCATTTTCAGCTCATTCATAAAGTGGAACAGTATTTGGGTTGTCCTGATGGATTTAGGGATGTTGATCCAGATCCTGGGTGCATAAAAGGTGAAAGCCTGTTGCTTTGTGGGGTTTTTTGCACTTTTTTGTATCCATTCTGATGGTGTCCTGTCTGTGGGTGTTCCAAAAGCCAGATATGCAAAGTGCTGGTTAGGAAGGTTTTATAAATGATGCAACTGGTTTTGAATGTATTGTGGATGTGGACTGACAAAGGGAACCAGCTGAGTTCCATTAGGCTGGGGTGATGTGGTCATGTTTTCATGTCCTGGATGAGAAGTGCTGAGAACATCCAAGGTCGGTCTGGCCTATAGGGTAGGCAGTGTCCGATGGGCTGGTCTGACAGGTCAGTGTTTGTGCAATTTTTGGGGCTGTTTGGTGGCCTTTTTTATGGCTTGCTTGGCCATTTTTTACCATTGATTTCCTTGATATTAAAAGGAACATTGTCTGCGGCAATCTCAAATAACACAACATGTGAATTTGTAAAGCAAATATTCACCACAAAGAATATATATTGGTGATGAATGACAGATGTTTATTGTTATCCACCTTAATAGTACTCATTGTATTGAGGTCAGAAGGATGTAAGGCGGAGTAGATCTGCTGGGATTTGAAGCCATGAGGTCTAACACAGGCTGCTACAATGAACACATTAGTCCACTAAGCCACCAGACCCAACATATCCATGCTGCCTTCCATAACTTGCAAAACACTTTTACAGCTTGTGTTTTCAAGTTCAAAACTGCCCCAATTTACAAACATGGGGCACTATTTTAACTATATAATTAACCAATTATATTTTGGTGCCTTCGCCTTTTCTGTCCCAGTCTGACCTTGGCTGAGGGCTGTAGGGTGTCCTTGAAGGTTGCAGGGTGAAAACTGGGTAGAGTGGAGCAGGGTGTAGCAATTATCCAGCTGCAGACATGAGCCCTTGAACAAAATATGTAAAGTTGATTTCTGGGAGCAGTAGTTTTGCTGGCCTTAGTTTAGAGAGTTAGTACCAGGCAGTTATTTTTTCTTGACAGCGTGTTTCTTGAGGGTGAGGATGTTGAGTAGTTTGAGTTCATGAGACCTGTCACTGGGTGAAACCTTGCTAATGAGTTTGTTAAAGTCTGTGTCCTTGAGCCAGGTTTTAACTAGTTGTTTCCTGTTGTTCTTTGCAATTAACAACTGTTCTGTCTTGTTGAGGTTAAACTTCATGTAGGTGAAGGACATGCAGGTCTGGAAGGTGCAAGTAATTTTTGTAGTGTATGATGTCTAGAGTGCAGCAGACAAGCAATTAGACAAGCAATTAGAGTTGTATATCATTTTCATATTTTGATTCTCTTACCAGTGAGTAGAACCCCAAGGGGCAGACAATACCAGAATAGTATAGTCATAGAGGATCAATGTGAAACCCTTAGAGACTCTACAAGGAATAGGAATCTTCTGGGACTTGGAGATACCCATAAAATGTATCATCTGGGACAGGTAGTAAGTGAACCAGAGAAGGATGCTGAGATATTCAAAATTGCCTGATTAATTCCTCATTTCTTAACGGACCTACAGGGTACCATTCATAAATACCCCCCTGCCCCCAACTCAGAGTTACTGTTATCCTCAGTAGCAAAATGTCCAGGTGTAAGGGCAGTGGCAGACTACACAAATAAAAAGTGGGGGGTGATGGAGGGGGCACGTGGGGAGCGTGAGGAGGGTGTTAGTTATAAATAAATATACCTTACCTGATGCTGCTGGCCGCCTGTCGCCTTGGTGCTCCCCTGCTTCCTGCTTCCAGCAGTCCCTGGGACAGCATCATAGACTTCCCATCAAATCCCCACGCTGCTTTCATGCTATTACCAATAGCATGAGGGCAGTGCGGGATTGGCCTGAGCAGGCTAGTTTAATGCTTGCTCAGGCACAGGGAATCTTTGCTGTTTATCCAGCACGGTTGTGCAAATCAACTGGGTTAGGGAAACCTAACTGTGCATGTCGTTTTGTCCGGCCTAAGACAGCCAGCCAAACCCACATGTGCACAACACTCCGCCCCATCTGCCATGGTTTGGACCCCCCTCCACACGCAGGTTCAGCCAGAAGCTGCGAAACAAAAAGATAATAAAATATTGTTTTACTTTTCAGCTGCTGGCTTCGAGCCAATGGAGCGATGCTCTTCCGCCATTGCGGAGAAGCCGCTACTGGGTATGGGAACACCAGAGGCATTAACAATGCACTCAACATGAGACCCTTAGGTGATAGGTGGAAAGCACTGACTAAACAGCATGTTATGCTTGATGTGTACAAAACTGGTTGTTATAATGAAGGGATGTGTGGGAGCAATAATTACCTTAACCTCTCTGTGTAACAAAAAGACCACATCTTAAAGAAGTATTCTACATTAATCATTTACTTTTCTTTTTCTTCCTCTGGTATTTATACAAAGATCGATTATTTGAAAAAGGCATTGGCACGAACAAGAGTAAAATCGTCGATCTGCCTCGAAGGGTAAGAAGCTTATTTTACTTTTTCTTCAACAATGGACACCCCCCTGAAAATTCCATACGGGTGAGATGTAAGGACTGTGGGCCTTTCATATTCCTTTCAAATGAAATCCTTCTTCTGTGGATTTCACTGAATCCCATGACAACCTAACTGATTAAAACAGACTCTGGTTTTAGGTGCTACAACAGTGATGTTGTGTTAAATAAACATGGGTGCAGCTAACAAGTGAAACAGAAGAAAAGTAGCTTCTGATAACCGATGCTCTTCTGAGAAGTCACATTTAAGCAGCTTTTTAGGTTTCAACTACAGACACCTTTAGCTGCCTAATGGCAAGATATACTGTTTAAAATACAAACACTGATACTGAGAGAGGGCTTTGGGTCAGGCCCTAGATCATGATTGGATGTCTTTGTGGTCTTTCTCAGGTGTCTGGTTCTGATTTGATAGCTTCCTTCCCTATACCTGTGTTTATCCCATTCAGAAGCAGTTTGGTCTCACAATGTTCCGATTGGTTGATTTTCATCTGTCTATTGCTTGAAACTACTCTTTATTCTTTCAGCACTCCATGGGAGTGCATTTATTTTCTTTCTCTCTGCCCTTGTGCTGATTTCGCCCATCACTTCTCTGTGTTGCTTCCACCAACCCTCATCCGCATGCAGCTTAACAATAGCTTCTCATGCACATCCCTATCCTGCTCCATTTTTAAGTGAACCTATACAGTGCTTGGGTTGTAGGCAATCTGTTATCTCTACTTTGTGGAGTCTGACTCCTCCCAGGGTTTGGATTGGCTTCTTTATGTGTCCTTTAAAAATCGTAGCCTGCAATTAGCTACTGGTGGGTGCATGTCTCACCATTTCTTGCACGTTCACTCCCGTGGAGCGAGCAGGGGCTTGCACGCTCTTTGCGTTCCTTTATTTTCTTGTTTTCTGTAGCTACCAGGACATTGTGCGCTCTGCCTTTCCAGTCTTAAATTCGCAAAAGAAAAAAGGTCTTGGCCGTTCTGACCATTGTTGGTAATAGATGGACAAAAGTTGCACAGAACTGTCATTTTCCCTCAGCAGTCTTGCTTCACGGAAGCGCAGGAGCCCACGGAAGCGTTCATGCAGTCACTGTTACCTGTTACCTGTGGCACTGAGTCACGGGCCCCACTGGGACAATGCGTAGTTCAAACACCGCCAAGTACGGGGCCCTGCACTACAAATAGTTCCCCTGATGTGCATCCTTGTACCACAAGAGACTGAAGAGCTATTGGAGAAAATCCAGTGAGCGAGAAAGAGTCAATTAATGGGGAGGGGATGACAGAGGAAGAGAAAAAGGTGGAGGAAAACAGAAATGAAGAGAAAGAGAGTTTGTGGGAGAAGGAAAGTTTCGGGTGGGACTGATTCAAGTGTTACAAAAGTAAAGCAAATTTGTTGTTTTACAACGGAATCCTCGGCGCAGAGAGAGTCCCCGTTAGCCTAAAATCAAATGTCCTAAAATTGTTATTAAGGCTCGACATCTAACTGGGAGGCCCCCTTTTCATGCACTAACAGGTGAATAATAAACTCCTCTATAGCTCCACGTATTGCAACATTTGCTTGCACGGAGGAGCCCAGAGAAATGCTCTGGGCATGAAGGCGTCCGAGTGATTAGCACTCAGAACCTCAGGATGTCATCAGTGGGAGGGACATAGAGCCTTCTCTCCTTCCCCCGCCTTCACACAGAGATCTCCAACTTCCCAGGCTCCAAAAGTATTGTTCGCGGCCGCCACTAATGCATTACATACAACTTAGAAACCGGCAACAAAAAAATAGATGTAGGATACAGTGGACATAAAGAACAGGATCTTTACTACCAGCAATAAGCCACAAATCCTGAATGGGTGAAAGGGGGCCCCAAGGGTGCACGTGAAGGAGAAAATGTAGAAACAAAACATGCCAGAGCAAGAAGGCGAGGAACTACACTGCAATAGGATCTTTAACCGGCCCACTATTGCTACCTTTGGAAAGAGAAAGCTAAAAAGGCGTCTGTATACGTTGTAGGACACATCTTCATCAAATGATGTAGGTGATATGCACCCATTTCTGCACCCACCTTTCCAGAAGCTGCAGTGACCTGGCAGAGAGCCTGGGAGGGTGGCACCTGTGCTGGGGTCCAAGACAGCACCAAGGGTTCAAGTTCCTATACGAACATGCCAGGTAACACCACAACCTTATTCGCTAAGGAACGGTGGAAAAACCCATGGGTCTATTGGCACCAGTGGTCGAAGTGGGATAAAAAAAGTAGGGGAACTGTGAGTGGAGAATCAGGGGGCGGGAATAACCGAATATTGGATCAGTGGGTGTAGTCAAGGGTGTGGCTAGAAATAGTAAAAAATTACCAATTTTTAGTATGTTTAGCATTTCACAGACCAGTTACAGCTTATAACGTTATTTAATTCAAACAATTGATAAACATGTTTATTTGATATTTAATTCAGGAAAAAGCCAACACTCATAGGGAATACAGGTTTATGTACAGCCTGCGAAATATAAGCAGCAACAAGATGTTACCTTAATGCTTTTACTCTCAGTGTTCAGAAATCCATGAGTATTTTTTGTCTAAACATTGAGGACGTGCATACAGGGCTCCTCCTGTACACATGTGTTAAGCAGGGCTCAGAGGAGAAAGGTACTCTTCAGGAGAATCTAGACTCACAGAAACCCACAAATGCTCCTTCATATTCATGTCGGCCAGGTAGCTGCTCAATCATGAAATAGCAAAAAGAACAACAGGTGGACAGAATGCAGAACAATGTCCTACCTTCACCCCAGTACAGAGATCTGGGCCTAAATCCATCTTTTTTTTGCTCACCATGCCATTCCAGTTTAGACCCAGCCATATGCAAATCAGTCTTGATCCTGTGCCCAATGGGAACAGCCCAGCCCAAACTGCCAGGCCACATCCTCCCTGGACTGGAAACAAGCATTCTAGGACCAGTTTCTGGCTTTCAGCCCTCATCAGCCAGGATTGCTTGATTCCAGTGGCATGGAGAGCAAGGGACCCACGTATTGGCATACCCGTCCCACTCGGAGTGACAAATGCAAAAAGAACAACTGATGGACAGAATGCAAAACAATGTCATACATTCACCCCAGTACAGAGATCTGGGCCTAAATCCATCGTTTTTTTAATCTCACCATGCCATTCTAGTTTGGACCCAGCCATATGCAAATCAGTCTTGATCCTGCGCCCAATGGGAACAGTCCAGCCCGAACTGCCAGGCAACGTCTTCCCTGGACTGGAAACAAGCATCCTAGGACCGGTTTTGGACTTTCAGCCCTCATCAGACAGGATTGCTTGATTCCAGTGGCATGCAGAGCACGGGTCCCACGTCTTTGCATACCCGTCTCACTTGGAGTGACTAATGCAAAAAGAACAACTGATGGACAGAATGCAAAACAATGTCATACATTCACCCCAGTATAGTGATCTGGGCCTAAATCCATAGTTTTTTTGCTCACCATGCCTTTCCAGTTTGGAACCAGCCATATGCAAATCAGTCTTGATCCTGCGCCCAATGGGAACAGTCCAGCCCTAACTGCCAGGTCAGGTCCTCCATGAACTGGAAACAAGCATCCTAGAACTGGTTTCAGGATTTCAGCCCTCATCAGCCAGGATAGCTTGATTCCTGTGGCATGGAGAGCACTGGACCCACGTCTGGGCATACCTTTCCCACTCGGGGTGACAAAAGAAAAAAGAACAACTGATGGACAGAATGCAGAACAATGTCATACATTCACCCCAGTACAAAGATCTGGGCCTAAATCCATCCTGATCCTGCCCCGTTCACTGCTCCTGTCCGTTCACCGCTCCTGCCAGGTTACCGATTGTGAGAAGTTAGCCTGGCATATTTTGTCCACTAGTTCTAGTGGGCACCTTGCACCAGTCTAATGGACTCTTTTTGATGGTGGTTGTAAAGTCAACCTTATAGAGAGCTATCATAGTGGTAGCATGGACCAGCAGTCATCAGGCTAAGACTTCAGAGAGCATGTGAAGCAAGTTGTTTTACCAATCATAATCCCTTGAATACCAAATGAAAGGACACCACACAAGGTATATATCAAATATATATGTATTTATTCTAAACACAACCCCTCTGGACTCTTTATGAGGTCAGAGGCAAAAGCACAATACAAAATACTTAATTAGCATACAATAAGTTGCACAGTATACGTTTTGCCCTAGGGGCCTCACAAACCATACACTAAAATACTGGTATAAGAACCAATTCTGAAATATAAAGTAGGCCTAGGGCCTACGGAATCGCTGGGGCCACTCTAAACAACTAAAGGTTAGGAAGTAGGAGGCCCACAGGAGACGCGTGTAGTGTCTAAACACAGCTGCGAGTTACTATTGACTTTCTATGGGGAACGAAGATTACAAAGTTACAATTTAAGGATACTTCTGGATGGACTAGGATAAAACCCCTTTAGACTAGGACACTTTGAGAGTCAAGACCCACAGGAGCACCGGAGCACTCGTGTTACCTTACCCAGGGAAGCCGGGTGCATAGGTGCCTTTTGGTGACAGGTTTCGTCGTCGTTTTCAATGAAGAGCTACAAAGAAGTGCTGCATGCGACCAGTGGAAAAGTGTCCGGTGAATCCAAGGTTGGATCGAAGATCTGAAGAACCTGAAAGCAGAAGGGACAGAGTCTGGGTCACTAGCCAGTGACCAGGAAGGAACTAGGAAGGAACCAGGCGATGTTGGGTGATTTCAGTTGAAGAGGTGAAGCTTATCTCTGCAGCCACGAGGTTCAGGAGGTGTTGACGACAACCAGAAGCTGGATTTTAATTGTCCCAGAAAGGATCTAGTTGACTGCAGTGTCGGTATCCAGATTGGACCCAACAAGCCTTAGCAAATGCAATCCATGCAGGAGATGAAGATTGGCTTCAAGTCAGACCAGTAAGATTTGTGGCGCTTCTCCTTTGTAGAGAACCTGGAACAAGCCTTGAGCAATTAGGAAAATGAGTTTGTTTCAAAAGGAAGTCTTCCAGGGGCTCACTAGCCAATGGGCAAGGAACCGGGAAGACACATTGAGCTGAAATGCAGGAGCGGGCCCCATGGGACACTCGTGGAGTATGGGAACCTGAGCTTCAGTGCAAATGTTGCTTGGGACTGGAGCTTCAAGCACCCCACAGTACAACTTCCAAATACCTCGGGAAGTAGATGCAGCTAGCAAAATGCAGGATGTTCGCGAGTTCTGGTCCCACGTCTCTCGTGTCCGCCACGGGCCTCAGCCTTGCCTAAAACATCGAGCAGCATCAGAGATGTCTGGAAGTCCATGTCCTGTGTCTCAGAGTATTCAGGATCCGGCGGGAGCCTCGACAATGCAGACCGGCAAAGTTGCTTCTGGTGCCTGTTTGAACATGGTGGTCACTCCTTGACCACAAGGTAGATGTCTTCCGTCTTCCAATCGAAAAGGAATGATGAAAGTCCAGGATTTATGTTTCAAAGTTTCATCCAGGGTAATCTAAAGTCCTAGGGACACAGCTCCAATACTTATAATAAGTTAAGGGGTTGGACTACCTGAAAGGTCCCTTCTATGGGTGGACCAGGGAAGGGGTGGTTACACCCCTTTCCCTTTGTCCAGTTTCACGCCAGAGTGGGGCTGGAGTGCCCTAGCAACTGGTTTGAACCGGGCTATGCATGGAGCACCTTGTGTGCCCAGGCAGTGTCTGAAAAGCATTCACTGAATGCAGCCCTCCCTGCCCCAATACACTAAAGTCTGTCTGCGGTGGTGCTAGCACCTCCCCTGACAGGAAACCTATTGTCCAGGCCTCCCCTGCCAGAGTTTCGTCCAGCAGCAGGAGGTCAGACTCGTGTCTGTGGCAGAAGCATCCATTTTGTGATGCTGAGACTCTGGTTAACTTTAACCGGGTTTTACAGTAACTACATGTCTTCTCCCTCTAGAATAGTAGAATGCTACCCCCGCCGCCAGGACCGGCGGGGGGGGGGGGTAGTATTCCAAAGTGTTTGACACCTTACACAACATGTTTTGATAAAGCCAAACCAAAGTTAGCATTAACCGCAAAGATTATAATGCACTTAAGAATATATGGTATGGCTATATCATAGCACAGCTATAAGGAGATGGTTACGAAAGCTGCAGAGGGGCTCAGCTCATGCCAGGGAACCCTCTCACATAAAACCAATCACTCTGCCTCCATGATTGTTGAGACCTGCCATAGAAGTGATTTATAGGTGCATATGTGTCTATATATAAGGTAGATATATATATATATATATACTATATCTAAGTAAGGGGTGATTACTACCACCTTACCCAGGCTGTGTGAACAGACCTGTGGTGTCAGTTTGGAGGGCCAGCCAGGGCTGGCATAATACATGCTGCAGCCCCTTGGTAGGCCTTGGATGCAACTATGCCCTGGGTACCTATGGTACACTATACAGGGGCTCACAAAGGTGACCCAATACCCAATCTGGTATTTACCTAAAGTACATGGAATCCATGTTACCATGAAAGCAGATAGACTGGGGCCCTGATTAGCAGGGTCCCAGTCCAACTAAGTCTAAAACCAGCAAAACACTATGCAAAAAGTGGGGGTAGCCATATAGTCAGATGTACCCCTTCCTACACCGTTCCTGCTCATGCCTAATCACCGCTCATGCTCCATCACTTCTCCTGCTTCATCACTTCTCCTGCCCCATCACCTCTCCTGCCCTGTCACCTCTCAGGCCCTGTCACCTCTCCTGCCCTGTCACCTCTCCTGCCCCGTCACCTCTCCTGCCCCATCACCTCTCCTGTCTCCTCTCCTGCCTGTCACTTCTACTGCCCGGTCACTTTTCCTGCCCGGTCACTTCTCCTGCCCGGTCACTTCTCCTGCCCGTTCACTGCTCCTGCCCCATTCACTGCTCCTCCCCCGTTCACTGCTCCTGCCCCATTCACTGCTCCTGCCTCATTCACTGCTCCTGCCTCATTCACCGCTCCTCTACTTTCACCGCTCCTGCCCGGTCACTGCTCCTGGTCACGCCTAATCACCACTCCTGCCCATGCCTAATCACCACTCCTGCCCATCACTTCTACTGCTTCATCACCTATCATGCCCGGTCACTTCTCCTGCTCCATCACTTCTCCTGCCCCGTCACCTCTCCTTTCCTGCCGCCTCACCTGTCCCGTCACTGCGCCTGACCCGTCAGCTCTCCTGCCCTGTCACTTCTCCTGCCCTGTCAATTCTCCTGCCCTGTCACTTCTCCAGCCTGTTACTTCTCCTGCCCGTTCACCTCTCCTGCCCCATCACCTCTCCATTCCTGTCGCCTCTCCTGTCCCGTCACTGCTCCTGACCCATCACCTCTCTGCCCTGTCACTTCTCCTGCCTCGTCACTTCTCCTGCCATGTCACTTCTCCTGCCCGTTACTTCTCCTGCCCGGTCACCTCTCCTGCCTCATCACCTCTCCTTTCCTGTCTCCTCTCCTGTCCATCACTGCTCCTTTCCCGTAACCTCTCCTGCCCGTTACTCCTCCTGCCTCATCACCTCTCCTTTCCTGTCGCCTCTCCTGCCCCGTCACTTCTCCTGCCCCGTCACTTCTCCTGCCCGGTCACCTCTCCTGCCGGTCACCACTCCTGCCCCATCACCTCTCCTTTCCTGTTGCCTCTCCAGTCATGTCACTTCTCCTGCCCCATCACTTCTCCTGCCCGGTCACCTCTACTGTCCTGTCATCTCTTCTGTCCCGTCACTGCTCCTCTGTGTACAACATTGACAAATCACACAAGGCGGCAAGTTCCCCACAGTTAGGGTGACCAGAAATGTAAAGCCAAAAAACGAGGCATTTCACGTAACTAGATGAAGGACTACTGTTTAATTTCAAGGGAGCGCACAGAATGACAGCACTCCTCAGCAAAGAATTACAGAACAGGCAGCTAGAACATAAATAAAGTGCAATTTTAAACCCAGAAGCTTGACTGTGAATTAAATTGTTTTCTTCAAACAACTGCTAACTAAGATCTGCTTAAAAGGTGCACGTTTGAGTGACCTAAACAAAACACAATTCTATATCTACTTTTTAATTACAATTGTCTTGGAGTACGGTTGTGGTGAAGAATACAGTGTCCGTACATTTCATGGTATTGAACGAAAGCGCTATGACCATATAAGTACGTTTCTCGCATATAAGCGCTACAACGTAAAAATAAATCAAAAACCCATGAACAGACCGCTCGTAGTGGTGTTGATCAGAGGTACAAGGATGTCCTAATGCGATGAATAGTGTTACAACCTCAGGGCAGCCGCTACCTTTGACATCTGCTTATTTTCTGCTCAATGAAGAAAAAAAAGCTCCCTCTTACAATTCAAAACACAAGCTCTAAAATGCACACACAGAAAATTGGTTCCATGGGAAGTGCTGAGGAGCTCCACGTTTTTATGATGTCTGGTGTGCGGTTAAGTGCCAAGTGCTTGGGCTCCACCCTTCTCCCAAATAACAACAGGAATTCCCAGGAGCAAAACGCCAGCTGGGAGATTGGTGCCTCTGACAGCTGCCTGTGTAATATGAGCAAAATGTGACATTTGAAGTACTTATACCAGCTGGGATGATTTGCAATTTTTGACCGATAGTATGACCCTGAGGACTTAATTGCTTCATCTTGTCATTCATATAGTTCTCACCGTAAACGACGGCAGGCTCAGACACAGCCACCTGCTGTAATTTTCAAAACGGATCGTACCATCACTCTAACATCTACAAAAACATGGCATGTTTTTTGCGCACCATTTACAAGAATGTTGTTCTGTTTTTCTTTGGAACTTCCCCAAATTTTGTCGAGCATTCTCAATTCTCCTGTGTGTTTTATAGAGCATACATTGGGAGACGGAACACTCTTGTGCCAATGTTTTTGTTTTTTTAGAATTAGGGGTGTAAATTATGTTTTAAAACTCGGCAGGTCTGGCCAACAGGTAATTATGCCACTGAAAGTTCATACCACTAAAGTCTCAAACCCCAGGCACACCGGCAGGGGAGAGTGTGAAATATCAGATGGCTTATCTTGGCACGAGCTTCCAGGTGCGGCATCTAATTACTGTGTTTTCAGTATTGAAAATGTGGTATGCTTTAAATCCTTGGGGCCTCATTTATGAAAAGTGACGCATCGCTGCGTGAAAACTGCGATACGTCACGTTTCATTGCGCACTCCTTACGACATTCCTGATGCGTCATATTTAATGTATGACGCATCATGTCGCAAGGAGTTACAGATACGTCAGTATTTCTGACTTATCTGTAAGCGCAAAAGTGACGCATTGCTGGAGTGTGTGACAAAAGTGACGCAACTCCAGCAATGCGTCCTTTCACATGGGGAAAGCCCCATGTGAAAGGGCTTGCGTCAGTCTTACGCCTGCTGTGAGGCAGGCGCAAGATTTTGACGCAACAGCGTCCTAAAAGTGACGCAGTGAAATCTCATAGATTTCACTGCATCACTATTACGAGGCTTTTTGCGGGGGAACGCCCCCTCTGCATACATTATACCTGACGCAGGTATAATGTGGCACAGGGGTTTAAAAAGTGACGCATCTACCTAGATGTGTCACTTTTTAAATATGGGGCAACGAGGTGCATTTTTTACACCGCTGGTGCGTCACAAAAAGTGACGCACCGGCGGCGCAAAACTGACGCAAGGCCTTCATAAATAAGGCCCTTGCTTTCTAAGGTCAGGACGGAGAACAGAAGCCCCACATTGGATCACAGTGGTGGGTTACCTGGCTGGCAAGAGTAAGGTTGTACACATTTGGGAGATTTTGATCACCCACGCTCAGACTCTGGGAACATCAGGTTCAGTGGCGCAACGCAAAATGCTGGGGGAGGGCAGGGTTGCAGAATGTAAGGAGGGGCCAGCCATAGCTGCCAAGGTTTCACATTGTGCATGTAATTGTAAATATATAGCGCTTATTGCTCCTGATGCGGCATCAAGCACGGTACTCTGGAACCCAAAAATAATTAGTGATTTATTGTATTTATTTTTAAAGTTTTATATAGCGCAAACAAGATCCCGAGGGATATTAGAGCGCTTTACAAAGGAAGGGAGGAAGGACATAAATCCAGTATTGACCACAAGTAAGAATATACAAAAGGAATAAACACATATATCCCAGACAAATAAATGCATAGTTTCCAGACAAATGACACAGGGAGAATAGTACAATAAACGAGTATGTAACAGTCTAAGGAAGGGGGTATACAATACGGAAATAAGAGCATAGACCTCAGTATCGACAACATGTATGAATACATAACAGGAATACTTGCATGTTTTCCTGACAAGTGAATCACGTGGAATAATATGAAAAACCTGAATATAACAGGCTACGAAGGGGGACACAAAATGCAGTAAAGAATGAGCAGCATCACATGAGGGTACAATTTTGGAGCACAAATTAAGGTAAACATTAGTTAATTAGGAATCTTTTGGCTTCAAGTTTGAAAACGGTTGTTGAAGACATTCTGCGAACTTCCGGTGGAAGAGAGTTCCAAATCCTTGGAGCAGCACCGGAGAAGGCCCGGAGAGCGGTTCTCTTTTTCTTAAGCATGGGTGGTTTCAGGAGGAGAGTGCTAGCCCTTCTTGATACTCTCCCACTACAGAATAATTCAAGCTTTTGGGCAAGGCACGTGGTAGTTTTGAAATGCAGGGATTTATGCGCTAGAACAGCAATCTTTAGCTGAATTTGCGCTTCATAAGGCAACCATTTAAGAGATTGCAGTATTGGGGACATGTGCTCAATTTGTTTGATACCTGTGACCAGTGTGGCCACAGCGTTCAGTGATGCCCTTGTTGGTGCCAGGGTGTATTTGGGCAAGCCGCAGAGTGTCGTGCTGCCATAGTCCAACCTCGGCAGGACCAGAGCTTGTACCACCTGCATGAAGTCCTTGTGTGGGAGGAATGGTTTGATGTTTCTGAGTGTCGTCATTAAGTGATTAGCTCCCATACACACTTTGCTAATATGATTTTTCATATTCAGGTGTTTGTCCAGGGTCATTCTGAGAGATTTGGCTAAGTCTAAAATGAGAGGGGTGCAATTGAAGGCAGTAAGGTGATTCAGCCAAGGGACTAGATTAGGGATGTGGTTCGGAGGAGAGGTGAAAAGTTATTCAGTTTTAGAGGTGTTGAGCAGTAGATGGTTCTCAGGTAGCCAATTTTGCGTAGCATTTAGTGTAGAGTTGAGTGAGATGATGTTGTCCAGGGATGAGATTTTCAAATAAAGTTTTGTGCCATCCGCGTACATATGGAAGAGAATGTTTGTTGAGTTTAGAGAATTAGCTAGTGGTTCCTAGAAAAGGTTGAAGAGGATAGGAGGTAGGGCGGATGTTGCGTGTCACCTCATTTGATAAAGAGGTCACTGTTACGACTCTCAGATAGCTCTCATGTGAGAAGATTCTGAGTGTTGGCAGTTGCTGCGCCACAGTCGTTGGATGAGGTTTATATTACAACAAACACCACTTACCTCTTTCAAGTCTTGTCTTTTATTTGAAGCGACATCACAATTTGGCGACACTGGATGGGATGCTTCATGTTTCCAGTGGTGACACCTCAATAAGGCGGGGAGTTGAAGCAAGATTCTTAAGGCGGCTTAGTCTGTTATTTGTCCGACAAGTATCGCAAGAAAGAGAAGTCAGCTCCGTTCAACTTTGGAAGTTGTGAGTCCACTTCAAAGATTCCACAGTCTTCCTGCGATTAAGAGTTGTGCTGTCTTTGGTGTTGAGTCTCTGCATAAGTCTCGTTCATGTCTGATGCTGCTATCCAGTGGATCCAGGTAAGTGTAACATATAACATAGGTTCAGAGGAACGACCATTCTCACTCTAACCCGTAAAATGTTATAGACTGGTTAGGAGGTACGACGCTTCGTTTCTTCACATCATATTTTCCTTTGAGACTGGCGCATGTGTGGTCTGCCTGAGAGTGTTTTCTTCTCCCTAAATATTGCACAACTAGAGCCCGCTAACATCAGGAAGAAGATTGCCGTTTGAGCACGTATCACTTGGAAGTGAGGGGGTTTTAAAAAAGAGCTAGTGCGCAGCTCAGAGAAGAGGAACGACGTTTCGCCCTCTTTAAGTCTTCATAGAAGTCAAGTTTAATTGTGTTTGTGCGCATCGTACTGACTAGTTTGAAAGTCACAATAAACAATGGATGCGTGATTCAGAGTAAAGAGGAAAAACGCTTCGCCCTCTTTAACACCTTCGATGCTTGTGACAAGGTCAACTCGTCATGGGTTTTACCTGCCCTGTGCTTATGACGAGTTGACCTTGTCACAAACAATGGGATTTTCGAAATTGCAGCACAGGACGGGAATATGCGGCAGCTTTGAACTGGTTAATGTTGTTATAAGTAAAGCATTAATGCAGCATTACTCACTATTATTGAATAAAAAGCTTGACAAGAGAAAATAAATCCTTTGGAAGTGAATTTTAATGGTAATAAGAAGTAACAAGGATAGGAAAAACTTCTAATTATAAATAATATGTTATTTTCTTAGTTTTTTTGCGCAACTGGAAGAAAATACATAAGCACGGAAGAACATCAGATTGACATTTTAATTTGGAAAGGGAACTTAAAAGGGGAAAACCTTTTTTTTTAATGCATTCACGTTTTTATTTATTAGTGTGTTTCATAAGTGTATTTAAGATCTAGTTAATTGCGTAGATACGTTAGCAACTTAATTTTGGTGAGAAGTACAATTTACATTTTAAAGTCATAATGCATTTTTTCTCTCTTCACCTGGGGAACCATTGATTGAGTGGCAAAAGTGGAAAAAAGGGTTTAGCAACTATACACGAGTTTGTGGCTCCAATTTGAGTGCAGAACAATAACATGCTTTGTTGCTACATTATTTAGGGGTAGAGGGGCAGGATGTTTTGGAGAATTTACTTGATCTTTCACAAACTGAAGCAAGATATTTAAATTAATATGAAATTGCATTGAAAAAGCTAGATTGACATTATTTGCCATGTGTAAGTATCATTTTAGAAAGGTATCATTTTGGTTTGAGGTGTCAGGGCAAAAATGAATCTGTAGAAGCTTTTGTAACTTCTTTAAGAGAATTGGCTTCTAAGTGCAAATTTGGAGGTGCAACAGAAGAGAGGATTAGGGATCAGTTTCTCCTTTGTTGCAACAGGGATAAGATACATGAGGAACTACGGATGAAAGAGGAGCCTGCCCTTGATGAAGTGCTTATTGTTGCCAAGCACGTGGAACACATGATGAAGTGTGTTAGTGAACAAAAGATGAAAAGGAGGAACATGTGTCTAATTTCACTACAAAGCAGAGTACTGCTGAGGTGTGTGTTGTAATATCTTCTGGGGCGAAATCTCAAATTGTTCCAGAAGTTAAACAATTCTCTGAAGTTAGAGGTGGACGAAGTAGAGAGCAAAATTCTAATGCAACACGTTTCAGATGTGGTTATTCTGGTCATAGAGCCAGTGACAGATTCTGTCCAGCTTTGTCACAGGCCTGTAATATATGTGGTGTCAAAGGTTATTTTAACAAGTGTTGCAGGAACAAAAATAAGAAATATTATAAGGGTAAAGAGAAAGAATCTTGCAAGGAGATTGTTTTGCAAGTTTATGAACATAAGAATGCTTTTCCAATAGAAACAGTCAATATTGATGGGAAAGAGATAATAATGAAATTCGATTCTTGTTCCAGTATAACTATCATCTTGAAGAAAACATTAGAGAATTAATTCCCTGATGGTAAATTTCTAAACAAATTGGATATACGACCTGGAGGGTATGGGGGAGGAAGATTGACATTATGGGTTATTTCATAGGAACAATTGGTGTTTGTGGCAAGAGCACTTGTGGGAAGATATATGTATCCTGCAAAGGTGATGATCTTTTGGGTTGGGCGCATCAAGAACAATTGGGTGTCAGTCTTCATCCTAGTAAGAATCCAGAGGTACAGGTTGACCAAGTTGATCACAAAGGAAACAAATTCATTAAAGAGTTTGATGGTTTATTTCAAAATAGACTTGGAAAGTTAATTGGTTATAAGCATAAAAGCAGATTGAGAGACAATTCCACTCCAGTAGTAGCTAAGGTAAGGAGAATTCCAATACACTTACTGTCAGCAGTTGAATTAAAACTTAAGAGGTTGGTAGAGTGTTGGGTCATTGAAGAAGTTAAAGCTACCAATTGGTTGGCTCCCATTGTCGTAGCACATAAAGGGAATGGAGACATTCATCTCTATATTGATTTGAGAACATTAAACAAAGAAGTTGAGGTTGACAAATTTCTGCTCCCCAACCTAGAGGAAATTATCTTTACCTTCTCTGATGCTAAAGTCTTCAGCTCTCTAGATCAGATGTCAGCTTACCATAAGGTTGAACTGCATGAGAGTTCGCAAGATCTCACAGCTTTAACAACTCCGGTATATTTCTATTTAAGAGGATGCCATTTGGTTTAATTTATGCAGCTGCAGTGTTTCAAAGAGCTATGTCAATCATTTTAAAAGGTCAACCTTGTGTGAAGTGTTATCAGGATGAAATAATTATCTATTCATCAAACAACATAGAGCATGATCTCCTTGTTCGTCAGGTCTTACAAAGACTTCAGGATGCAGGTCTAACTCTTAATATAAACACAGGAGTGTTGCCCAAGGGGGATAAGAGAACAGGCAGGGCCCTTTAAGTGCAAAAACAATAGTTTCCTGAATCTCTATTTTTACTTTTTAAGGAGCTCTAATAATTTGTGCTCAGCCAAACACATTTCTTTATGTTTGAACCTCTTTTTTATTTATACGATTTGTACTTTCTTATCTTTTTATCAAAACTTTTTTTGTCTATTTGAAAAGGAAAAAATGATACAAACTTTACATATATTTACAACAGTCTATTTACAACCACATTGGACTGGACAACACATTTTACGTCACTATAATTAACCAAAAAATTTAAACATTACAATACACACACAATTATGTCCAAAAAACACTAAATCACTTGTCATTTAGTAAAAATAACTCATATAATGACCAAATCAAATTCATAAAGAGCATATATTCAATAAATCCTTCGTTGGGGTGTTTACAAGAAAAAAATCACATGTTTGTTTTTTATGCTCTTTGCTGAAATGCTGACGTGTTTCGAATCTTAGGGTATCGTTTCCTAGATTCTCATCAGGGCTCTCTATTTCTCTTGTTCTGGCTTTCTATAAAATATAGACAAGAACGGATTTTTAGTTAAAAGTGTTCATATTGTAAAGCTCTTTGTACAATGGCTCTTAATTGCTGCTCTCTAAGTACCTTTCAAGCTGAAAGTTTTCTCATCTGCTTATTTTTCTTTAATTCGTTTTTCTGGAGTTTTCTTTATTTAGGCTGGGGTTCGTCTGAAAAAAATGTATATTTTCTCATAGGACCCATAGATATTTATAAAAGAGGCTCCACATTTTTAATTGGGATTTCTACTACCTTAATCTTACTGGTGTGCACTTATCAATGTTTTCATATCGATGTACCCAGTAATTCTATTCATAATTTGAAAAAAGACTTTATTTTAATTTCACTCGGATTGCCTCATTTTTGCCAGTGCAGCGGCTCAAATATTCGGATCAGGATAAGAATTTACCTGTATACGTTTTTATTTGTGTGCAATGCGGGGCCCGCTACTTCCAATGGTCTTTATGTTCGGCACAGAGCCATGTTTGACTTTCTGTACCTAAACGGAAAAAATGAATATTACTCTCAGGCTGGCAACATTGTCTCACTGGTTTAAACGAAACTCGTAAAAACCCTAATAGCTTATCTGCTTCGTTTTCAGTGCCGCGCCTACCTTAGTCTCGACGTCGTCTAAACTTCGGTCGCAGTCCTTTTGTGTCAATTATCTTGCGCTGTTGTACTTTCTGCAACAAACGCAACCCGTTAGGTGGAGTACTTTGCACATGCCTACTCAAAGATTAAAGCTTTTTAATTTTTCGTCTTACCTCCCAGTCTTACAGCTCAAAACCATCTCGCTTTCACTGCAGACATTTTGGAGGTGGAGTTAGCATTTTTAAAAGAATGGGGGCATTGATGACATAGCCCATTCAGTGCATTCTGGGTTATGTAGTTCAAACCCATTTTTTTTTCTTTCATAGACACGGTTTATCTTTATTTTTCAGTTAGATTGAATTTTTCAGGGAACCGCGGCTGTGTGTGCTTAAACTCTTGCAATTTCTGACATATTGTTCAATCCAGTCTGAGCACTATTAAATTTTAAAGTAAGGTACGCTTCTTTTTGAAGTAGCAATTTCTCAGCATTTAGTGCATGTTTAGTTGCAGGTATTGTGGCTAGAACCGTCCATTTAAAATCGGTCTCTGCATGTTTTTTATGTGAAAATGATCAACCATTGGAGCATTTGGGTCTTTATTTTTCAACCTTGATCTATGTTGCGTGATCCTTGTGTTTATCTGTTGGCTAGTCTTCCCTAAGTATATTTTAGGGCATGGGCAGATGATGGCCTATATAAAATGTTTAGTTCTACAATTTGTAAAACCTAAATGTCTCCACATAATTCCTTCTTGTGTAAATTGGGAGCCCTCAATTGTGTTAGAACAAGCTACACAGCTTCCACATCTGTGGTGTCCTTCAACTGGCTTTAACTTCCATTGTGAGATCAAGTCACTTTTTGGAGGGGGTAAAAACACATCAGCTCTTATTAGTTGTTGACCTATACTCTGGTTTTTCCGCATTGCAAAGATTGGTTTGGGAAAAGGACATTCAAGGTTCTCAAGGAGATGCCAATTCTTTAATACAATTTGTTTAAATTTATTAGTGTCTGGGCCGAATGTAGTTACGCACACGAGTGTATCGAGTTCCTTTTTTTCTTTTGCTTGTAACAGGGAATCTCTTGGTGTAAATTTGGCCCTTTTGAAAGAGTGTTTCAACAACTTATTCGAGTAACCTCTTTTGTTCATATCACTACAAAATTCCGTAGCGTGCTCTTCAAAATCTTTTGTTTCGGAACAATTTCTTCTTATTCTGAAAAGTTGGCAATATGGCATGTTGTCCTTTAAACTTCTAGGGTGGGCACTTCTATGGTGCAAAATGGTATTCCTATCGGTCTCTTTTTTGTAAAGGGTCATTCTAAGCTCATTTTCAACACTTTTGACCTCAACATCCAGAAACGTCATTTTTGTATGGCTCCATTGAATGGAGAATTTGATGTCTTCATGTCTGTTATTTAGCCAGTCATGGAACGCCAATAGTTCAACCTGGCTCCCCTGCCACAGGAGCCAGATGTCATCTATATAGTGCAGCCATTGTTTGATGCTATCTTTAAAAGGGTTTTTCCTTTCTACAAATCTTTCTTCGTACTGTGCCATTTAGAGCACTGCCATCTCTGGTGCATAAGGGCATCCCATGGCAGTGCCCTTTACCTGTACGAAGAATTGGTCATTGAATTTAAAGTAATTTTTCTTTAAGGCTATTTCTGCCAATTTTAGAATAAATGAGGTAGGGACCCTATGTGGACGTTCTCTCTTAAGGTAGAGTTCCCTTACCTCTAGTGCCTCTTCCTGAGGGATCTGAGTGTATAGTAAGGTCACATCCAGTGTAACCATCATTTGGATATTTTCATCAAAGGGCATTCCTTCTACTTTATTCAAGAAATCGGTTGTATCTTTCAGATATGAATGTACATCTTTAGGAAAAGGTTTCAAAAACCAGTCTACATACTTTGAAATAGGCTCGAGTACAGAGTCGCACCCGGAGACAATAGGTTTCCCAGGTGGCTCCTCAAGATTTTTATAGATCTTCGGAAAGAAGTATAATATTGGACTTCGAGGAAATTTCTTAATCATAAATTCGAACTCCTTTGGACCTAGATATCCTTCCTCAAGTGCCACTTGAAGGATCTCATAAATCTGATCTTGGATTAACTTGACTGGATCTTCATTGACCTTGCGATACCAGGTTTCATTATTTACTTGGTTCTTGCCTTCATTTAGATACATATTGCGGGGCCAGATGACAACTGCCCCGTCCTTGTCTGCCTGTTTGATTATTACTGAGGTATCTGATTTTAAATTTTGAGTAGCTGTTTGTTGAGTTTTACTTATATTTCTCGGAACATATTTCTTGTTTTTTTCCAATTTATTTATTGATGACAGTAGTATTTGTTCAAATGCTATTATCTGCTTCGGGACATTTTGCATTAGAACAAATGTAGATTTGTTCCTTAATCCAGTAACTTCTCTATCCACTGGTGGTTCTCGGTTAGCAAAACAGGCCTTTAATCGAATTTTTCAACAAAATTCAATCGCCTCTACTTTCAATTTAGTGTAATCCATTTGTTTGCAAGGTACAAATTTTAGCCCCAGATTTAGGACTGATTCCTCATCCTTAAAAAGTGTTTTTGTTGATAAATTCACTATGGTTGATGGGCCTATGATTTGTAGAATCTATTCCTGGTCCTCATCTCCCATGGTGGTTTGAACCTGGTTTTTGGTTTTTGGCTCTTTTCTAAAAAAGAGACTTGTTTTTTAGAATTATTGCCCCTGGATTCTGATCCGGAGGACTCGGAGGAAGATGATGTATCCAAAAAAGTTGAAAATCTATTTTTGGACCTACCCTGATAGTTAGTGAGAGCTTTGCGAGATTCGGCTAAGGTATAGTAGTCCTCTTTTAAAAAGGGGTACACTAACTCTATGTTGAATGATTTGGAGTCTTTTTCAAATTCTGCTGTTTTATTGTTTATTGTAATATCCTTGAATGCCTGAATGTCCTTCTCAATTTTGTCTAAGAGAGTTTGAGCTTCTGTCACTGTCTGGCTTGCTTTAATGGACTCTGTTAGCCGGTCGAGTTCTTCCAACTCTTTTTTACAAATTCTTTGAGCCGTCTCAATTGTATGTACCATGCGATCACGGCTGCACTTCGTTTTGGTGTAACTAAATTCCCTTTTATATTCAGCATCCTCCTTAAATATCACCGGGACGTTCTTAACCTGGAGTCCCCAGGGAATAGTACCAGTTTTTAAATGTTGAAACAGAAAAAATCCTTGAAGTTCAGTTCTAATATGTTTTTTATGAAGGCGTATTAACACTTAAAGCAGAAAAGTGCAAATTCAGTGTTCATGAAGTAAGTTATCTAGGCTATAACGTCACTCATACTGGTACAAAACCTTAGAAAGAACTTGTTGATACCATAAAAAGCTTGAAAGATCCCATAACAAAAGAAGAACTCTCATCTTTTTTGGGAATGGTGGAGTATTACAGTTGCTTCATAAAATACTTTGTGCTAGTAAGACTTTTCACATGATGATGTTATTGAAGAAAAATGCTGACTTTGTGTGGGGGACAGAATGTAAACAAAAGTTTGTCAGTTTAAAACAAGAGTTAAGCAATGCACCTTCTCTGCAATCTTTTGACGTCTCATCTGACACTGAAGTTGTGCATGATGACAGCGGGAAAGGCTTAGGTGCATTATTAATTCAGACCAAGAATGGTAACAAAAATCTTATTGCTTGTATATCAAGAACGGGGAGATGAGTTGGCCTAAAGACTAGGGCGCTCAACCTCGGACCTGGGGAACTGGGTTCTAGTCACGGTAATGACACCAAAAACATCCTGTGATTCTGGGCAAATCACTTTATCTCCTTGTGTCTAGCAAAAATGAATGTGTGTCCTCATGTAACGTAACTTGTGCTATGTAAAGCGCTCTGATACCCGAATAGGGTCAAGATCGCGCCATATAAAACTCTTTAAAAAAAAGAACACTCAGAGATGCAGAATGTAATTGAATGTGAGTCATTGGCTGTGTTTCGACCGACAATGAGGTTTAAACAATTTCTATAGGGCATCAAATTTGAGGTGCAAAACCTGATCACAAGCCTCTAGTGGCGATATTTGCAAAAAAAGGTCTTGATTCAATTTCGTCACGCATTTGTAGATGGGTGGTGGGACTTCAAGATTTTTTGTTCTCTGTTCAATATGTATCAGATGCAAGCAATTTTTCAGCTGCTTGTTTGACTAGACTAGTTAATTTGGGGATATGGTTCAATCTAATGATTGTGATGATTTTGATCAAGAAAAGAGTGTGAGTGTGTGTGAAGTGACTGAAGGATCCATTAGGGAAGAAGAGTGGTTAGACGATCTAGCCAAGGATGTCACTCTGTTCAAAATTAGAGATATAGTTACCTCAGGTTTGAGAGATAAATCTAAGAATTTACAGGATGTTGGGAAAAGTGTTTGCAGTTGACAAAGGGTTTCTGCTGAGAGGTATGAGATTAATTCCTCCAGAGAATTTGAGAGGTAGAATTTTATGTCTGGCACATGAAGAGCACATGTGTATTGTGAACAAAAGGCAGACTGAGGAGAGATTTTTGGTGGCCTACACTTGATCATGATGTTGAAAGCTTGATTAGATTTTGTGTGGAATCCATAGTCTCAGATAAAGGGCTCAAAACTAATCAGCTACCTATGGTCTGCAGAGTCTTACAAATATCCTTGGGAAGAAGTTGTGTTGGATATTCTTGGTCCAATATGAGGTTAACATGCTACACCTTTTGTCATTGTGCTTATGGATTTTTACTCTAGGTGGGTTGAAGTGTCATGCGTTCAAGACATTTCTTCTTCAGCCATTATTACATTCTTGGACAGTGTGTGGCTACTACCTTGAGGGAACCAGACGGCCACTTTTGTACAGAGGGCTTCATACTTTGCCAATTTACCATTCTAAACACTGTTGTACTTCAAATCACCGACGCATATAAATTCTTTCTGACGTTTGTTGCCACATACCGGAAAAACACTGACAACGCGAATCTTGTTATTAATACACAGTTTCGTCATCATCGCTTGTAAATTTGACATGAACGTTTACTAATATCATCAGCAGATACAGACTATGATAAAGCCCTGATGAAGTCCCATGAGGAACGAAATGCGTTGGCAAGCAATTGTGTTGTGCCTTTAAAGAATAAAGTGCTTTTCAATAAAAGAAACATATGGACTACAATCAAGTAATACGACCATCTGTTATGTTCATCTGGAAAGAAATGTATTAATATACTGCTCTATTGTTTAAATATGACGCACTAGAATATCTATATATAGGAGTGATTGTTCTTCTCGGGTGTAGGGTCAATTTTTTTGTCTTGGGTAGTGGTGGTTTGTAACCACTCTTTTGGGATGTATTCGGGTCACATCCTAGACTCGATGTACCGAGACATAGTGCAGACCTAATAGGTCTTCACAAATATTGACGTTTGGTGCTGGATCTCTAAAGCTCTGCCCCCTTTCTTTGTCTGTTTTCTATGTAGTCTATTTTAAGGCCTTCACAAGGAAAAGTGGGTGGTGCAAAGTTAAAAGGTGGTGTCAGGGAACCGTTTCCTGAAATATGCATCATGCAAACCATGCAGTACTTTACTAAATGCACATCTGTCTTGGAAACATTGTCATGCTGCCAAACAAGGGCTAACAATTTACAAATGCCTTTTGCACTAATATAAGCTGGTCCATGTGCCATAGTAACCACAAGAAGAGCATATGCATCTGGCAACATGCACCTCTGTGTCCCTGATTTATCAATCCAACATCTTTCCTCATTCAACTGTGCTGTACTCTCCTGCCCTTGCGCCAATTCCTCTATCGTGGCTTCATTCTGTATCTCCTTAACTCTCAAGGGCATTCTCAAACATGACAACCACGGGAACCCACCTAGCTGGACCTGCAACAAACATGCGTTTCATTTTACTTCAATCCGTTTTCTTGGCTACCTGGTCTGCAAAAGCATTCCCTCTACCCACATCTTGTGTGACTTTTTTATGGCCAGTAAACTTAATAATTCCAATTTCTTTGGGAGCGTTAAAGCAAACAAAAGCCGCAATATCCGATGGCCATGCTGGATCTTCGCTCCAAGAGATGTAAGGAACCCTCTCTCAGCACAAAGCCGGCCCAAAGTATGGGCAATACCAAATGCGTACTGGCTGTCAGTATAAATATTGACAACAGCCCTTCACTCAATTCGCAACCTTGAATAAGGGAAGCAGGCTCAGCAGCTTGAGCCGGTATGTAGGGGACTATTGATGTCGCTACCAACGTCTGCAATGTCGTGATAGCATAAGATGCAGTGGTGGTGCCATCTGGTAATTTAAAACAAGAGCCATCAACATATAGTTGTCCTTGAGGGTCAGATAAGAGAACATCAGTCAGGTCTAACTTCCTTTTTTTTCTTCCGCTGTCCGAAAAATAAAATCATGTTTGTCAACTGCATCATTGTCAGAAGGGAGGAGTAGTAACATGGCTGGGTTCAGAGTGGCACATCACTTAATCGTACTGTGTTTAGCAAACAATGTCAATTCATAGCCAGTAAGACGTGCACTTTTGAGGTGCTGTGTCTTCATCTTATTTAAAAGGGTATCCACAGCATGGGGTATCATAACTGTGAGGTCTGTATCAAGTACGAGTCCAGCCGATTGTCTGATTGAAGTGGCCTCAGCCGCGACCGCTCTTAGACAACTTGGAAGCGCCCTAGCAACAGGGTCAAGCACAGCAGAAAAGTAAGCGCAAGCCTCTGCTTATCCCCAAACATTTGTGTTAGGACAGAAAGCAAGCAACCAGCCATTTAGTAGAAATAGAGCAGAAACGGTCTATTATAGTTAGGTGTACCAATTAGTGGAGCCAAACAAAGCACAGTTTTTAATTACTCAAAAGACTGCTGGCATTCTGGCATCCAAAGCAAGAGCTCATGTACTGCTTTTGTAGTTAATACAAGCAAAGGTTTGATTAGTAAAGAAAATAATTTGGTATCCACTGTCGACAGTAGGAAGTAATACCTATAAAAGCGAGCACATGTTTCTGCGTTTGTGGAACAGGCATTTTACCAATGGTACTGATACACTCAGGTGTCAACCTCATACCATCCTTCGACAGTTGGTGACCTAAATAAGTAACCTCCTGTTGACAATACTGAAATTTGAAAAGGCAAACCTTATGACCATGATGTGCCAAATGCAATTTCACTGTACTGTCTTTGCAACCTTGTTTTGTATCAGAAGCAATCAAGAGATCATCAACATTCTGTACCAATACATTACCTGGAGGGAGCTAAAGGGAACCAACTGACCATTCAGTGCCTGACTATAGATACTAGGACTTTCTGTATAGCTTTGAGCAGGGTGACATAATGTAAACCTCCTGCCTGCCAGTGTATACCCAAACAAATACCAACTGTCTGAGTGAATGGGAATACTAAAGAAAGCATTTTTCAAATCAATAACAGAGACGAATCGAGCATTAGAGTGAATCATCGTTAAAAGCGTATGAATATCAGGAACCAGCAGACATTGCGGAATTACAATTTTATTAACCTCTCGCAAATCAATCGCAAAATGATAGACATCATCAATAACATCAGAAGAACCCACAGGTGTCCTCTTAAGGACTGGAAGAATAGGGCTATTACAGATGTTAGCAGATGTTTCTTCAACTACTCCCTTTTGTATCAAATCCAGAATAATCTGAGGAAGAGCCTGTTCCCCTGTCTGCAGTATATTATACTGAGGGATGCATGGCAGAACAGATTTATCTTTAACTTGTATGGAAACTGGTGTTATATGCAACATATCCACATCTGTATCACCTGTGGCCCACAATATACCTGAGCAAACTCACCTGGAAGAGGCGCATCCTGAGACAAACACTGCCTAGTACTCACATCCGGACCCATAGCATTATAAACACATGCAGGGGAGTGATAAATGGTAGCATGCAATTTCTTCAACCAATCCAAACCCATCAGATTTTCACCACAGTTAGATGTCAACAAAAATGGAGATTCCACAGTGAAAAGACCAACAGTCAGTGCAAGGTGTTGGGAAATGAGGCTTACAACCTGTACACCTGAAAAACCTACCAAAACATTATTGTGGACAGAGTGGCCCGGGGACCATATGACGAGAAACAGAACATTTCGTTGCAACTGTATCCACCAAAACGTTCTTAGCCGAGCCTCTTAAATCTGCTGTGACATAAGGACCAGACTGATCTACATGTATCAGAACTGGTCTCTCACTCTGTCCCTGGCTGCCCTAACTATGAGACATATCTTTCACATCATCCATGTCATAATCATCATGGTAATACTGTCCATTTCTCTGCTCATCAAAATAATTACTGTCAGAACGGCCCACAGAAGCCACAGCAATCTGATTTCCGTCAGTCCCACGGCATCTTCCACCAGAACCACATCTTCTATGGGACAAAACCTTCTGTGAAAACACAGGTCACTGGCTGCGCCAATATCCTTCCTCCTTACAATAAGCACACTGATTCAGGCCCAGAGGTGTTGCCGAAGGCTGCCTAGTACTCGGAAGTTGTCTAGAAGGACCTCCTTGTCCCGCTTTATTTCCCTTGAACGCTTGCTGCAGCAATACCTTTGTCTTCAATTCCTGTGTTTCTTGTCTGTTTTATCCTTCGCTTCCAGATCCCGAAGTTCATAATATTGGGCCATATTCAAAATAACAGAGGGGGTAGACGTAGACCAAGTTCTCCCAGACGCTTGCAAACAAGTCATTATCTCAGGAAGTAGATTAGTGACAAACCTATCCACAAACAAATGAACTCCCCCCTCAGTGGACATATCCTGCCCACAATAATCCAAAAATGCATCTTCAAAATTAGTAAAAAAGTCAGACTTGCTATCATCCTTTTACGTTGACAAGCCATTAATCTGTCCCAACTTACCTTCTTAGGTGGAATAAGTGTGTGGATATACATAATGATATGGTCAGGCAACGCAAGAAACTCAGCTCAGGGTTTGTCACCTGGCTTTCTTTCCTGGTCCCATCCTTTAATTACTTCCCATGTACCGCCCAATTCCGCACCAGTGGACAGTGAAACGGTTAAAATCAAGGACATCACTGCTCCTCTGCTCCTCTTGGTCTAATTCCTTACATCTCAAGTGCGACTTATGACAAGGGTCACACGCTTGACCAAGTGTTCTCCACCTTTCCCCTTATTATGTCCCATCCCACCCCTGTTCTC
Organism: Lissotriton vulgaris; assembly: GCF_964263255.1. NCBI lineage: Eukaryota > Metazoa > Chordata > Amphibia > Caudata > Salamandridae > Lissotriton > Lissotriton vulgaris. Next base: position 486,395,080 of record NC_141698.1, read on the forward strand.
TGGTCTGACCACTCTTTGATCAGTTTTTTAATTCAGGGCAGACGTAAAACATCTTATACTAATTCAGACCACCTCAGGCACCCCAGAAGACCTCTGCATAAAATTACTCCTGAGAATCTGGCTCAAGCGCTTCAGGAATATCCCTGTATCCTATCCGGCCATCTGGAGAGGGACCTTGAAACCTCCCAGGAATGGTTAACTGAAAGGCTTGATGATCTTGCTCCTCTTTCTACCCCCTCTTCATCTGTCAAGCGTAGCTCGGCCCCTTGGTTTTCTAAATCACTTGCTCTGGCACGGCGTAACTGTAAGGTAGCCGAAAGACTCTGGCTGAAGCATTATGATCTAGAAGCTAAGTCTGCCTATAAACTATCTATTAAATCTTACCACTCTGACATTCTTGAGGCCAAAAAGAACTAATTTTCAGATAGAATTGAGTCTGCGTCAAATTCCAGTAAAGAAATTTTTACCATTGTCAAAGAGTTTATCTCTCCTAAATCTAGCACAGTCCAGCACAAGTTCTCCGAACCTTGGGTAAAGGAGCTGGCCATTTTCTTTAATACTAAAATCAAATTGATTCAAGAATCTTTTCCACCAGCTGCCTCAATTGCATCATTGCATGACTCCAATCTGACGTCCTTATCTCCTGATTCCTGCCCCATTCTATCGGAGTTTCCTCCTTTACTGGAATCTAATTCTCTGGATCTTCTACTCAGGATTAAATCTGGCTCTCCGCTTGACCCGTGTCCGGCGAGCTTTTTAGCCAGGAATGCCATGGCTCTGAATTCCTTAATCTCTCCTGTTTTGAACCTTTCTTTGTCCTGCGGCATGGTTCCGCCAGCCTGGAAGAAGGCAATGGTCGTTCCCCTTCTAAAAAAACCAGGCCTTGATCCAGAGATACATGCTAACTATAGGCCCATATCTCTCCTGCCCAGTTTGGCTAAGATCGTCGAGAAGCACGTTCACTCTGTGCTTTCTTCCTTCCTTGAAGACCATGGGTTACTCCACTCTACCCAATCTGGCTTCCGCTCCAACTTGAGTACTGAGACCGCTCTTTTGGAAGTTAACGAAGCCATTAAGGAAGTTCTCGCAGCAGGTGGAAGAGCAATGCTGGTGATGTTGGATCTGTCGGCGGCCTTCGACACCGTCCCGCATGAGGCCCTCTTGAGAAGACTTCACGAGATCGGTCTCAGAGGGACGGTGTTGAGCTGGCTGAGATCTTACCTAGCGGGTCATCGACAAGTGGTCTGGGCCCCCCCCGTACTCCGCCGAGGTGCCGCCTATGGATGTCGGAGTCCCACAAGGGTCGGTGCTGAGCCCGACCCTTTTTAACATCTTCATGACTCCATTGGCGGTACTGGCGGAGTCAATGGGTGCCCAGATCATATCATACGCTGACGACACCCAGCTCCTCTTCACCTGCAAGAAGGGCATGGAGTTCGACGGGGAGAGCATCCGTGGTTGCCTTGGGGCTGTCTTCAACTGGTTTCAGCGAAGCAGCCTCAAGTGCAACCCTGATAAATCTGAGGTGCTCTTCTTCGGCTGTCAGGCAGAACCGCCCTGGCAGGAATGGTGGCCGGTTTGCATGTCCCCCCCTTCCTCCTCCTCTTTGGTCGCTAAAAACCTTGGGGTCAAAATTGATAACACCCTTGCTTTGAAAACACAGATCACAGGTCTCACGGGTACCTGTTTTGGTCTGCTAAAAATGATTTGTAAATTCCTTCCTTTGCTCCCTTTAGCCCATAGGAAGCTGACAGTACAAGCTCTGATTTGTTCCAGGCTTGACTATTCAAATATCCTCTACCTGGGTTTGCCGGATTATCTCTTGCACAAACTCCAGGTTGTACAAAATTCTGCGGCTAGAGCCATCTTCGGCCTACCCCGGCAAGCCAGATCATCTGAGTTGCTTTCCTCCCTGCACTGGCTTCCGATTAAGAAGCGAATCATATTCAAAACTCTTACATTGGCCCATAAGGCACTCCATTTGGTAGGGGCCTCCTACATTCAGAAACGGCTTTCTTTCTACAAGCCCACCAGATCTCTCCGGTCGGAAAATCTTGGCCTGGCAATGGTGCCTCCCATTAAGAAAGTCAGAATTGGTGGACGTTCCTTTAAACATCTCGCCCCCAAACTATGGAACTCCCTTCCCGTTGATCTCCGCCGCATTCCCAATCTGTTTGCCTTTAGAAAGGCCCTGAAAACTTGGCTTTTTAATCAGTAATTCTGTTTTTGTTGTCCTTCTCCTTTTTTCAGTAATGGGTCAGAAAGCGCCGGGACACTCCTTGGAGTAGCCGTGCGCTATATAAGTCACCCATTAACATAACATAACATAACCATGATCTTGAGTGTGAACCTGCCACCAAATATCAACTGGAACAAGAAGGCCAAAAAACATTCCAATATCAGCAAGAGCTTACAGTACAAGAAACAGCCTCTGTTAATTCCTTATAATAAGCTCTAGTAGTTTCCCTAGCGTTGGGCAGGTTAGCCTTAATGTCCAAAACCTTGCTCCTTTTCCATGGAGTATAAACCCATTGCTCCTGGAAACGTGCAGCTACAGCTTGTCTGGTGACATTACCGAGCTGATCCGTTAACTCATGCACTTCTGGATGATATATTGGATAAACCTCAAGCATAGGGAATTGAGCAAATTTTGTGGAACTCTTTTCAAACAGCCAAACTCTATAGGAAACTATAGAATAAAAATTTGCAAGCACCTGTCCTGGGGCTAAATCAGCAATATGCACATGATCTTTAATATCAAATAACACTTGTGAAGCCTCCATTTAAATATGTGCACACCACTGATTGATAAATGTAGCAAACATGCTGAAGAACGTGGTGCTGGAGAAAAGGCTCAAACTCACACACAGCCTGCCAAGTGTCTTCATCACCATGAACTTGATTACTAGCCCACATCATAGCCTGTCTGGCTAACACTTCCTTCTCATCTTTCCCTACGCCAGCGCGCACCAACAGACCCATCATTCCCTCGAACCCACATACTGTTGTCTCAGAAGTCAAAGGTACCGAAGGATGAAGAACCATAGAAGGAAATGTGACAGAGGTAGTAGGTACAATCATCATTAATGTTTGTACCAGAGGAGAAGGAAAAGACGATACAGGAATTGGAATGGTAGATGTACTATAGGTCAAAGTCAGCAAAGATGGTGAAGACAAAGAAGGACCAGGAGGCGCCAAACAGCCATTGAAGGAACAGTCGAAGCAGATGAAAAAAGCTTCTGGGACTGTAAAGGAACAATGGGATATATCCTCTGTGGGGCGTAAGGAGGCGGGGGTAGAGTATATAACAACTCCTATACAAAAAGTGTCATACTCCTCTTTGGCCAGATAAGACTTGTCAATATGCAACCGACATTTCCTATCTTCACATTCAATTCCTGACTCCTGTTTTTCGTATGCCACAGCTTTCTGTGTCAATGTTTGCATATTCCCTTTCCATGTGTTTCTTTCCACCTTTAACCATCTCTGTCCAGTCTCCTGCTTCCAAGTAAAAAAGAAATCAAACATCGACTGCCTACTTTTTCTCTTAAACAACTGTCCAAGTAAAAACCCAATCCTTTGTTCATCAAAAGTGCCTGTCAATGGCCACTGCAACTCGGCATTTCCCTCGTATATTTGTGTCATAGTGTACCAAACATAATAGGGCCAAGACCATGTTTCACCTACTAATCAAAATTAGGGCTGCCTTCGGAAGGCACCGGCTGAGCCTCTTACAATCGAGCACCTGCAGAACTACAACGACAACACAAATTCCATACTTTGCTTAGGCCAGGCATTTCAAAAAGAAAACAAGTTTATTGTTTTTACCTGGCAAAGTAGTTGCAAATACTTTTTATCAAGACAGTCCTCAGACTTTACCAAACTCAAACCATAATGGTACCACATCCACACAAAAAAACAGTCGGGATGACCACTGGGCAAGGCACCATTCGGCAGGACAGAAGGGGCAGCTGCGAACAATAAAAACTCTTCGTGCAGGGAACCCTGAGCCGTCAGTCCGACCCGACGCTGTCCTCAACACACGCCCACAGGGGAATTTTCCAAGCAGTTCCCGTAAAACAGTGAAATACTGAATAAAACGGCTCAGCATTCCTATCTTACATAAAGTTTCATGGTCCAAGGTTGTTCTACCTGGAGCCCGTCACCAGACAAGGAGGAGTGGGCCTTTATCTGCTGAGAAAGCTATGCGCTGACATGAACAGTGTGCTCATTACTGAAACAAAACCCAAGTGAAGAAACGAAACTCAAAGAGGAGCGTTTCTCGGAATTAAACTAGATCTGTTTCAACAGCCTAAAATGGCGCCCAAATAGAAAATGGCGCAGCAAATTCTAACTTACATGGAGCGTTCGTGAGCATAAACAATTTCTATTCTAACAATGGTAATGCAAGGCAGGGCAATGTGCTGCCTTGCGTTAATTTTTTACAAACCCACTTGAACAGCATTTGTGTGGTACTGAAAATCCAAAAATATATTTTACTTCAGGCTTGTGCCAGAATAGTGATTCAACCCTGATGCAAAATCTGGGTCTCAACTTATTCATGTATTTATTTTGACTCTGCCACAAAGAAAGTGGCAAGAAGGAGAAAACTGACACTAAATCTGTTTGGTGTAATTGGTTGCAAAGACTGTTTTTTAAAATATGTTATGGGGTTAAGGCACCTGCCGCAGAGACCTATGAGTTCTGCTTGGTTGAATTGATATACATATAAAAAAATGATTATTATACAACACTAATAATGCTAGTAGCTCTCAATGTGTGTTACTGAACAGAAGTGACTCTCAGTGCAGAAAAGATAAGAAAGTCCTGGTGTAAATATTGGGAAAGACCAACTCATCTGACATACTTACAGTGCAATTGTATCTCCTAAACAGGGACTGAACAAAGTGAAATCCTGCCTCTCTTTAGTATGTGTGAAGTGGAAACAAGGTGTGAGGCTCTATTTCCCCTCCAGCTTCATTTAGATTAGGTGTGAGGCTCTTCACTGCTCCGAGCCAGGAGACTCGAACAAAAGGAGACCTGATGACCCCTCAGACTGAGCTTTTGTTATGGGGCCTGGTGAAGTATGAAATAAGACAACCCATCCCCTCCTACACGTTGTTGTGGATCGAAAGCTGACAACAAAGTGCAGGTGCTGCTGAATGTGTCCCGGAGTTTGAATATCACACGTGGACGAATTCAGCACATTTTTCAGAGGAGCCCAACTTCTTGGCAGGGTGGGCGGTGTCAAACCTGTGAAAATAGTGGGTGGAAGCTGTCCACTCACGTGTACCCCCGACTTGTGCCCTGTACATGAGTCTTGAAAGTATGGAATTTTTTTTAATTTGATATATGATAGTCACCACTTTGCATGATACAACATGCCGGCGCAACGCTGTGTTGCACCATACAATGCAACAGTTGCCTTAAATCAACGTGTTATACACTTTAGAGTGTCTTGACACCTACATTTGCCAATGCCGGTACATTTTAAAAGCACACAGCATTGTAAAACCAAATTGTTTTGTATTGTAATTGCATTTATATAGCGCTTACTACCCCTGACGAGGAGGCAAAGTGTTTTTCCAGCACGTAGCACGCTACTCCGGAACACAGGAAGTATCAGTGTTGAATTAGTATTTATTTTATTTTATTTATAAAGTTTTATATAGCGCGAACAAGATCCATAGTGAAATATGAAAGTAATTTGAGTGGGGGATAGGTTAGTCAGTTATTTGGATTCAGAAGGATAGTGAAGGGATAGAAGAGGGAAAAAGGTTTACATTTATATGGCGCTTGTTACCCCTAATGGGGTTTTTGAAACACTTTTTTTTTAGTGAGTAGCATGCTACTCCGGAACCCATAAAGGATTAGTGGTGAATTATTATAGTGAAATATGAAAGTAATTTAAGTGGTGGATATTAATCAGTTATTTGGATTGAGCAGTATGCTACTCCGGAACCCATTAGGCTGTTAGTTTTGAATTAGTATAGTGAAGTATGAAAGTAATTTGAGTGGTGGATGATATGTTAGTCAGTAATTTGGATTGAGAATGGTAGCAGGGGGATTGAAGAGGGACAGAGGTTTGCATATATATCTAACTCTTGTTAGCCCAGATGTGGTGTTAAAGCGCTTTTTTAGCAAGTAGCTCGCTACTCCGGAACCCAGAAAGGATCAGTGGTGAATTAGTATGGCGAAATATGAAAGTAATTTGAGTGGTGGATATTAAACAGATGTTTGAATTGAGAAGGATAGCGGAGGGATAGAAGAGGGAAAATGGGTTGCATTTATATAGTGCTTGCTACCCCTAAGGAGGTGTTGAAGCGCTTTTTTCAGCGAGTAGCACACTACTCGGAACCCATAAATGATTAGTAGTGAATTAGTGTAGTGAAATATGAAATTTGACAAGTGGTCATGTTAGTCTGTTTTTTGTTTTTAAAGGGTAGTGGAGGGATATGAGTGAAGGATTTAGACTTTTTTTTCTGGATGTCATAGCAGTAATGGGAGGCTTGGGATGAGTTAAAATGGATGTGCAGGTGAAGAGTCAGAGGGAAGAGTTTAGAAAGGCTTGTTTTCGAGGATTTGTATAGGAAAAAAGGTGTCAGATGGTGCAAGGAGTGCTAGAGTAGGGGAGAGTCTAGAAAGGGCTATTTTGGGGGTAATAGTAGTGGTATGGGGTTTGAGATAAATGAGAGAGTGGATGTAGAGGATATATTGATAGAGATATCGTGTGAGCTATATGGTAGTGCATCGGAAAGAGCAGTAAAAAGAGGTTTGAGATGAGTCAGAAAGTTGAGGTAGAAGATATATTGAGAGAGGTATAGGGTGAGAAATAGTGTAGTGCATTCGAAATGCTGAATTAGAAGAAAGTAATAGATTTATAGATCCATAAGTACATGAAAGGTATATAGATGCATAAAGGAAGTAAGTATAAGTTGGTTATAGATGCATTTGTTAACTCTGGTTTTCAAGTGTTGTACTTATTAAATGTATTTATTGATTCCTTTGTTTAAACATAATTAATCAACATGTTTATACAAAACAATACACATATATAGGTATATATCTATAGTACAAATGAATGATTATATACAGAGGGACATGCTACATCTTTCTGTTTGCGCATGGTGGTTATGTGGGGAAGAGCTAATTCTTGAGTAGTTTTCTGAAGGTAAGGTGGTTGTTGCTGGATCTTATGTTGGGGGGTAGAGAGTTCCATATTTTGGCTGCTTGAACAGAAAAGGATGTGCCACCCATGTTTATTTTCTTGTATCTTAGGATTTTGAGGCGAGGTGCCACTCTAGAGCAGAGGTTCCTATGAGGAATGTGTTTGGCGATTTTATTCCTGATGAAGAGTGGTCCCATTCCATGTATCACTCTGCGGGTGATACAAAGCAGCTTCAATGTGAATCTTCTAGCAACTGGTAACCAATGCTGGGTTTTCAAGACAGGGAGATTTGGTCTTACTGTTTGATATGCAAGAGTAGTCTGGCAGACAAGTTCTGAATCTGTTGTAGTCTTTTCATAGTTGTTAATTGTGATCCATGGTAGAGGCTATTGGTGTAATTGACTTTGGACAGAACAAGGGAGATGATTGCTTGGATCTTGTGTGGAAATCCCAAATGGGGGAAGATTTGTTGCAGAGTTTTTATTGTATCACAGCTTGATCTTGCTAGTTAATCCACTTGGGCATTCATTGACAGATTGGAGTCCATGGTCATTCCGAGGTTTCTTATTACCTTTGATACTTTAGGTGGCGATCCCAGTTCATCAGGCAGTTCATCAGGCCAGGCGGCAAGCAGGTCATAATTTTTCCAATCGCAACATGTGAGCATTTCTGTTTTGGAAGCATTCAAATTGAGATGGCTCCATGCCATCCATTGATCCAGGGCTCAGATACAACTGAAAATTGGCAGGTTTCCAATGTCTTTGGGGCATTCCAGTTGAAGGAGGATTTGCATGTCATCTGCATAGTTATAGCACATGAGTTGAAATTGATTGATCAGCACCGCTAATGACTTCATTTAGATGTTGAAAAGCATGGGCGAGATGATAGAGCCTTCATGGACCGCCACTTTTGTGGAGTACGGTTTGGACAAGAAAAGTGGGGTATGGATGACATTAGTTCTGTTCTGAAGGTAGGATCTGATCCAGTCTAAAGCCGTCCCCTCTATGCCGGCTTCAAATAGTCTTTGTGCCAGAGTGTCATGGGCAACAATGTCAAAGGTGTGAGAAAGTGTCCTCTTTCTTGCATGGTATGCCCCTAATTCTAGCTGAATTGCTGATGTTCTTTGACTGAGTGTGCCCTGGGCTCCTGCTAATCAGGTACCCAGGGCCTATGTTCCTTCCCTAAAAACTGCATTGAAGCCTAAACCCAATTTGCATCTCTGGCCACATGACAGCCCCTGGTAAATTGTACCACAGGTACCCATGGCACTGCGACCAGAGAAGGCCTCTAAGGGCTGCAGCCCTTATTGTGCTACCCTTTGAGGCCCTGTACCCTGACAGTCATACAATGCCTTTGCAGGCTGCGTGTCTTGGTGTAGAACAAAGTGAAGAGTCGACATGGCACACATCAGCCATGCCCACAAACCACTGCCCTGGCATACATCAGTCACCCCTCTAGCTGGGTTCCCTATGCCAGTGGTTGGGGTACAGGTGCATGAGCCCTGTACCCCTACAGTACCCAGGTCCATTCCTGGGCACAGTAAGTGCAGTGCTGCCATTAAGAGTATATGGTGCTGGGAGTTTCTCATTATGAACTCCACAACACCATAATGGTTACACTGAAGACTGGGAAGTTTGGTATCAAACTTCTCAGCACATTAAACCCACTCCGATGCCAGTGTGAGATTTAATGTAAAATGCACCACAGAGGGCATCTTAGAGATGCCACTTGAAACTCGACCAACCTCTAGTGACCTGACTGAGTGGCTGCTTAGGCTGCCACCACCAGACATGTTTCTGGACCCCTGCGTTGAGAGCTGCTGCTCTCGGTGACCTGAAACTGTGCACATCCTGGGACGAGGTGCCAAGCCTCCTCCCTCCGGTTGTACAGGGTTAACAAAGGAGAAGTTTCAAAGGTATGTCACCTTTGTGAGCCTCTCCAGACCATTTTCTGCTTTCAGTAACAACAGGTTTTACCCCCACTTTGGAGAACCGGCGAGAAAAACAAGTGAGGAAGAGAGGTGTGTCCACCTCTGTCGACTCCACCCCTAAGGTGGAGGAGGTGAGGTGAAACACAACCTCGAGTTCCTGCCATCTTGAGGATGGGGAGACCCAGCCAACCAAGGACAGGCTCCTGCCCCCCTCCCACAGAGAGTGGCAGAAAAGGGGGTATAACCATCCCTGTGAAGGGACCCATTGGTCCCTGCCCTTTATCTACTTGTACCACCTCTAAATTTAGTGTTTAGGGGCACCCTGAACCTCTCTCCTCAGATCCAGAAATGACAAGAAAAGAAGATAAGAAGAAGGATGAAGAGCCGTGCAGAGCTAACAAGGGGGCGACGCCCACTGACTTGGCCACAGCCCTACAGGCCTGTCTCCCCTTGAACCTGCTCCTGCAAAATCCCAATGTATCCTGCAGCCAGCAACCTCAAAAACCCTGGAGGACTTCACTTCAAAGACTGAATCTCCCTTGAACACTGGACTTGTTCAAACTGCAGCTTCTGGTGCCAGCCAGAGGCCGCGAATCCAGCCCCCTCTGCACCCAACCGAACCTGACCTAAGCTGGAGTGGAAAAATACCATGAGTAGGTCCTCCCAGAGATCCTGAGCAGAGACCCCGCAACCCCTGACCTGCCTCAAGCCTCCAGACAACGCCTGCAGCCTCAATCCAGAGGATCCTCCCTAGCGCGACCAGAGCGGGTGTGAATATCCGACGTCCTAAGGGACCCCTGCACCCGACGCCCCACAGCCTTGTATGCCCAAGTCAATGGTGCCAAACCAAGCTTTAACATCCCAACTTACCCCTCGAAGTGGTGGTTGCACCTAGAAGATCCTCTTCTTCGAGCCTGCAGTGTTTCTTTGTCCCGGAGGTTCTCTATTGAAAACAACAGGGTACCCGACCTCAAAACAACACCCTGCACCTGGCCGCCCTAGTGCCCCTGAGGGTGCACCTTTGGTGCTATTTTGGTACCCAACATGCCCTGAGCTTAACCCTAGGAGCTTTGCTCCCACGACCCAGTGGCCTGCTTGCCTGCAGCCACCAACAGGAGGTCCCTATCCCCCATTGGATAACATTGGGCTTCAACACTCTGCACCCGGCCACTACAGTGCCGCTGAGGGTGCAACAACAGTGCATGACTGACCCTGGGGGACCCCTGAGTCTAACCCCAGAAGCTTTACTCCCACAGTCGATTACTTACCTGAGAACCATTAACCTGTTTTCCCTCCATAGGATCACATTGACACTTTTTCTCCAAAAAGTTTGTGTGTGGAGTTTTGAAACCTAAAAATATTCTTTAAAAATCGCACAAATAACCCAAACGTGTTTACTTACCTATTTTCAGGAAATGTCCCAGTGCTGAATCTAGGTATCCAGCACTGAGTTAGAAAAGTAACTTACTTGCAATTTATTGTAGAAGCCCATTCATTTCAATGTACTGCTCTAAAATGTTTCTAAGTGTGGAGTTTTGAAAACTGAAAATATTCTTTAAAAATCATGCGAAAAGCATAAACGTAATTACTTACATGTTTCTGGGAAATGTCTCAGTGCTCACTATAGGTATTCAGCACTGAGTACGAAAAGTAACGTAAAAATTAACTTACCTGCAATTTACTGAAAAAACCTATTCATTCCAATGTACTGTATTTGCTATGTGTTGCATACTACTGCTCCCATGTAAATCATACAAAGTACTATTTCTATTGCATTTTCATCTGTCCTATATCCAGTAACTTATTACTGAAAAGTATTTAATGCTTACCTCTACCAGGCTTGCTTGGTTCTAAAAAAAACAACAGTATATTTTTTATACAAAAACAATTGGCCTAGAGTTCAGTTCTTGAGTGTGTGAATTCATTTGCTGACTGAGTGTGTACATCAAATGCTTAACACTGTCCTTTGATACTGCCTTACTGCTCGAGCAAGCTACCACTATTAGAGAGTAAGGTTTTTTTTTTTTTTTTTTTTTTAACGTCATTTTTATTGCATCACCAATATAAATGTACAGACAGCATATTCAGCAAAAATAATATAACATGTACAGACTTAATTTGAGGCATTCGGTCTCAGTCCTGAGGGATCACCTCGCTCTCGATGCGGGTAGCTTCATCTCTGTCTTGGTCTCGTACTTCTTACAATGTCCGACCGCTTCATCATGCACATAACCCTGGAATGCTTTTGTGATTTACGCCCCTCCCCCTCCCCAAATTTCGGTACCCCAACATCCCTTCAAACTAGCTTCCTACCCGCCCTCCCCCGTGGTCGCGCTGCGCTTGAGTAACCATGTAATAGTGCCCGGTGTGATGCAGGAGGAAGTAATCATTCGCTAAGGTGTGTTCTCCTGTGTAGTGTTAGGGTCTGCTCCATCTAGTTCGCTCTCATCATCCCGCCCCTCATCGTCCACATCCCGGAGCGCCTGCACCATCACCTCCCATGCAGTCGCCCTTTCCAGTGCTTTCTCGTCATTCGACCTCCAGGCCATCTGGTATCGTAGGGTACTTTCACACGCGGCCCATCTCAGACACTCCCCATACCATCTTTTGTACGTGGGCCCCACTCTGGACTTCCAATTTCGTGTGATCTCCCGCTTGGCCAAGATAAGCCCTAAATCTATAAACTTACTAGACACCTTATTTCTAGGCGTGTGTGGGAACCAATGAAGGATGCCAACTGCTTTAGTAAACTGGATATCCCTGTCCGTCGCGCCGTTAAGGGCCCGCCCAACTTCCTGCCAATAGTCGCCCAAAGAGGGGCAATCCCACAGCATATGACACAGATCCGCCCCCGCTGTATTACATCTGGGGCAAGCAGCGTCGGTCGCCCCAAAATACTGTTGGATTTTCCCGGGCGTGAGGTATGCCCTGTGAATAACATAAAAATGGATTAATTGGAACCTGGCATTCCTCGAGCTCTTCCGTTCCCGCCCCAGCAGTTGGCCCCAGGTCGTGTCTGGTATCTCCACCTGGAGGTCCAGCTCCCACCTGGCCTTCAAGGCTGCCAAAGGTTGCAAGGCCTCCCGCTGCATCCTCGAGTACAGGCACGTGACGGCCTTAAAGGTTCCCGCCGCCATCATGGCGTACTGGCAAGCCATCGAGGTGCCCGGTTCTTGCAGCCCTTCCCCCCAGTGGGCTCGCATGGCGCCCGTGATTGCCGCGTGCAGCAGGTAGTCACCCCTCGGTAGGTCAAATCTCTCCTGCAGGTCCCGAAACGGCAGTAACACCCCATCTTCGTAGAGGTCACCCAGCATGTGTATTCCCGCCTCCTCCCACCCTAGCAAGCGTGACCAATCACCTCCATGTGGGAGGGCAGTGACCATTCCCAGCGGTATTTCGGGGGCATACATAAGGCGGACACCCGCCCGCTTACGGGCCCGGTCCCAGCATAGCCGGAATGTCTGCTCCTCGACCGTCAGGTCTCCCACTCGGAGTCTCTGGTGCAGCGTAATATAGGCCAGAACATGTCGCGGGGTGCCTTCATCTCTCGCGTCCTCGGGGCCTCTATATACCCTTGCCACCTCCTGAGTAAAAGTCTGCAGCTGTGCGGCTAGGTAATATCCTTCGAAGTCCGGCACTGCCATACCACCCTCATCTTTGGGGCGCAACAGCGTGTCGAGCGCTATGCGCCTCCTACCCGTGCCCCATAGGAACGCTATGATCAGTGACCTCAGGCGTTTGAAAACAGAGCTCGGGACCCATACCGGCAGTGTCCTAAAATAATACAAAAGCCTGGGCAGGGCTATCATTTTAAGCAGGGAGATTCTACCAGCCAGGGAGAGCGGCAGAGTCGCCCAGAAGTCCATGGATCCACGCAGGGCGTTAATACAGCGAGTGACGTTCCCATCCAGCAGGTCGGACGGGGCGTGGTAAACATAGACCCCTAGATAATGTAGGCAGCGCGGCTCCCACCGGAGTTCCTGAGCAGTGAGTGGGCACGGTTCCCCCGGCCTCAGGGGAAACAAACAGGATTTAGGCCAGTTGACCCTCAGGCCCGACAACCTACCGAACTGCTCCAGTAGCCTCCGCGCCCCCTGAAGTTCGGAGCCCGCATCGGCCAAAAACATCAACAAGTCATCTGCGTACAGGGAGATGAAGTGTGGCCTCCCCCTAAAAGACAAGCCTGCATAGTGGCGGCCCAGTCTGGCTACCGCAGCGAAGGGTTCCATTGCCAATGCAAACAGTAACGGGGATAGGGAACAACCCTGTCTAGTGCCACGCCTAATCGGGTATTGTCTCGAGATCAGTGCGCCCACCCGGACCCTCGCCACCGCCTCAGTGTAGAGGACCTTGGTCCATTGTATATATCCGTCTCCCAACCCGAAGCGACGCATCACCTCATACAGGTATCCCCATTCGAGGCTGTCAAATGCCTTCTCAATGTCAATGGACAGGACAAATGGGGAGACGGAGTCTGGCCAGTTCGCACCCATCAGTCTCGTGAGTCTACGGATGTTATGAGTGGTGTTGCGTGTCGGTATGAAACCGCACTGATCACCGTGAACCAGACCCGTCATGTGCACTAGCAATCTGTTGGCCAGAATTTTACTGAGGATCTTGTAGTCCGTCGTCAACATAGACAACGGACGATACGAGGACAGCGCCGCACCCTCTCTGCCCGGCTTCAAGAGTGGGATCATAAGGGCCTGGCACATAGAGCCCGGGAGTCGGCCCTTCTCCTGCGCCTCATTGTATACCTCGCGCAGCCGCGGAGCAAGGTGCTCTAGATATTTGCCATAAAATTCGATCGGTAGACCGTCAAGGCCCGGGGTCTTGTTTCTAGCCATCTGTTTTACAGCACAGCCTATTTCCCCGAGGGAGATGGGCCGCCCTAACTCTTCCGCCTCCGAGTCCTCCACTCGCGGCAACTGTAGCCCGTCTAAGAACTCCTCAAGCTCCTCCGTCCCTCCCGTATCACCACTCAGATAGAGCCCCTCATAGTACGCACGAAACTTATTCAGGATCCCGGGTTGGGAGTGGCAGGGCTCCTCCCCTGGCTCCTGGATTCTCATGATCGGCCCTCCCCCCCGGATAGGATTAGCGAGCCAAGCCAACATCGCCCCCGCCTTATCACCTTCCGCATGCGCCCTCGTCACGTACGCCTTATGGTCGAAGCTACGCAGCCGCTCTAGCTCTACCGCCAGCCCCTCCCGTGCCCCGCTAAGCCCCTCCTGCAGTTCAGGGTGATTCGGGCGCCTCTTCTCGAGATCCCTCAGCCGTGTCTCAGCCTTATCTAAGTCATCCAACAGAGTCTTCCGTGCCCCTGCCGTATGTCCAATACAGTGTCCCCGCACCACCACCTTGAAAGCATCCCATTCAACCGCCCTCGTGGAGGCCGAGCCACTGTTCTCCTCAAAGTACCTCTCAATACGTTCACTCAGGGCCTCCCTGAACAACAAGTCGTCCAGGGTGTCAGGTTGCAGGCGCCATGTTGGCACGCAGTTAACAGTCACCATCCATTCCAGAGACATCAACAAGGGGTTGTGGTCCGATATCGTCCTGGCCAAGTATTCCGCCCCTCCCACCGCGGGGAGCACACATTCCGAACAAAGAAACGCATCCAGCCTCACATGCAAATCATGCAGGTGTGAGTGAAAGGAGTAGTCCCTAGTGGTGGGGTGCAACGCCCTCCATGCATCCGTGAGGGCCCAGCTCTCCTGCCATTCTAACCTACGCTTGGCGATCCTATGTACTGGGGACGCGCGCAGCGGGGGATGGGACCTATCTAGTAGCACATCCTCAACTGAGTTGAAGTCCCCCCCCAAGAGGACCGGCCCTGCCAAATATCCCGCCAATTTGCCCGAGATGTTAGACAAGAAAGCGGGCAGGTCTACATTAGGAGCATACACATTACAGAGAGAAATCATCCTGCCTCTCAGCCTTCCTTCCACCGCCACATACCTGCCCTCAGGGTCTATCGATGACTTCGAGACTTGGAAGGGGACCCCCGCCCGTATCCAAATCAATGCCCCCCTTGCGAATGCTGAAAATGTCGTGTAGAATAACTGCCCCCTCCAGCGCCTTTGCAGAGCCGCCCCTTCCTGCTTATTTAGATGCGTCTCCTGCAGGAACGCTATATGAACCCCCCTACGCTTGAGGTACGCCTGAACCTTATGTCTGCGCGTCATGGACTGCATACCCGGCACATTCCAGGTCACACATTTCAAAGCCCCAGTACTAGCCATTCCCCCCTACACAACCGGCCCATACAGCAAAGAGCAATGTTCGCATAAGTCCCGCGACCACGGTCCCCCCTACCCACCCTCTCCAAACAGGAAGCCGAACCCCCCCAACAACTACAACCCCCTGAGCAACCCCAACTGCTCGCAACTCCCACCCCCCCAGGACAGGCCCCCCCGCAACTGGAAGTACCCCCATCCAAACCAACACTCCCGACCACCCCTCAAGGAAAGGTGGTAATAGTCGCAGTCCCCACTGCGATGACCTTAGGGGCCAGTAAGGCGCGGCTCAATGCTATAAGACCTCAGACAAATCAGCCCCGCGCGCTCCACCCCACAATCCCCACATTACAGCTCCCCAAAACCTCAATCAATATCGTTCCACTGCAGCGGGCCCAGTGCCCCAGTGTCCAACCAGCGAGTCCATTCCGCCAGATCAGTTCAACACGCCTCCAGTATCTCTCCCGAAGTCTGCGGCGTCACTATAGGGCCCCGGGCTCCACCAAATTCCGATTGTCCTGTCTCTGAGCCCGTGCCCGGGTCCTCCGATTCTGTACCCTTCCCAGACTGAGTCCTGGCGGTTCTAGATAAGTCCACCACCGCCTGTAGGGCCGCCTGCCTCTCCGCCTCCGTCTGCGACATCAAAGGTTTCCCTGTTCTCTTGCGGTTCCTCCTGATCCGTTGGGACTGCCTGATCGGCTTCGCCACCTTAGCCTCTTCCTCCCTGGCCTTAGCACCGTCCGTTCCCGCTTTATAAGTGTCCCACCAGTCCCATGCGTCCGCGGAGGTCGTGAAGAATAAGGACTTCTCATCCACTACCACTCTCAGCTTGGCAGGAAACAACAGGGAGTACTTGATGCCTTCCTGGCGGAGCTCCCGCTTGAGGGACAGGAAGTTTGCCCGGAGTCGCTGCGTCTCAAATGTGTAGTCCGGGAACATGGTGACTCTGTTGTTGTCCACTTGGAAGGGCCCTGCCTCTCTCGCCCTCTGTAAAAGCCAGTCTCTGTCCCGGTAATGGAGCAACTTGAACACCACCGGGCGAGGGGGGAGGCCCAGGGCTGGCGGGCGCGCCGGAACTCTATGTGCCCGTTCCAGGGAGAAGAAGGGGGACAGGCCTTCTGGTGCCACCTCCGTCCGCAGCCAGTTATCCAAGTAGCCCACCATGTCGTCGCCCTCAATTTTCTCCGGCAGGCCCACTAGGCGTACGTTGTTGCGCCTGTTCCTGTTTTCTGCATCCTCGGCCCTCCTTTCCAGCACCTTCAGGCGGTCCATCACGTCGGCCATCTGGGCCTTCATCGTTGCCTGGTCCGGGGCTAAGTCCTTAACCGTGATCTCCACGGATTTCACCCTGTCTTTAAGTTTGTCGTGGTCGGCCTTCAGGAGACCCAAGCCCGTCGCCACCTGAGCTATATCCTGCTGCAGAGCGTCCTTTGTGGTGGCGATGGCTTCCAGGATACGATCCTGCATCCGCTGTAATGCCGCTTGGTCTCTCTCCGCTCCTTCCGTCGCCTCAGTGTCGGTCGCGCCATCTCCCTTCCCCTTCGGCTTCCCCATCTGGGCCGGGATGGGCGGTGGTCCTCGAGTGTGTCCCTAGCCGCCCTCCGAGCGTCGCCGGGCACCGTCCTCCGGCTGGGTTCTCAGGCCCAGCTATGTCACCAAGAAGCAGGAAGCACCGAGCAGTCGCAGTCCGGCCAGCGCCAGATGCGCCAGAGGTCCGGGGTTCTCGTCTCCGGGTCACTGTCGCACCGTTGTCGCCCCAATCAGGAGGCGGTCCTCAACCACCGCCCAAGGGCGCGCCCAAAGTCCATTCGGCTCCTGGGGAGAGGCGCGATGCGGCCACCAACACATCTAGTGTGTCCGGGAGCAGTCCTCAGTGGGTCTCCGGGCAGATGTCTCCGTCGCAAGCGATCTCATGCCCTCGCCGCCATTTTGGGGTCCGCGACTTCTCGCCTGGGTTCAGCTTTCAAAGTCGAAATACTGCTGTGGGAAGGCTCGGTGTCGTCCTCCATGGGCCCCGGACCCTCCGCAGTACCGTCCAGTACCGGATAGTATCGGTTATCTCGGGGTTCGAACGAATTTTCAGGATATTTTCCGGGATCGGGCACGGAGCTCCGAGCTCACGCTGCCTACCTCCTCGGCATCCAAGCCACGCCCCATTAGAGAGTAAGGTTCTATGTAACTTTAACCTCTGCCTACCTCTGGGGACACTTGGACCCTATATACGCTATACCTAGTGTATATATAGACCCAGTTTCTTACAAAAGGCAGCTAAGAGATCCAAAAGGAGTAGTGCAGCAACCCTGTTGTGGTCAAATGAGTTCTTCAGGTAATCTCAGATGGCAAGGAGGGCAGATTCTGTGCCTCTTCACGGACCGAATCCCGTTTGAAAGTCTCAAAGTATGGCATTGTCTTCAATGAATTGTGACATCTGGGCGAACGCTGCTCTTTCTATCAGTTTACGCAGGAAAGGTCCATTTGTGATGGGTCTGTAGTTGTCAGGGTTCAGCGAGTCCAAGTTTGTTTTCTTCAGTAAAGGACTTATGTATGACTTTTTGAGTTCTTCTGGAAATATTCCGGTAGTTAAGGAATCATTTATGATTCTTACTGGATTGCAGCAGAGGTTGTTCGAAGAATTGTCTTGAAAGTTTGCGGTGGACACGTGTCAGAAGGGCTGCCAGCAGACCTGCTAGCTTCTAACAGGTCAATAAATTCATTGTGTGAAATGTATTGGAAGGAACGGACAGGCTGAATATTCCTGGATTGTTGTTCTGTAAAAGGGACCCAGAGCAAAAAGCCACAAGCCACTGCCTAAGGATTCTTTCATTTCTCTCACCTGGAAGGGGCCTGACGCTCTGCCATAGCGGACTGCCCCAGAGACTACAACTCTCAGGGGGGCATTGTGGCAGGGAGGAAGTCACGCACCAGCTTCGCACCACCCCGTGCTTAAAACTCAGGAGGGTCTCCCGCGGCATAGGACGCGCGCAGGCTCGCACGGGCAAAGTTCGGGCCAATGGCGGGCCCGTCCTTGCCCGTCATTGCCCGGAGGAGGCTGGGCTGGGCTGTGGCTCTTGGTTTTGTACCAGAAAACCCTAGCACTTATACTCATGGTAATTTATGTGACTTTGACTAGTGTCCTGACTGCTAACTATTTACCTGTAGTTGGGCATATACTAGAATTGTAAAGAGCCATATTGTTTATGTCCAGTGCCTTTTACCGTTTGTCTTTGCCTTTGCCTTTAAGTGTTGGGCTAGAGTAGCTTGGTGATTTATAACTTTGATTAGGAGTTCCAACCTAACACTACTCTTTGACTTATAGCTGTTTAATAAAAACAGAGTAAGGGGTTAACCATTGTTTCTAATATGGGGAAAAGAAAACTTCACAGGATCGTCTCTGGCCAATGTCAAGAAAGGTTATTGATCCTAGTACATCTTTAATGAAATACCTGACGGGGCGGTGGGTGCCATGAGAAACAAATTATAAATGTGGAGGAGGTCCTAAATAGAGAGTCGCATACCCTGTCTAACAACAGGAATGCTAGGTCACCCACTCTTTACCTGTGTGAGGGGGGTCAGAATCTCAAGCAGTTAATTTTGGTCTTTCTAATGGTTCTAATGGTTGCGTCCAGCTAGGGCGCGACAACATTTTTTTAATTGATCTCGGGGTCGCAACATTTCCCCCACCAAAATGACCATGCAACTTTAAGAAAAAAGAGACCCCTATAGAATTACCTCCATTGATACATGAAGTTTTAATTATACCAGATACCCCAAAACTTAATCCCAGGCTAAACAAGGGAAAGGATACCCCTGTTGCCATTAGAGTTAAAGAGTGTGTATCTAGTTCTAAAAATAAAAGCAAAGGTCAAGTTTCTAATAGTATGTCAGGGATAACAAATACCCTAACACAGTTATCCACTTTAGTTAAAGAGTCCATTGGCACCCTGGTTTCCAGATTAGAAAAAATTGAGTCAGCTTTGGCATTGATCTCGAAGTCCCTTGAGGAAGGTTTGGATAATAACTGCAGTCAGAAAATGGGTACTGGCGTTACCGCAGACTACTGAGAGGGAGAGAGATAGCTTATTTCTAGATCCCATGTTAATGACACCAACCGCCCCTACTATAGCCTCCTTTAAGGGTATCCAGGTGAAAGGGGGAGTAAAGGCGGTTAATGATATGAGTAACAAAGGTTTATCTCCATCTGATGATGGTCCCAAGTTAAGAACAAACGCAGTTCATGTCCAAGAACCTTTGTCCAACTTCACCAGTTTGAATCTCCAACCAGCCGCGGTTCCTTATACTCTAGTCTTGATAAATGTTCCCTCGTCTTCCGAGGGTGATAAGGAATCCTGGGTCACCCTGAGGAATAGAACTATTTGCTGTTTAGGTGTTAAAACAGGATTGACAAGGGAGATGTTTGCAGCGTTTAAAATTGTGAGACGTGTTTCGTGGGTGGGCCCCCATAGAAAAACATTCAAAGGGGACAGTGTTCTTTTGTCCCTGGGATCCCCAGCATTAATTCAAGAAATATTAATTCAATCAGGTGCAAACGAATAAATGGCTGAGGGCATAAAAGTTTTACCCCTGGGGTATTTTTATCGGCCGAGAATGCTGGTTACTAATACTGGTCGTCATAGTAGCCCCCAATTGAATAACAACTGGAATTATAATTTAGAAGTAACAAATAGGTAGGGGCCTCTACATTCAATGGAGGAGGTTGACTGACTCCTGGATAAAGATGGACATCGATCTGCTGTAGTTGACCGGGCTTCCACAATTTCAGGAACGGGAAATTTTTTGGTAGCGCTGGCAGAACCAGCTATCAATGTTTACAATGATTCTTAGAGGGGCAGTAAAACTGTTGCACTGTCCCCTACATTTTGTAAACGTGAAAACCATAATGTCTGTAAGGGCTTACAAAGAAAGGAACTACCCTCCGCAAATGGAACTGAGAGTGAAGCTTTTAATGTCGCGTTAAGAGAGGTAGTACCCATTTTTGAAATCACATCTGTAACTGTTGATGGTTGCCCTGTTGCAGAAACACAGGTAGGTACGAGCTCAAGTCAGGGCGAGAGGGAACAGGTATTAAAACCCCAAATGCATTCCACTCAAGGGATGGTTAGAGTAAGTTCCTGGAATATTTCTGGTCTCCTATCTAAGGTTAGCAACCAGATATGTGTCTCTCAATCAGCTGGATACTCATGAAGCACAGGTCAACCTGAGGGGCTGTCTAGAGGAAGTCAACAACTGGATGACCTCCTCATGCCTTAAACTAAACGGAGATAAGATGGAGCTAATGCTCCTCGGTAACTCCCCTGCCCCCATGATCGACTCATTTTGGCCCGCCTCCCTTGGCCCTCCCCCTACACCCAAAGACACCATAAAAAGCCTTGGCCTTTGGTTAGACAGATGACTTAGCTTCAACTGTCAGGCAACCAAACTATCAGCCACATGCTTTGGGCTTCTCAGGCTTCTCCGGAAGATCCTCCCCCTCCTGCCCTTTGGGGCAAGACAGACCGCAGTCCAAGGCCTAATTCAGTCTCGTCTTGACTTCGGTAACGCCCTCTATCTAGCAGCCCCTCAAAACACCTTATGGAAGTTCCAGATAATACAAAACTGTGCCGCTCGAACTCTGCTTCAGCTCCCTCGCCATCTCTCAGCCAAGCCTGATTTGAGAAGCCTTCATTGGCTTCCTGTCAGGGAGAGAATTATTTTCAAAACTCTCTGCATCTCCCATCGAGCATTCTGGAAAACAGGTGCTGCCATTAACCATTCCTTGATCTCCCCCTACCATCCCACTTAATAGCTTCGCTTTGCACACTCATTTTTCGTCACAGTTCCTAGGATCAAGAGGTCAAGATGCGGGGGTCGATCATTCTCCTACAATGCTGCTAAATTGTGGAACTCACTTCCCCTCCATCTGAGATCCGAGCCCAACTTACTCCTATTTCGCAAACACCTAAAAACCTTCCTTTTTAAGAAATCTGAATAAATCCACTGTTGACAGCTTTACCTGAAAGCACCACTTATTTTTAGCACTAGGACGCCTCAGGGCAGCTACCGCGCTCTATAAATCTTCTTTTCATTTCATTTCATTTCATGGGTAGACTTTATAAGAAATGTTGACATTCTCTGCTTCCAGGAAATGTGGCTGTTGAATGAACAACATATAGATGGCTTTAAGACCTTCCACATACCAGCATTGAGATCAGCTCATGGCAGGAATAAAGGGGGGATTTGTGTCTATATTTCAAACATGTTGACGGTCATGAATATTAAAATTTGAAGTCATGTACCTATTACCAAATTGTTAATTTTCATTTTTCTAAGCAAATTGTGGTAGTGGCTATTCATTTTTAAAATAATATAGATAAAGCCAACTTTACCAATGGCTTAAAAAATCTTAATGACGACCTGAGTAGTCTATCTGCGGCTACAGGGAAGGACTTAATTATAATCTGGGGAGGAGACTTTAATACTGGTATTTGTTCCCAGGCTTATTGTGGGTTAGGGGACAATGACGCAGATTATAACACCTATGCACCCCACTTTGTTCATACCGACAAGTGTGAAAGTTATAATGAGGTTATGGCAACTTATGATCTCGGTTTTGCCAATAAGCTCTGTTCCCCCCCCCAATAGAGTTTGGTCCCACGTTTATTGGCCGAGGACTTAGCTCAACGATAGATTTCATCATTATTCCAAATCGTTATAAAACCTGGATCAATGAATTTATTATCCACCCTAACGGGTTGAGCGATCGCCTCCCACTGAGTATTAAGATAATGCTCGCTATTAAGAGCACAGTTTCGGTGGTTGAAAGTCTGATATGGACACAAGATAGCGTAGTGGATCACCAAAATGGATATTCCTTGAGATGGGGTGGAAAAGATCCCGAGGTCTTGAACCTAAAGAATATGTCTAAGGCTAGAGACCCCATTTTAGAGTGTCTTTGTGAAAGGATAGCATATAAGGATATACTGACTGCATATTCGCAGATAGTATTGGTGATACAAGAAATGTTGAGTCATCCCCATAAGGTGTTATCCAATAATAAGAACGGTTGGTTTGATAGAGCATGTACTAAGGCTTATTCTGTACTAAAGGCTGCTTTACATAAAGTAGATAGGGACTAGAAGGAAATCAGGGGGTATAGGAAGGCATATAATTGTGCCAGGAACAAAGGAAAGAAGGAAATTAAAGATCAGGCCTGGCACAATCTCTATGAAGCCTATCTTTGTAGGGATTGTTCTTACTTCTGGCAGGCAGTAAATGCACCGTTCTGTTCTAATAATGAGGGAGCTAGAGCAGAGGTTGCAATTAGTGAGAACTAGAAATTTTTCTCCCAGGTTTATGGTAAAGAGGGTAAAAACTATATAATCCCACAAGACCCATTATCGCCGGATATTCTAACTCTCTTTCTGCCAATTGATATTCACTTCACTCACGATGAAGTTTTGATGGCCATAAATGAGAGCAAAGGTAGAAAGTCCCCAGGCCCTGATGGGACTCCAATAGACCTGTATACTTTACGACGGATGTCTGGTCTCCATTGTTAACCCAAGTGCTTGCAGCTTGTTGTGCCGAGGGTTTTATCAAAATGTGGTCAGAGTCCGTAATTATACCAATTTTTAAAAAGAGGGACAGGGAAAAGCCTGCTTGTTATCGGCCCATATCCCTCCTAGAATTATTCATGAAAGTTGCGGGAAGGGTCAATAGACTCCAACAGTGGGCCGAAGATAACAACATCTTAAGTCCAGTACAATACGGTTTTAGGGAGGGTAGGAGAACCGTTGAACAGGTTTTAAATTTTTCTTTATTACAGGGGAAATATAATCCAGCAAAAGAGGGGAAATTATTTGTGGTATTTGTTGATCTTACCGCAACTTTTGATTGTGTTGTTCATAGCAAGCTATGGCAAATTTTAGAGGGCCTGTAGGTTGAGTCCTCCCTGGTGTTATTTTTAAGGCAACAGCCAGGGTGAGGTATGGTCTAAGGGGAGAATGTACCAAGCCGTGTGGAGAGGGGTGTTAGACAAGGTTGTGTACTGGCCCCGTTCCTCTTCTCATTATATACCAATGCTTTGGAGGAGGAACTGGTGACCAGGGCGAAAGATTCTCCACAAGTTAATAACAAACAGATTGTCTCCCTGTTGTAAAGCGTTTTAGGACCTTAGTGTAATTTTCCCGATTCATGCCCTTATATAGGTATAAAATAGCGTATCCTTATACAAGCAATGAAATCATAACCTTATTAAGACATAACTCGAGTAGTCCTAATACAGCTTGGCTACTTCCACTAGTTCCGAAAATCTACAATGATTTATTGGAAAAACCCGCCTTCAGCAGTCAGGGACCTCCCACTGCATGAATATTGATTTATCCAAGAACTCATGGAGTTTTCAGAGAATTAAGTCTCTAATGACATTATTATGTCCAATCTTTCAGAAACCTGGACACCCTCCGGAGAGCCATGCGCCCTACCGGCCCATCTCTCTGGTAAACATTAAAGCCAAGGTTTTGCAGAGGCATTAGCTAATCGAATATTGCCACCCATAACATCCCTGATACACCCGGACCAGGCGGGATTTATGCCCCAGAGGGCTACGCGACATAACATTAGAAGGGCGCAGGTGGCAGCTGCGGCGATGCGGCAGCTAGGGGAACCAGCGGCGTTGCTCCTGGCGGATATGGACAGGGAGTTCGACTCCCTGAGCTGGGTCTATTTATTTGCCCTGCTGCCTAGGCTCAACCTGGGCCCGCGCTTTCTATCATGCATAAAATTGCTATACACTGGCCTCACGGTAACATTCAGGGTTGCGGGGCGGTCTCCTCTGCTTTTGAGATTCGGAGGGGTACGAGCTAGGGGTGCCCCCTGTCGCCTTACCTGTTTGCTCTAGCTATGGAGCCCTTGGCAGCGTGGGTGCGCATGGATGCGCAGGTCCATGGGTTTGAGTGGGACACGGGTCTCTCTGATAGAATAGCCCTATACACAGACGATGTTTTCCTCTTCTTAATGGCCCTGGCTAGGACAGGTCCACGGTTGCTGGAGATCATGCAGATTTTCGCTGAGACATCGGGCCAATACATGAAATCCCCGCGAATCCACACTGTGGGTCCTGGACGGGCAGATAAAGGTGGGACCGTTGGCGTCCACGGTACAGTTATCGGCCGGGGATTGAAGTATCTGGGGGTAGTGTTGGAGCTCCCAGCAGTGGCATGGGAGCGCAATGTGGTTTGAGAAGTTGTAAGTGTGATCTCCACATAAAAATAATTCAGTTTGCCAGGATCAATATCCGTTTTTTCCAGCTCGTAGTATGGAGGACAGAGACATTTCTGTTTGCAGCAAAATTTCTTTATTTTGATTCATACAGCAAAGACAGCCGACACGTGTTTCGCCCCCTCTTGGCGATTTGCGCCGGGGCTTTCTAAAGGCTAAATAGGATAAGTCTCATAAAAATTTCGTTTCAAGGTGTGTACAGTGTCCGATATATAAAAATATAAATCTTCAGTAGTAAAACATTTCTTTTTAGGCTAATGCCCTCGCTCCTAGAGTCCTCCCGGCATTGTGGTTCCTAGGTCATTACCTCCCGCATGGGAGCGCAATGTGGTGCCTGTGTGGGAGAGGACACGGGCAGACATCAGGTCCTGGTCTTGCATGCCCTTGACGGTGTTCGGTAGATCAGCGATTTTTAAAATGGTGGCGCTTCCTCGCCTCCTCTACCAATTGCAGAACCACCCATTCCCGATTCCAGCTCGATGGTTCCGCACAATAAACTCCGTGCTAGGGCAGTTCCTGTGGGAGGGGGGGGAGGGTGCGGGTGGCGGTGCGTACATGCTTCCTTACTACTCACAGCGGGGGATTGGCTTCACCAGACATCTTCTCCTACTATCAGGCCGCGCACCTGCTGGTCCTCAACGACTGGTGGTACGGGGACAGAGGGGATCCAGCATATGCGCTAGAGCGCTGTCTGATGGGTCGGCACACACTGCACACTATACTGTACTCAGCCAGGTTGCGGGGCGCACTACCATCGGCTACGAAGGTAGTGTTCATGGTTTGGAAGCAGACGCTTCGGCGTATGGGTTGGTGGTGTGTCCTCACATGGGAAACCCCCCTGTGGATTAACGGGCGGCTGCCTCAGTTGGCGGCTCTGTCAGGACTCAGAGGTTGGGATGCCATTGGCATATCCACACTGGGTAACGTGGCGGCCGATCACACTATTAAGTCCTTTCGGAATTTACAGGAGGAATACCAGTTGCAGCGGCACAGTTCTATCAATACCTACAGCTGAGTCATACACTATCCCCAAGTTTGCGGGGTCTGGAGCACATCCCCGAGTTCAGTCCTATAGAGGCCAAACTCTTTATGGGAGATCTGGGAGGCAGGAAGATTTTGCACATCTACCAAACCCTAGTGAGACACTGCTCCCTCACACTTCAGAAGCTTCAGCGGGGACTGGGAGGCTGATGTGGGTGTGCTGGAGGAAGAGGACTGGGTAGAGGCGCTGGCGTCCCCACATGGGGCCGCCATTGCAATGCGACTTCGTCTAGTCCAATTTAAATACCTTCATAGGGTGTATTTTACTAGGACGCGCCTCTGGCGGGCGGGATGATTTCCTCACCGATATGTTTGCGTTGTGATCAAGCGGAAGGCACATTTATCCACACAATATGGCACTGTACATTACTAGAGCGCTTTTGGGGGGGGTCTTTGCATGCCTTTCGGAGGTCCTGGGTTGGGAGCTAGCCCGAACACCGCAGTTGGTCCTTCTGGACGTAATGGAGGGGGTGGGAGGCAACAGATACAAATGACACTTCTTATTGTTAGGGTTCACCTTAGCAGAGTGAGAAATTGCACAGGCATGGAAGGCGACGAGGGCCCCCTCGGTGGCAGTCTGGAAAAATGGTCTTGATTTTTGCAGGGGTCTGGAGCAACCTATTTTTGTGGCCAGGGGGTGTCTACACAAGCACTATAAAATCTGAAACAGGTGGGCAGAATATCGGAGACTGTGGCTGGACCCCCCGGTGGCGGACGAGCATTTACTGCCGGGTTAGGGGGAGACTGCATATAGATACAAAGGAATGGGTCGATGGGGTGGTGGGGTGGACCATAAGTGCCTTACTGTATATTATTATTCTGCATAACTGTGACTATAGAACCGTGGACCTGAGTGACCGGGGGGGGGGGTTTGGGGGGGTGTTGGGTAAAGTGGGAGTTGGGGGTATGGGTGGGTTTTTTTTTTCTTATTATTTTTATACTCTCTTGTACTTGGGGCAGAGGTTCCTTGGTGGCTGAAAGACTTTGAACCGAACAGTCAATGGCAAATGTGATTTTGTTGCAATGTTTTTACAGTTGCCTCTGGGTTGCAGGGTGCTGCTTGATATGTGCTACTTGACTAATAAAATCTGTTTTAAAAAGAAAAAAAACGCCACCTTCAAGGGCTAAATATGCCCACACTTGTCCAAACAAACACACGGTGGTTTGGAGCAGTTCGACTATCTACTTGCCCGATGCGCCCTGCTGCAGCAGGTGCCAAAGGAAGCCGACCCTCCAGCTGACGCACTGAGAGACGCTGTACTTTCTCCAGCCTAGAAATCCAGCTCCAGTGTTTCCAGGCTACCCTTGCGGGTTGCTGGGAAATCGAGTCCTGAGAGAGAGATACCAGACCTCCTACATTTTAAAAACCAAGGTACGGAGCTGATTAGACCCTAAGAGAATTCTTGGATTAGATTCTTGGCAAAAGAATACTAAAACTAAGCTACACCTCACTTACTTCCTTCCTTGTACTAAACCTAGGTTAGGTATACCGGGGTAGGCGTATTTTAGAAGCACCAGTTGAGTACTTTTGGTCATTATTTATTAATGTATGTATTTTATGTATTTCATTGCTTAGAAACCATATCATGCTTTTACAGTATTATTTTATAATACTCTTCGTACTGTACGCATTGTACTTTGCAACCAGTATTATGATTGTAGCAGTTCATTTCTTCTGCATGACAAAAAAGACTGTTCAATAAATCCTTTTTAATAAAAACGCACGTCTCTCTATTTTCTCTGCACCTCTGGTGAAATGAAGCATGCACGATTGACTAGGTGAAATAAATATCTATTGTTTCCGAGACTCTAGAGATACATTTCTTATTCTGGGGAATCAAAGTTGTCATGTTTTAAGCGGTTGTCAGGAACTAATCCCTTCTTGTGATTTCGAGAAAGTTTTTAGTGACCTCTGAGCTAGCTGGCACTCACAATTAAGTCTAGTATATTCGATAGAGACCTAGTAGACCTCAGTCCTATGTCAAATCTATAGGATATTTTATTCCAATGCGCAGAGCCTATTGGGAATATAAGAACTACACTATATGGCGCCCAACGTTTGGTAAGGCGATAAGTTAATGCTAGATACTAGAGTAACTCAGTCGTGCTTTCACACAGACCCCTTTTTCCCGTAAAATACTACAATAGACGTCTGGAGTGGGTTAAAGGATAAAATATCCGCCATAACTGAGTAGGACGAAAATCCTATGTATTAGTTTTTGGTTTGTTCAACGTTGAAGGATACAGTGTTCCAAAATATTGTGCACCTAATCTTTATTTCCTTGAAACTTGCTCTGCAAACTTTCGGTCAACACAATGAGTGAGGACGAAAGGGATAGAGCTGCAGCAGCAGCTCAGGCAGTTTTAGACAACACAAATCTCCAACAAAATAACCCGGATGCTAGACTCATCTCGGTAAATATAAGGAAAACCATCACTATAAACGTATAGAAAATGGAGTATCATCCAGAGGTGGTAAAGTAATATTTGTTATAGATGCACATGAATATCGGCAGACAGAGGAATTCTATTCATGGATTCTGTTTCCTGCAGCAAATCCAGTAACACACGAGTTCCACTACTACAAAATAGAGGAACCTCCAGCGGAATGCGTTCCCTTCGAGGACGTTGAAATTCCACTAACTTACCAAGAGCATCAGTTCTGGTTTAATGGCGCCCTACAACATCAAAATCACAATACCAGGCTCGGTCCATTAGGGAGACCAGGAGCAACATGGCCAGTACTAGCCAGCTATACACCACATCCTGACATTGAAAGAATGACAGGTCCAGAACTATTAGCTCAGCTAAAACAGCTAATTAAAATACATAGACAATTGTTTAATATGTCATGCAGACTTTAACAGTCCAACCGACTATAAGGATTCCACAGCACACCCCTCATCAGGGGAACACAAACAAAATTACATCACAGACTATACAGTCAGTAATCAGTAAATTACCCGCAAAACAAGAACAAATTCCATTCTGGTAAGCCCAAAAAATTACTCAAATAGAGGCAGTATTCCCTGATAGTACACCTCATGAGTAACACAGAATTTTAACAATCTGTTTACCAATGGGGATTGCACCACAAGTAGAGGACTGTGACACTTGGGGTACAGTCTTTGCTTCAATCTACACAAAAACACATGGTGTTCCGTTTAAGGCAGTAATACCATATGTCCTAAGACAGATTCAAAATGAATACAGACCAGAACCTGCCTTAAACCTTGGTATGAAGTTACTAAAAGATTTCAAACAGCTCTCGGCTATACCATTATCCAACAATAAAGGTGAAGCAGCATCCGTGGCGATCCGCCAAAAGCTAAAAGAAACAGATATTACTGAGCAACCGTATGAGCTTGCTAGAATTATTGAAAAATCTTATGAAGAACGAGGTAGAGATAGTTTGGTGGGAAACCAGTAAAACCCCAACTAACTGAGAAGCCTGAAAAAGTTTTTATTAAAAATAATCTCACTACTCCTAAGAAGAAGTGGGAAAACACCAAACAGACACTTCCTAAAGAGAAGTGTTCCCAGTCCAGAGGAAGGTCTCCTAAATGAGGAGCCCTCTGAAAAGAGATATTACCTTAGAAATAGGGATAATTTGAGAAAACCTGATAGATATCAAGATATTGATACACGTTCCTCTCAGACCTTTCAAGCTTCCTCACAGAAATCCGAAAGAAGAGGACGATCAGAACAAAAAGAGGAACGCGTGAAGTCCAAATAGGAACAGCATGTTCCAAAAAATACGAAAGCTCAAGTAACCAAGAAGAAGGTAGCAAGTCTAAAGATCAGACATGCTGAGGATCTTGAGGACACAACACAAGAACGGGGAGTGGGCCCAGACAATGCTAGACAACGCGGCAGAGGTCACCATAGCTCGCAAGATCCTGAAGGATCATCTTGAGACAGTGGACTTGAATGAATGCATTTAGGTTGAAACTGCCGACACCAGGGTTAGTGTGCCCCATAAGTTATATGAAGTAACACTCCGGATGGAGGCGGACATACCTAGGAAAATAAAAGAATTCTTTTGGGAGAAGCTATCTAAGGGTTATGATATTCTTCTAGTTGAACAAAACTGGCCACCTGAATTTGTCATGGAGTGCCCACATGGCGAAGAGATAATTATGCCAGCCTTCTCAAATCACATTCCAATTCATAAAGAATATACCTATGCCAGAAAATGGGCTGTAGCCCAGGCTCCAGCATTATACAAAAATCATGTAGGATATGATGAGGATTCCTTTCACCATAAAATCCAGTTGAAAACTCAACCAACAATGCAAAGGCAATATCCTGTAAAACAGGAAGCTAACAAACAGGTCAGGCAGATATTTAATCAACTTGAATACCAAGGGGTGATTAAAAAATGCCCCTCATCGATGAACAATCCTTTGTTTCCTGTCTCCAAACCAGACAATTCATATCATCTAGCTTTGGACTGCAGACATTTAAACTCCTGTTGCAAAACATTTGCAGCACAAAATGCACATAGTGCAGCATTGATGAAATAACATTGTTCGGAAAAAATACAATACTACATTAGATATCTCAAATGGTTTCTTTTGTCAAAACATTGCACCTGAAAGCAGGTATTTGACCGCTTTCTCAAATAATGGGGACACAGCATCAATTTTGCCGTCTCCCCCAGGGATTCAAGAATAGTCCAGGTTTATTTTCAGCCAGAGTAACAGAGTTACTACAAACGTAAGATGATGAGGCATTATCCTATGTCGATGACATCTATCTTACAGACGATGATTTGGATGTACACTTGAAAAGAGTGAACACCATAATACTTGGGTTCGCATCTGAAGGGTACAAATTCAATTTTAAGAAATCACGAATTGCCCAGCTCAGCGTCCTATTCTTAGGATACGAGTTATCAAGTGAAGGCAAAAGCCTGGCAGCCAACTTTCTAGAGAAATGTGCACTGCTCCAACCTCCAAAAATGCTGAAAACTTACAGTCAATTCTAGGTTTCCTGAATTTAGGAAGAACTTATATTCTAAATTACGCAGAAAGGGTTAAACCTCTCTATGAACTAATCAAACCTGATTTCAAATCAACTAATTGAACACAAAAACACACAAAAATTCTGCGTTCAGTGCAAACTGACATGTTAGCAAAAACACAGTTACAAACACGCGACGTGCGCAACCTTGTGATCCGAATCATCCCAGGGAGATGCGGATTCACATACCTAACCTTTAATGAAGGTGAAAAGGTACCAATAGCATACAAATCACACTTGTACACACAAGATGAAATGAAATTCACTTCAACAGAAAAGATTCTGACAGCTTTTCAGACTGCTGTAGCAAAGGAGAGAGCCCTCGCACAGAATAAACGCATTCAAATCGTAACACCTATACCTGCGTTAGAGGCAGTGACAAAGGCAAGCATTCCAAATACTAAAGCTTTACATCCAAGGTGGATACAATGGGTTAACTCTGTTGCTGCAACAGACGTTAAATACGTTTTTGACCCATATTTGAAGACACAAGAATCTCTACAATACAAATTAGAATGTCCTCTGCTGACTGAAATTCTACCTCTAGAACATTACGGATGTATAATCTATACAGACAGATCAGCACAGCCCGCAATAGGGGGTAAAAAAGCCTATAGTGCTGCGTGCCCAATTGTTAAAGGTCACTGGCGCGAAGGTAAATTTCGACCTATGGTCACTAAAATTCAATCACTCGGAGACTGTACAGCTCAGCGAGCTGAACTACAGGCTTTCAAGATTGCGCTTGAAAATAACGATCGCGAATTCCCCACACTCATAGTGTGCGATTCGTATTACTGCATTCAGTCTTGCAAAGAATATTTGCAGAACTGGGTTCAAAACGGCTTCAAAGACGCTAAAGGTGGCACAATTAGGCATAAATTGCTTTGGGAACAAGTAGTTCATTTGCAAAAAGAACTACAAAAGACTCACGTGATTCATACACTGAGTCATCAGCGTGATGGCGTTCACGTTGCAGGGAATTCATTGGCT
The DNA here is from genome assembly GCF_964263255.1 of Lissotriton vulgaris. NCBI lineage: Eukaryota > Metazoa > Chordata > Amphibia > Caudata > Salamandridae > Lissotriton > Lissotriton vulgaris. The sequence goes on from NC_141698.1 coordinate 486,426,749, forward strand.
GATTCAGGCCGCAAAGGCAGCTGTGCAAACGGCTTCCGTAGCTGCAATCACTCGTTCAAAAACAAAAATAGACAGCAAAATAATGCAAGCTGTCACCGCTTCTGTACAAGACAGTGGTAAAACACTCCTGAAAGGCTTTCCAGTAAGGTATTCATATATAACTGATGCAAAAATTGTTCCTTTTGCTCGAATTCCTGGAGTGGGGGATAGGGCAATCCCACACATGGAACATAGGTTAGGACTAATCTTAGCAGCATATGAGGACTCGCCTCTGCACACGCAGGATTTTCTGCAACAGTATCATTGTTAAAACAGAGATACTGGTGGCCGTGCATGAGGAAACAAACTAGAAACTATGTTCTAGAATGTGAAATCTGTCAGGAAATGAAAGTTTCTACTGTACAAGCGGAGCGGCTGTGAGTTCTGGGTCTAACCTCCGCCAGCCACATTCTTTTTAAAGTAACGCTCTCCTTGATTTTAATATTTTACAAATTTGTGTTGTAAAATGTATTGCTAATTTGCACACCATCTATTAAATTGCTTTTCTCACCTGAACTTCCTGCCGTGTCTTGCCGCCTGCACCCCGGTCCACCACGGCTTTACCCGATTGTTGTGGAGGGTGCAAGGCTCACACAGGCAGCAGTAACTCTTCGGTTGCAGTTGGGGGCGAAGTTCCGCGACTAGGTCGGGCTCGCTGCCTATATCTCCCTATGTGCTACCCGTCGCGCAATGGACGCGCGCAGTGGGCGCGCTGCTGGCGCACCGAAGGCAGGCCCGTCTGCGCCCATCGACGACCGACCGGGGCCAGGGGCCATACACTCTGCCCAATCTCCCCGGTATTACTCCTGATCTAACATGCTGTCATTACGGACACACCAGGCCATATCCCCACACGTCAGCAACATTCTTAAGGAAAATGGACTGCTTGTACCTAAAGTTACGGTTAGACACGCCATAACCCCCCCACCGACCTTCTTCTCCAGACTAAACCCCATAGGGACCTTCCCCCTACACCTCCCCCCGCTCTGTTGACACAGACATGTGAAAATTTGGATATCTGGTACGTTAATACTCGATATATGGTCAAACACCAATTAGAAATCTTTTTTCTGTTAGATTCACTCAAACCAGACATTCTACCGAAACATGGTTACACAACGAATCTTCCCCAGATTTGTTGGCGGCCATTCCCAATGACTACTATGTGCTTCAGGCCAATAGATCAGAGGCAAAAGCCGGTGATGGAGTGGCAGCCATAATCTTTTTTCTGTTAGATTCACTCAAACCAGACATTCTACCGAAACATGGTTACACGACGAATCTTCCCCAGATTTGGTGGCGGCCATTCCCAATGACTACTATGTGCTTCAGGCCAATAGATCAGAGGCAAAAGCCGGTGATGGAGTGGCAGCCATAATCCGGAAAACCCATAAATTGATGTCCCGCTCCTCCTCCGGAATCCCTTTGGTGGATTGCCTCCTGTTCAAACTTCACTCACTAACCTCTCCAATTGTTTGTGTAGTAATTTACAGACCCCCCAGTTACATGCCCACCTTTCCTCAAGCCTTTGGAAACATTGTAGCTGAACTTGCCATTAATCACGCCAGACTTCTTGTTATCGGTGATTTACATTTTTGGCCAGGCGACACACGTGAGTGCCCATCGTCGGTAGCCTTCACAGAGCTACTAAGTGGGATGAATCTTACACAGCATATTAAGCTAGCCACCCACACACAAGGTCATATACTTGACCAGGTCTGGTCCTCTAATGTGGAGATCTTAGATATACAGATCACCCCATGTCCCTGGTCAGATCATTACTTCATTTCCTTCTCCCTCCCCGTTCCCCCCCGCTTCAAAACCCCCACCCAGGGACTAGCAAGGTAAGAAACTGGAGTCGGGTAGACATCACCGAACTCTGTTGCTTCCTAGCCACCTCTAAACCCCCCAGCCCCCCTCCTCACGACTCTTACCCATCTCTCCATGTTCAGGCCGATAACCTCAATGCCTGGCTGGCCACAGCCAGAGATAATCTGGCCCCACTCAGGACCGTAAATCATAAAAGACCCCATGACGCACAACGCTGGTTCACCAACAACCTGAAAGAGATGAAACTGTCCCAGCGCCAATCAGAGCGAAAGTGGAGACAGAATTATTGCCCCATACTGAAATCCTCCTTAATAACGGCTTTGCACGAATATAAAGCCGCCATCCTGAAAGCAAAATCGACTATTTTTCACAAAAAGTTCTCAGTTCTGATAATAAAGCGAAGGAAATATTCTCCCTTGTGGACGAGCTCGTCAAACCTGATCGGATCACTGCTAAACCAGCCCCCTCCCAACAGCTCTGCGATTCCCTCAACACCTACTTTTTTGGTAAAATTGCCACGATCAAAGCCAGTATTCCCAAGACCATACCTCCCCTGGAACCCACTCAGATACATCACAATCCATCCTCATTTGATTTTTTCCCACCCATTACACAAGACACCATTTCATCTCTCCTCAATAAAGTCCGCTCTGGTTCCCCTACAGACAGTTGAGCCCCCCACATCGCTCGTGAAATTTTCTGTCAGCTCCCTGAAATCCCATTGTCTCTTCTTAATAACTCCCTGTCCTCAGGCATTGTCCCTAACTGCTTCAAAATGGCAGAAGTACAACCCATTCTGAAAAAAACAGGCGCAGACCCCTCGATACCCAGCAATTTTCGACCCATCTCACTCCTTCCATTTTTGGGAAAAATTCTGGAGGCCTACGTCACTAGTTGCCTTAGTACATTCGTGGAAGACTCACACTACCTGGACCCTCACCAGGCAGGTTTTAGACCCGAGAACTCCACTGAATCCATCTTACTAGCCATCCATGATGAGCTGAGACGAGGTGCGGACTATAACATCTCACAGGCACTTGTCCTCCTGGATTTGTCGGCTGCTTTCGACACCGTTGACCATAAACTTTTGGTTGAACGTGTCGAAGGCGCCGGCATCCATTGTATTCCCCTAAAATGGATCTCCTCCTTCCTCAGTAATCGCTACCAAGCCGTTCACTTATCCGACCTCACGTCGGAAAAAAAGGAACTCACCTGCGGGGTTCCCCAGGGCTCCTCCCTCTCCCCGCTCCTATTTAACCTTTACATCCGGCCACTAAAATCAGACCTACGGAAGAGGGACGTAGCCATCTTCAACTATGCTGATGACATTCAGCTCGTCTTCACCATCGATCCCTCTCCCCCTGAAATCGAATCCTTCCAGTCCACATTGACTTTCATTCGATCGTGGATGAACACAAGCCAACTCAATTTAAACCCAGACAAGACTGAGCTAGCACTCATTAGGCCCTCATCCAATCCCTGGAACCCTAGCTTCTGGCCACCTATTCTGGGCCCACCACCTACCCCCACCAGAGCAGTCAAAAGCCTTGGGGTCACCATTAGCAGCGATCTCACCCTTGAGACCCTTGCAGGTGAGTAGTGCGCTATACAAGTATCAATTTTAATTTAAAGTCAATTCCTTAGTCTCTTCCTGTTTCTTTCATTTGCGCTGGATATGAAAAATGAGCGAATTCCTCTCCTTTGAGGCCCTGGTTCAGGTCACCTTGGCCCTAGTAATGTCACGAATAGACTACTCCAACTCCCTGTACGCCGGGATTCCTGCCTATCAGCTGCAGAGGCTTCAGCTGGTCCAGAGCCAGGCGGCCAGACTTTTACATGGCCTACCCAAGTCGCACCAGGCCAAACCTCTCCTTAAGGGCCTCCACTGGCTCCCTGTGGCGCAACGCTGCCTCTTCAAGATTGGCTGCTTGACCCACAGAGCTCTTTCATCCCATGGGCCAGTCTTCATCGCAAATAGAGTCCAGCGCTACATCCCCCGCCGTACCCTCCGCTCTGCCAACGCAAATATCCTGACACCCCTTGCCTTCAAGCGCAAGAAACACGGGGGCTGAGATTTGCGTCCCTTGCTCCCCAGTTCTGGAAATCACAGCCACCTACATTGCGCCAAATGGAGTCCTACCCCGTGTTCATGAAATCTCTCAAAACTTAGCTGTTCTCCCAGGCCTATTATCAATAACCCACACCCCCCCTCTGTTCAGGCTTCCTCACCCCAGCGCCAAGAAACCGTTGGTGAACGAGTGCTATACAAATCCTTTTTATCATATCATATCATATCATAAAATGACCTGCGCAGACGTCCCTTCTAATTTCAGAAAAACCATTAGCATGTGTTTACCTGGACCACTGTGGTCCGTTACAAAGGGACGGTAACTACAAATATATCATGGTTGCAGTGGATTCCTGCACAAGATTCATTTGGATGTGGCCTCAGCGCTCGGCTGACGCCAGAACTGTTATAAAAGATTTGCGAGTCTTTATCGGCACATATGCAATCGGCACGCTACATTCTGACCAGGGTCCTGCGTTTAGCTCTCGAGCTTACAAGGAGGCCATGGCCAGCTTGGGCGCTGCATTCTGGTTTTTGAGCCCCTTCCATCCTGAGGGAAATGCGGTAGTGGAAAGAAAAAACTGTGACATAAAGCAATCTATAACAGCTAGGGTATTAGGCTCTGGTGACGGGTGGATAAAACATCTAAATAGTGTCCAACGTAGTCTAAATAATCTGCCAAGAAATTCTCTGGGGGAATCACTCCATAAGAATTACTATTTGGTTCTAGAATGCTCATCCAGGATCTTGATTGTCAAACTTCAGTGGTGGAACAGAAGCCCTTTGATATGAAAGACCGTTTGGCTGTTTTACAGGAGTTAGATGAAACAAGAAGAAGTCTGAGTAACACAACACAAAGCCCAACGACCACTGAAGAAAAACCACCTGTCCCAGCAAGACCTGTCTGGATTCCAAAGATTGGGGATCTAGTCAGGGAATAGATCGCGGTGAAGAAGGAATTTGGGCCTTCTTACAGAAAAGCAGTACCTGTCTTAGGAATGCTTGGAACAAGATCAGTGTTACTACCGCCCCTTGCTGGTAAAAGGGAGAACAGAACGGTATCAATCGACCTGGTAAAACCACAGCATGTGGACGATAATAAGTAGTAGGCCCAGTGGACTCCCAAGAAGTAGCAGACAACCAAATCTGACTACTTTCCAAGAGGTTCAAACTGAAAGACTAATCACCTTTGATAAATCTACAGTAAGAAAAGAAGGACTATGTAACAAATCAATGGAACTTGTGCCTCTTGAAACCCAAATATCAGTTTGTCAAGAACCTCCTGTCTACAATGATGTAGCATCTGACTATACAAACATGCCAAAAAAGGAAAAAAAAGCTCCAGCGATTTGGAAAAAATCTGGATGCAATTCCAACTATTGACAGAACTGCCTCTGGCTATTTTATCAACTTTGATAACTTTTCTGAGGATTCAAGTGAACCAGAAACAACGCCAGCAAAAAAACGTTTTAAAGAAAAAATAACAGAACTCTTTCATCAACTTGAGAAAACATATCTGGTTTCACCATGGGTTGAATTTTGGATTGGATAAGGTGTAGTTTTTCTCCTGCTATGGCTCATTCTTGTTTTAAGTTTGGGAAAAATGATAGATAGAAAATACTGTACAATGGACACAGCAAGTAAGAACATCAACTTGCTCCTGCAACCTTACAAATCTCATTGTGAACGAAGAGACCTGTCATCAGTGAACATCACAGCCATTCCCATACCTGGTGGATTAGCATGGGACACAACTAATTATAACATTTATGGCCCGGTGGAGCTATTGAAGATTACACATGAGTTTAACCACTTGGATGCTAATGACAAGGGTAACTTGTCATGCACTGCCCATTCATTTCAATGGAAATCTCATTATATGGGCTGGATACCCTTAGCGTCCAAGTGGTTAAGGTTTCTTTGAGTGACTTTGTTTCACCAAGCACGTTTTCTGATGATTGGAACTTTGAAACTGTTTATAATATGATGACAGATTTAGAAATGTCAGCTAAATTCACTAAACATGAATACTTAGAATGTTCATCAGATTATGAACAAATGTATTGTTATAATTATTATGGTCACCAATATTTGCACAAATCTGTAAATCCTAGAGATGTTTTTACTTATAATCAATGGGAACATTTTCCAACGCCGCCATAGGGCAGCTCAAAAACATTTTATGAAAAGTTTCCATACTTCTCAGGTTTTAATGTCACAAATCTAGAAACGTTTTATTACAAAAATATGAATAAGACAGGAATGAAAAACATGTTGACCAATACTAAACAAATTTATTCTGCGAACTTTTATGCTCAGCTGTCTACATTAGGTTTTAACTTTTGGAAGGACAATATTTAGATAAAAACGGTCTGGGGCACAAAAGACTGGCAGGTGCAGGGTTTAGAAGTCTTGTTCAGAGCCTGCATTATCCCAGAACAAATTATATTTTTAAATGACACTGTTCAACAAACATCATGTCTTGGCATACCTAAGATAAAAGATTTAAACAAACCGTCCATACCTAAAGCCACACCTGACAATAATGGCACTGCAGATGAAGAGGTAGACATAAAACAGATTTTAAAACACAATAGAACTAATCCTAATTGGAAAAAATGGTTAATCTGGCCCACAGACATGAATAACTGTCAATATAGATTCCTGAACAAAACACAAGGGTTCAAAATGAATAGGCCAGATCCAAGGTATTCCCAGAGACAACATCCAGGGATAGTAACAACTTACAGTGTAGGAAAACTATGCCTTGAGTCGCTACAGAAATCCACACTTCCTGAAATTAAACAACAATTAACTTTACTTAAAGAAGGGGTTGAATTACTAGACTTCTTACTAGGGCCTCGTAAACAACGTCAAAAACGTTTCATATACACCAGTATATAAGCTGCGTACAACGAAGCTTGGAAAATAACACAAATGGAAACTGCTGAAAAGAATATGTGAAATTGATCGTATTAATTTAGAGAAAGCTCTATCTTTAGTGGACAATGGGTTAACGACTCTGTCCTCCAGAATCTATTCTTTGGACAGCATTGTATCATCTGCCATTGACATAATAGAACAGGATTTGCTAATGTTACAACATGGCCAGTCTCAATTACGTTCTATAATGCTGCTAGGCTGGACGTTACAGAATCTCCGTTCAGGCTACATGCCATGGCGTCTAATCAATACCATTTCATTGTTTACTGTCTTCAACCTTACAGATAAACAAATCTCTTTGGCACAAAGAGGAGCAGACTATACAGTGCTGAACATTGAAAAACTGGAAAGATTACCATTAATAGTTTCTGAGAAGCCTGTCGTAGAATGGATAATGCATGGCACCATCACGATACCAGTGACGATTTTCCAATTTCAGTATTGTCTACGGCATATACCAGCAGGCTTGTATGAAAGGTTGGGTAAAGGATACATTAAGTCAACCTGGAATTTAACATACACACACAAATGTTGGAGTGGGGGAAAGGAGGTCTTTTTTAGTAAAAAAATTGTAAAAACTCATTAAGTGGTACACTTTTATGTGAAGGTATTAATTTACATGGAGCCTGCGAAGGTTCTTAAAATAACCTTTCTTGCCACATGCACAGTAGTACAGCAGCAGTGATAGACCCGATTTTCAGGCAGCATTCCAATGGTAGCTACGTTATGCTCAATGATCACAGCTGTTGCGGCATGTTGCCAGGACAAGCCTATCTAGTTAGTGTGTCGGCCAGGGTCACTTGTTGTATGTAAGTATTGTATCCAAAAAGCAAGACAGACGGGGAGACGGCGTTATGGCCTTCACTGAATATCTTTTCTATACAAATTGATACATTAAGCGGAATGAAAGCCATTCTTTTGCAAAAAACTGTGCCACTGACCTCGTCAAGAGAAACATATGATCTGCAAGTTGCAAGGACTTCTGCAGAGATACTTGCATTATTATCAACAAACTGCCCAGTACATTTCGCAGAAATGTTAGGTCAAATCTTAAACATGTCTGTTACCAGTGGCATCGCACATGTATTTAAGACGATCTTTCGGGACTGTTAACACCATTCGAAGCAGTCCTCTGCAATTTTCCAAATTTTGTGCATTCTGTGTTTGGTGGTCTGCCTCTCATTTTGGGACTCGCAGCAGGAATTCTATTTTTGTTCCTTCTGCTCCGATATGGCAATTCCAGTCCCCGACGATGCCCCGACTACAATGGAACAGGCTCTCCAGGCCATGCGGTATCGTGACAGAATTACACAGATTCTCGGCTAAGCTCGTTTAAGAGATCTGAATACCACTTGGTTCCTTTCATTCAGACCCATCTGGCAAGATTGCATCTTACCTGTTCTACGATGCCTGTTTTGCAGAGAAGAATGCGTGTTAGACATTTGTCTTACACTTCCATCAGCACTGCCAACGAATGTTGACACTTTCCTGGGTCCCGTAACAACTCATACATCGTGTTGCCCCCAACGGCTGCCAATCCTGATGACGGCCTTCATTGAGATCTCACCGGTGAATGCAGCTATTGGTGAGGTACGTGGAACAACAGGCACACAGGTACCATCTACAGCGAACATTGCTAATGCGAAAGACGCTGACGGCGATGCCTCATATCTATGCACATTTGATCTACTTGATGAAGTAGTTCCACTTTCACTAACTGTGGTAGACGGTTTCTTTGCCAGCTTACATGATTTGATATTTTCTCCCGACACCAAGAATAACTTTTGAAAAGTGCACACGACGTTCCATGAACTCTGAATTTCGGCCTTCGGGTATTTCAAAACAAGCTCTTTAACTTGGGAACTCTATGTTTCTATAATCTACATTCGAATTTTTTTTTTCTCTTCTCTCCATACCAGAATAGAACTTTTTTTGCTTGGCACAAAGTAATCTGCTTAAAGTAGAACTATTCTTAGAGAACATGAAATTCATTTTATTGTATACTTCCCATAGACAATATTTTGTATTCTCGCATGTAAAACGATAACAGTTTATATTTTATGCTATGAAATGGTCTCGATTTTCATAAATGTCATTTTATTTTTTAAAGATAGCTATGCTTAGTAAAATACGTGCTAGATAGATACTCATGTATGTGTATAACCATGTTTGATGCATTTCATGTATTTTTTGGTGGGATTATAAACACAAGCTTCAGTTATGTTTTTTTAGGCTCATAGATTTAGTAATATTAGACATAATACGTGGAGTGGGTCTTGTATAGCGTTTTAGGACCCAGGTGTAATTTTCCCGATTCATGCCCATATATAGGTATAAAATACTGTATCCTTATATAGGCATTGAAATCATAACGATATTAAGACATAACTCAAGTAGTCCCAATACGGCTAGTTCCGATAATCTAAAACAATTTCTTGGAAAAACCCGCCTTCAGCAGTCTGGGACCTCCCACTGCATGAATATTGATTTATCCAAGAACTCATAGAGTTTTCAGAGAATTAAGTCTCTAATGACGTTATTATGCCCAATCTTAAGTCAAACTCGGCACCTTCAATGTATAAATATGCCCACACTTGTCCAAACAAACAAACGGTGGTTTGGAGCAGTTTGACTATCTACTTGCCCGACGCGCCCTGCTGTAGCAAGTGCCAAAGGAAGCCGACCCTCCAGCTGACGCACTTAGAGACGCTGCACTTTCTCCAGCCTAGAAATCCAGCTCCAGTGTTTCCACACTACCCTTGCGGGTTGCTGGGAAATCGAGTCCTGAGAGAGAGATACCAGACCTCGTACATTCTAAAAACCAAGGTACAGAGCTGATTAGACCCTAAAAGAATTCTTGGATTAGATTCTTGGCAAAAGAATACTAAACTAAGCTACACCTCACTTACTTCTTCCCTTGTATTAGACCTAGGTTAGGTACACCGGGGTAGGCGTATTTTAGAAGCACTAGTTGAGTACTTTTAGTCATTATTTATTAATGTATGTATTTTATGTATTTATGGCTTAGAAACCATATCATGCTTTTACAGTATTATTTTATAATACTCTTCGTACTGTACGCATTGTACTTTGCAACCAGTATTACGATTGTACCAGTTCATTTCCTCTGCATGAGAAAGAAGACTGTTCAATAAATCCTTTTTATTGAAAACGCTTGTCTCTCTATTTTCTATGCACCTCTGGTGAAACGAAGCATGCACGATTGACTGAGTGAAATAACTATATATTGTTTCCGCGACTCTAGAGATACATTTCTTATTCTGGGGAATCAAAGTTGTCATGTTTTAAGCGGTTGTCAGGAACTAATCCCTTCTTGTGAATTCGAGAAAGTTTCTAGTGACCTCTGAGCTAGCTGGCACTCACAATTAAGTCTAGTATATTCCATAGAGACCTAGTAGACCTTAGTCCTACGTCAAATCTATAGGATATATTATTCCAATGCGCAGAGCCTATTGTGAATATTAGAACTACACTACATCCCTTCTCCATGCGAACGACGCAGTTTTGATGTCAAGAACCCAACTTGGCTTACAAAGGGCCCTTAAGACTTACATTGGTTTTATGGATAACAGGGGTTTGAAGCTTAACATTAAGAAGACGTGTGTAATGACCTGCGGTAGGGGAAGGAATAAACAGTGTAGCCTAATAGTAGAAAATGGTCAAATTAGTAGGCGTATTTTAGAAGCACCCGTTGAGTACTTTTAGTCATTATTTATTAATGTATGTATTTTATGGCTTAGAAATCATATCATGCTTTTACAGTATTATTTTATAATACTCTTCGTACTGTACACATTGTACTTTGCAACCAGTATTACGATTGTACTAGTTTATTTCCTCTGCATGAGAAAGAACACTGTTCAATAAATCCTTTTTATTGAAAACGCTCGTCTCTCTATTTTCTCTGCACCTCTGGTGAAATGAAGCATGAACGATTGACTGAGTGAAATAACTATATATTGTTTCAGCGACTCTAGAGATACATTTCTTATTCTGGGGAAACAAAGTTGTCATGTTTTAAGCGGTTGTCAGAAACTAATCCCTTCTTGTGAATTCAAGAAAGTTTCTAGTGACCTCTGAGCTAGCTGGCACTCACAATTAAGTCTAGTATATTCGATAGAGACCTAGTAGACCTTAGTCCTACGTCAAATCTATAGGATATATTATTCGAATGCGCAGAGCCTATTGGGAAAATAGGAACTACACTACATCCCTTCTCCATGCGGACAAAGCAGTTTTGATGTCAAGAACCCAACTTGGCTTACAAAGGGCCCTTAACACTTACATTGATTTTATGGATAATAGGGGTTTGAAGCTTAACGTTAAGAAGACCTTTGTAATGTCCTGCGGTAAGGGAAGGAATAAACAGTGTTGCCTATAGTAGATAATGGTAAAATTGAATCTACTAAAAAAAAATTGTATCTAGGTATCCTGTTAGAGGATACGGGGACTTGGAGATCCGCGATTAAGAATAGGACCCTCCTCTTTAAGAGATCGACAGTGGCTGTGATGTTATTCATGAAAAAAATGGGTAGAAGGCCCCCGGGGATACTATTAAAAATGTACCAGGCTAAATGCTTAAGCATAGCCACTTATGGAGCAGGAATCTGGGGGTTTTATGATGTTTCCCCTGTACAAGTAATAGAAAATGCTTTTTTAAGATTTGTATTAGCTGTCCCTCAAAGCTCGTCGGTTTGTAATTGTCACAGAGAACTGGGGCTATCCCATATTGCCGATGTGATTAAAATGCAGCCCATATTACTTTGGCATAGAGTATGGATGCCACCCTATATAGGGTTAAATAGAGATATCATAAAAGACTCCATGGGATTAGAACAGTCAGTAAAAATTCCCTTGTTGAATTATATTAGAAAGCTGTCTAATGATCTAGGTAGATCTGACTTTTAAACTAACCCAGATTCAATGTGCACATTATCTAGAAAAGAGCTCAAAGCGCTTTGTCTAAATCACTTTGAGAATCTAAGAATTGGACTGGAAATTAACAAAAGTACAGTGCTTCGCCACCATATGACATTGGCATGTAGCTCTATTCAACCATACATAGGGCCTCATTAGGATGGAGGATTTTCCGCATACTCCGGGCTGGCGGAAGCCACCGCCGGCCCGGAGGATGCGGAAAATCCTCTGCGGACCCACCAAAGACCCACCGCCACATTAGGATGGCTGGTGGGTCCTAGTTTCCGTCCGCAGCTTTTCCGCTGCGGCTGGCTTACAACCTCGGCGGAAAATCACTAATATGGTGACGGTGTCTCTTAGACACCGTCAGCCAGATTAGGATGTGATCGGAAACATGCTTTTCCGCTGCGGCTTTTCCGCCGTGGAAAAGCATGTGTAACTTCACTGCGGGGGCCCGTTGCGGGCCCCCTAGGTGAATGGGGGGTGAGGGGGGGTGCACATGGGGGGTACCTATGGTACCCCCCGGCATTTGTATGCAGTAAGCGGCAGGCACCGCGCGGTGCCTGCCACTTTCTACATACAAATGAAATGCATGCATTTTTAACATTGCTGCGGGTGCAGCTTGAAGCCGCACCCGCCGCAATGTTAAAAATAGAGGATGTGACCGCCAGGGTGGCGGTCACATCCTAATTGCACAGGAGGGAACTCCGCATGCCATGCGGAGGTTCCCTCCTGCTCTGGGGGTCGCGGTCTGGGGGACGCAAGTCCGTCCGCGATCCTAATGACCCCTTTAGTGTGGTGCCTAGGTGGTTATGACAGATACGTCCTGCCCAGATTCAGGTTCAATTGTTTCCATCGCCTTGTATCTTTTCCAGCCGCAAATGATTGGTCTAGGCAGCTCTGCCCATGTCGGTTCGATAATCTATCTCCTCAAACTACAATGCATGTGATTCTTTTTTGTAAATTTTATGTTAATGAACGTGCAAGATGGATTATCCCTTTTTTAAAGCAAGGAGCATGGCGGCAATGTTGTCCGACCTTTCTATTCTTACAAATATTGGAAAATGTGTATGTTATTGGAATCATGAGGGGTTTCTTAAAATATATATTAAGAAAAAGGAGAAGCATACATTTTTAATTGTTTTAATAATTGCAATAATCTGTGCTTTATGGGGTAGCTGTTTTCATAATGTATTTTTAAAAGATATAGGGCCATATGTAGGTGGCCAAATACCGATCGGTAACACCGAAAATGGCTCATTTTCGGTGTTACCGACAAATAATTTGTAATTCCAGATGTAGGGGGCCTGAAAATTACCGATTCTGTATATTTACCGAATCGGTAATTTTACCGAATCGGTAAATTACCGAATCGGTAAATGTACAGAATCGGTAATTTGGGATGTAGGTGGCACTGGAAACAGTGCCACAGGCCCTTAGAAATTCGTTATTTACCATGAAATACAATGGCATGGTAAATAACGAATTTCTGTGTACATGCACATCTGTGCATGTACACCTGTGCCATGTGGCACACATACATGCCCTAAGGGCATGTATGTGTGTCACATTGCACACAAGCCAGAATCAGGGGTGCAACAGGGTGTCAAAGTGACACCCTGTCCCCCTTAACAAATCGGTAAAATTACCGAATCGGTATTTACCGATTCGGTAATTGCCATTGATTCCTATGGGCCTCAAGGCCCATAGGAATCAATGGCAATTACCGAATCGGTAAATACCGATTCGGTAATTACCGAATATTACCGATTCGGTAATATTTAAATAATAATTACCTACATGGCATTTACCGAATTGTAAATACCGAATCGGTAAAATTCGGTATTTACGATTCGGTAAATGCCATTTACCTACATATGGCCCAGTATGTATATATGAATTGTCTTTGGTATTTCTGCTTTTATGATTTTATCTAGTATTTAAAATCGAATAAAGCATTTTCTTAATCTGAATCTGAATCTGTAAAAGGTTAGTGTTGGTGCTTTGTCTCTATTTAAGTACGAGTCCAAAGTGTCTGCTTTGTCGGTGTAATGATTTGCCAGTTTGTCTGTGAAATCTTGAGTAACGGGATGAGTTCCTTCCAGGCAATTTAGTTTACGAAATTCATTGAGTATTTTTATAGAATTCTTTATTTGCACATTTAGCATTTTGAATTCTGTTTGAATAGTAACTTTTCTTTGCTTTTTTGATAGCTGACTTTTATAATCTGTTAATTGTCTGTAGGTGAAGTTTATCTTGTTTGTTTTTTGTCTTGAACCAGGAACTATGCAGCTTTCTAATTTATAGTTTTATGTCTTTAATCTCTGTATTTCTCCAAGGTGCTTGTTTTCTTTTGTTCTGTTGTGTGGTATCAGGATATTAAACTCATATAGTTTTTTAACATAATTTTTGTTTCCAGATCTGTACTGGATGTTAGTTGTGTTTTTAAGTGTTCCAAATTGAGTTTGTTCCACGGTTGATAGGTGGATGCATGTAAGGTGGTTTTAGGTTAATTGTTTAGTATTGTTTTATGTTGGAAAGCAAAGATATGTTTTTTTTTTTTTTTTTACAGAGTTTTATATAGCGTAAATTTGACCCGAAGGTATCGGATATCAGGTATCAGAGCACTTTAAATAGCACCAGCTGCATTACATGAGGACACATCAATTTTTAGCTAGGCACGGGGAGATTAAGTGACTTGCCCAGAATCACAAGATGTTCAGCTTCATTGCCGAGACTCAAACCCAGTTCCCCAGATTCAAAGTCGACTGCCCTAGCCGTTAGGCCAACTCCTCTCCCCAAATAGTGGTCTGACCATGTAACCGGAATTATAGTTTGAAATGTAACTAGTTCGGAAATAGCAAAAATTACATCTAGGATATGTCCAGCAATGTGTGTGGGTTAGTGGTTAATCTGATGAAGGTTCAGTGTATCTAGGCCATTAAATACTGTTTTTGGATTGGACATATTGGGTTTGTCAAACCAAATGTAGAGGTTACCTAGAACACATAGGTTGGAGTGTATTGTTATCAGTTTTGAAACTGTATACTGTCTACAAGTGTGTCTGGGAATGTTGCCTTGCTAGGTGGAAGCCTGTAAAGGAGAAGGAAGTTACAGGAGGAAGATGGTGTAGGATTGCATCTTGTGAGAAGAGCCTCACAATTCTTTATGGAGATGTCATCAACTTTAGTGATATGTAATGTTTGCCTGAACACAATAACTAGACCAGCTCCTTTTTTGCCTATACGATTTTGGGTGATGTTTTGATAGCCTAGAGGGATGGCTTCATGCAGGACTCGAGCCATATCTTCTCCCAACCATGATTCAGTTATGAATAGTATGTCTAGTTGTCAATTGGTGAGAAGGTCGTAGATGTAATATTTGTTTTGATAGAGTGATCAAGCATTTATTAGTAGATAGTTTAGAGAGTGTGTTCTGGTGACAGTAAGACTTTGTTTTGTAGAAGAGTGATCAGTATTGCGTGGGTTAGTAGCAGCTGTTTTTTAGTGCTGGTATTATCTGTATTTGAATAGCAAGCATGTAGCTGTTCTGTAGTGTGTTTCTCGCCCAGCAGGCTAATAAGGTGTTTTGATGGTTCTGCATGTATAGGTGGTGGAGACTTTAAGAGTGTGTTGGCATGCTGTGTTGTTTTTGTGGTGTAACCTTGTTGTGCTGTAGACATGGAGAAGCAAAGTTGTGATGTGTGGCACGTTGCTTATATTGTTTGCATCGGTTTAGGATGGCTTTTGTATCAGTCAATGGTGGTGGTGCAGCATGTAGGTCATGTAGTAAGGTTCTAAATTGTCCAATGGATGACAGGCAGTTGCAAGAGAGGGTTGTATGTATGTTAGGTGTGGTGGAAGTTAGAAAGCTTGGCATTGTGGTTTGTTTTTTTGTGTAGTTTGAAAGGCAGGGTGTGCAATTGTATTTTGTGACTGTAATTATTATGAGGTGTTGTGCTTGATAGATTTTGATGTGCTGATGTGTGTGATATGTTTTTTTTTGAGTAGTGAAAAGAGTTGTACTTTTGTTTGTGAGTGGAATTTGTGGGGTAAAGAGGGTGGTGATGTGTTTGGGAGTAGAATGTTTGTTGTGTGTAGGAGGGGATGAAATAGAACTGAGACTGTTTGTTTTAGGCCTGTTTGCTGCTTAAGTTAAAATGTGTGGTGCATTGGCATGTAAGTGTTGTTGTGTTATTGTGGTAAAAAGAAGAAGAGGCTGTAGGTTGGACAAATGATGGAAGGGTGGGTATGGGTTTGTTAATGATAAAAGGGGGTCTGTTAGGAGTAATTAGAGTGGGGAGTGTGTGCCTGGATGGGTTATAGTTAAGTATGTGAGGGATTTTGGTGGCGTTAGTGATGAGTGCATTAGTTAGTGGTATAGTATGGAGTTGTGTACTGTTTGTAGGTGATGGTGGAAATGTATGGTAGGTGGGATTAAATGGTATATAGGCTTGGTTTGTGTGGTTTTGCAGTGTATGGCGGTACATTGATTTGTGTATAGGGTTAGTTTGTAGTAAGTGTGTGGTTTATATTTGGTGTGAGTGTGTTACTCTGTGGATGATGTGGGGTAGGTATTACTAAAAGAAAAAATAGGCAGAATTTCAGGCAGTGGTCCTGACCAGTCTCGAAAAGGCTCAACCAGGCACCTGCCCTTGTCCTCTCTACCATTGACCTCAACATAGGGGCTGAAATACCCTAAGCCTTAGACTTTTATAGCCCTAGTAGTCAGATGACCCCTTCAGCCAATGGGAGCCCTAGCCCTAACTCTACCCAATCACAACACTAGCCCTAAAAATGAGAACCAATACAAGACCAGGACATCACAGCCAATAAAAGCCCTAGTCCAAGCACTCAATCAGATACAAACACCCTAATCTCAACATCCAAAAGAGACCCTAGTCCTAGCTGTAGTCCCAACCCTAGTCCCAACAACCAATCACACAGGAAACCCTAGTCCCTACTTCCAATAGAAAGCATTACCTAAGTCTTAGTCCCACACCTACTCCAGCAAACAATCACACAAGAAGCCCTAATCGCTATTTATAACAGATGGCCTAACCCTAGCCCCAGTCCCAAAAAACAATCACATAGAAAGCCCTAGTCCCTACTTCCACTAAAAAACCTAACCCTAGAACTAGTCCCAATTCTACTTAGATTAAATCACACACCCAGAAACCAATCAGAACGCTCACATACCCAACCAATGACAAAACTAACCCAAATCCAGTAGAAACACCATATACTGCCACCAATCAGTGCACCAATAGCAGACTATATAAGGTCCCAGCGACCTCATACAAGCTTTGCTGGCCTGGGAGTTGGAAGCTGCTAGTCTATTCAGAATCTCCTAGGTGACAGACAGGCTCAAGCCACACTTCAGACTTCTGCATGTAAGGGGGTAATAAGCTTTGTCCTCTAACAATACTGTTTGTATAAAACTTTACTCACTCTCCTAGCCAAAGAACGAAGTGCATAATCCTTTTAAAACCCAGCTTTAATATCTCACAGCAGATTACTGCTCTCTCAGAGCACCCTCTGTATATCTTTGTTGCTATGGGGGAAAGGGGGGCTGTTTTCACTCACTTGCTAACATAAAATGGAAGCTGGGGTGGACTGCTTAACATACAGGTCTTAGCACAGGAGAAATTTGAAGGGAATGAGAGAGAAAAACTACAGAATTTGGACTGCACATCCCAAAATTCACCAGGTTAAAAGTAGACATTCACAGGAAGGTAAAAACCACACGTTTGAACACAAAACAGGGATAAATTATGCAATCACAGGCAGGTTAAAACTACAACTTTTAAATAGTAAAAACCACAAGTAGAGGCAATCAAAAAATGATGCAAAAGCGGGTAGGGAAAATCACTTTTTACATTTTAGGAAAGAGACAACTCTAGTCTGCTTCCTTACCACTTCCTAGACTTTCCTGGGGCAAACTGCTACTCACAAAATGGAAGTGAATGTTTTAGGGGTTAGCCAACAACCTCTTAAGGGGCCTAGGCAGATGTGAGAGGAGGTCAAAGGGTTGCCTGGGAGCTGGGAGCCAATCAGCAGGCCTATGTCTACTGGCCTTGGGGTGGGGCTGGGGAACTGCTCCTCTATTCATAATCTCTTAGAAGACAGACAGCTCAAGCCACACTTTGGACTTCTGCAGGTAAAGTCTCAGAGCACCCTCTGGAGTAGAATATCCCTGTTGCTGGGAGGCGGAGGGGGGCTTAAGAAAAGATAGAGTCACGCTTGAATATTTGAGTAAATAACTTCAATACTTATGAGCAAGCAACTTGGTGTTAGGAGCCGTATTGGAGCTTTTGCATTGAGGATTCATTGGGAATTATTCTCTTTAAAAAAATAAGCCCTGAAGAAGTCCCTTGTGAACGAAACGCGTCGGCTGTTTGGTGTTCATTATTGAAAATAAAGAAAGACAAGAAAACATCATCTTTCGCGATTGATTATATTTACAAATATTGTGTTTTGAAGTATTTAGTGGTGCACCTTTGCGGTTGTTCAGTTGAATCTAGTTCCCTTGGGAAAAGGCACAGTTACGGTGGGTGCCAGACAGTGTGCACACAAACCCCAATTGAAACTTGAGGGGAAGACAAACATTTGGGGAGCAAGGAAGTCAGGTTCACCGTTAGGCCTTTGTTATTCAGCTCACAGCAGATTAATGCTGTCTCAGGGTACCCTCTGATGTAGAACATCCCTATTGCTAGAAGGGTAAGGAGGCTGGCTTCCCTCACTTGCTAACACAAAATGGAAGCTGGGGGAAGGTGGGGGGGACTTTTAAAAAAACAGGTCATAACCAAGAGCAAAGGAGAAATTTGGAGGGAGAAACTGATCTTCACAGGGAATGAGAGGGAAAAATTACAGAGTTTGGGCTGCAAAATGCAAATTCCACAATTCACCAGGTAAATGTAGACAGTCACGGGCCGGTAAAAACCACAAGTTTGAACACAAAACAGGGATAAATTATGTAATCACGGGCAGGTTAAAACACAAGCAGAGATAGTTAAAGAAAAAAGAAAAAGAAAAAAATGATGCAATCACGGGTGTGCCACTTCCAGGAATTTGCTGTGGCACAGGTAAACTGCAACTAACAAAATGAAAGTGAATGTTTTGGGGGTCACCCAGCAAACCCTTCGGGGTATTGGGCAGTGTGAGAGAAAAGCGGAGGGTTGCCTGGGAGCTGGGATCAATCAGGAGGCCTAGGTCTGCTGGCCTGGGGTTGGGGCTGGGGCGCTGCTCCCCTATTCAGAATCTCCTAGGAGAAAGACAGGATCAATCCACACTTTGGACTTCTGAAGGCGAGGGCCTAACACACTTTGTCCTCTAACAATACTGTTTGTATAAAACTTTACTCACTCTCCTAGCCAAAAAACGAAGTGCACAATCCCATTAAAACACATCTTAAACAGCTCACAGCAGATTACTGATGTCTCAGATCACCCTCTGATGAAGAATATTCCTATTGCTGGGGTGTAGGGGGCCTGATTTCACACACTTGCTAACACTACTTTGGATCTGGGGTTAGACTGCTTAACATAAAGGTCTTAGCACAGAGCAAAGGAGAAATTTGGAGGAATAAACTGATGGTCACAAGGAATGAGAGGGAAAAACTACTGAGTTTGGACTGGAAATCCCACAATTCACCAGGTTAAATGTAGACTGTCACTAGAAGGTTAAAACTGCAATTTCTAAACTCTAACAACCACAAGCAGAGACAGTTAAATAAAAAAGAAAAAGAAAAAAGTGAAGCAATCACAGGTAGGGAGAATCTCTTTTTAAATTTTAGGAAAGAGACAGCACTAGTCTGCCTCCTTACCACGACCTGGGCTTTGCTGCAGCACAGGTAAACTGCAACTCGCACAATGTAAGTTAATGTTTTGGGGGTCACCCAGCAAGCCCTTCAGGGGCCTGGGCAGGTCTGAGAGGAGGGCACTAGGTTGCCTGTGAGCTGGGAGCCAATCAGGAGTCCTAGGTCTGCTGGCCTGGTGGTGGGGCTGGGGCAGGGGAGCTGCTCCTCTATTCAGAATCAGCTAGGAGACAGACATGCTGAATCCACATTTTGGACTCCTACTAGAAAGGGGCTAACAAATATTGTCCTCTAACAATACTGTTTGTACAAAACTTTACTCACTCAACTGCCAAAAAATGTACACATCCCTTTAAAACACATCGTAAACAGCTCACAGCAGATTACTGATGTCTCAGAGCACCCTCTGATGTAGAATATCCCTGTTGCTAGGGGGAGGGGAGGCTGATTTCACTAACTTGCTAACTCAAAATGGGAGCTGGGGATGAACTGCTTAACGTACAGGTCTTAGCACAGAGCAAACAAGACATTTGGAGGGAAAAACTAATAGTCACAGGGAAAGAGAGGTAAAATCTACAGAGTTTGGACTGCAAATCCCACATTTCCTCAGATTAAATAAAGAAAGTCACAGGCAGGTTAAAACTACAATTTTTCATCTCTAACAATCACAAGCAGAGACAGTTACATAAAAAAGAAAAAGAAAGCAAATGATACAATCACAGGTATGGAAAATTGCTTTTTACATTTTAAGGAAGAGACAGCACTAGTCTGCCTCCTCACCACTTCCTGGACTGTGGTGGGGCACAGGTAAAATGCAACTAACAAAATGGAAGTGAATGTTTTGGGGTAACCTAGCAAGCCCTTAAGGGATGTGGGCAGGTGTGAGATGAGGGGACAGGGTTGCCTGGGAGCCAATACAAAAAAAGGCCACCCAACTCCTAATACGGCAGTTGGACAGCCAAAATCACAGCAATTGGACCTCCACCACTGGTACGGTGGTCCGTGGGCAACCAAACCCCTAATAAGGCCCTAAAAGTCTCTAAGTAAGTATTAATGAGTATGCTCAAGTGAGAATGATGGAGTGAGAGTAAGAGTGAGTGCAAGTCAGTGAGAGTGAGTAGGTTTGAGTTAGTTTAATCATGAGTGACACAGTGTGAGTGAGTGTAAGATTCAATGCAAGAGTGAAAATGAATTGAGGAAATAGAAATTTTACGTGGCCAATGTGTCCCCTGCGTGTACCCCACGTTTAGTGTACTTGCATGTCACCCGTGCATTTTCCCTCTATGGCCTGCAATAATGATGCCTCTGCATTTCCGTCCCACATTAGAATGTCAGTTACCAAGCTTTCCATGAAAGGAACGATAATTCTGCACCGAGGCCCATGTTGCCAATGTATTTGCATTGTGCACGTTTAATAAAAGTCGAGATGAACCCGTTTTGTTGCTCAGCCTGAGCCAGTCTCCAAATTCAGGTTTCTTGCCTCCAGACACTCTGAAAGCTGCAGCTCAGCTACGTATCCCTGACCTCTCGCATACTTCTGGCTCAGCCGAAAGGGGCCCAGCCCGGGGTGCCAAGACAGTATTTTGCACACAGTTATCTGCTTGCTCCACAGAAACACATTCCTGCCTAGTGAAGAAGGTAAACAGAACCCGTCTGCAGAGATAGGGCCTAGCCTTTCTGTCTCCGTTTAAGTGATTTACAGAGCTCGCATCCATAGAAAGCCCATGGCCCCCACGCAATGCACGAAGAAATATATCCCTACACCGGCTCTTGGTGATGAGCAACCTTTGCTTGAGCGACCTTTGCTTCAGACAATACATCCTCCTAACTTAAGATATCAGATAATACCAGACGTGCAGGTCTTCCTGACACTGAAGGCTTCTCTACTAGACCGAAAGGCAGCTCCCCCCAGCTTCCCCCAGTTACACGTTAATTGCACGTCATGACCAAGTTGCGCACACAAGTAGGGTAAAGGTTCCAGCTGACCATGCAGACCCCCTCCATGTATCCACCCACCTATGACTCACCTATGACTCCTCAAGTGAACGCCCACATGTACGCCCTCTTGCACGCCCACATGCTCTTATCTCTCTCTTTCTCTTGCTCTGCCTGGAGCGCTCCTCCTTCTCTATGCAATTCAATGTATATTCAATGTATAAATATTGTACTCTGTGAATAAAGTTCAGAAGACCCTTCCTGAACCTTAGTGGTGATGGAACCCGATTCTCCCTTAACTCGAGTTACTGAAATAAAGCCCTTTTGAATCGGACACCACGGACTCTGCCTCTCATTATATGCATGACCCTTTGTTTAAGTATAGAAATTCTGACAGGGTAATATTTAATTTACCACAGAATGAGCACAAGTGAGTGATAAGGATTGTGAGTCAAATAATCTAAATTAATATGAGTGAGATAGTGGTGTTATACATGCAAGCCTGCTATTGGGACCTGGCATACTAGAGTTAATACTTGATATGTGGTACATGCATGGCAAAAGGCTGGCACAGGCATACTTGAGGTGATTCTTGGCATAAGGAAAGACAGCTGTGGCAAATGGGATTGGGACAAATATGAAAATATGCTGACCCTATCATGGTAGAGGTACATCTTGACATGAGGGTCACTCATGGTACATGGATAACATTAATTGCAACCTTCCAGAACTGGCATATTTAATGTAATTGATTCCATAAGGGAGCATCCATTTCAAACCAGGGGCACCCATGGCATAATGCTGGGCTTGGCACAATGGAAGTAATCTTTGGCTATCAGAGGCCATTTTTCAGAAAAAGGGGCGCAACACCTGTGGAATGTCAGGGGTCATTGCATTGGGACACCATGAAAGGACTTTTTTTATTTATTTATTTATTTATTTTAGTGTTTTATAGAGCGCGAACTTGACCCGTGAGGGTATCAGAGAGCTTTACAGGTTCATAGCATAATGTAACAAAGATGGTTATCAGAGGGTTATACAGAGTCAAGGGTCAAAGGTAGGCAGGGGGTCAAAGGGGAGTGTGTAAAGGAGGGAGGGGGCGAAAGCCCGGGCACTTACATTCCCTTAACTCGCTGTAATCCTCATGGTCTTCAATCTACGGCATATACCTGCCCTCACTGCAACGTCACTCTCCCTATGATATCTAAAACACCTTTAACTCCCGTGACCGTCAAAAGCCAGCCCCCTACCATTTTAAAAGCGGCATTAATCAATTGCAGATCCCTCCCTGCTCACGCCTCTGATATCTGGTTATCACTCGACACCCATAAATGGGACATCTTGTTTCTTACTGAAACATGGATCAAAGATTCTTCCAAACCAGACATCCACCTTGCCACTCCCCCCGGCTATTGTTTTATTGGTATTAACCGAGACAACTCTAAGTCCGGAGGAGGTCTTGCGGTAATTGCCAAATCACATTTTAAACTTAATCTTACGAAAATTCCCAATCTCGGACTCATTGAAGCCGCTTATTTTACGGTTGTGGACTCTGCTTGCACTATCTGTGCAGGCATATTGGTCTACAATCCCCCCTCTGCGACTTCCTCCTCTCTACACGCTTTGACGCATTCTATTGCAGATTATTCTCTCAAACATTCCCACTTTACTGTATTAGGAGATTTTAACCTCCATATCGATAACCCCTCTTGCTCACAAGCCTCCTCCCTGATAGAAACTTTACTTGGACTTACCTTGCCCCAATTAGTTATTGGTCCCACCCATATTGCAGGCCATACACTTGACCTCATCTTTTCCAACCATCCTGGCATTTCCTCTTCTCCTCCGATTCCCATCACTTGGACAGATCATGTTCTGATTCCATTTACCATCACGGCCCCTCCCCCTCCCTCCCCCACCCCTCTTAACAGAGTCAGAGGTCGGAAATGGGCCAAGGTAACCTGTGATTCCTTGGAAACCCACCTACATTTCCAACTCAATCAGCTAGAAGATCTCGATACAGAGACCACTAGATTCAATTCGACTCTTTGCGCCGCTCTTGACGCTGTTGCCCCTTCTGTTCCACTCACTTCTTCCAGATCTCGTCCCTCGGCTCCGTGGTTTTCTCCTCTGCTTCGTGAGGAGAAAAGCAAATGTAAGCAGTTGGAACGTAAATGGAGACAGGATTATGACCCTCTAGCCAAACTGGCTTATAAATCAGCCCGGAACCATTTTCACAAACTGAAAGGCTCCTCTATGAGAACTTACTTCTCCACTCTCATCCAACAGGCGCATAATTCCTCCAAAACTCTTTTCTCCATTGTGAAAGACTTTGTAAATCCCCCGGCTGCAAAATCCCAATGTATCCCCACTCAAGAGCTGTGTAATGGACTCTCGGATTACTTTCAGGAGAAAATAGTCAAACTCTCCTCCTCCTTTGCCACGGTATCTTCTAACCTCCTTGTAGATAATCCATGTTCCACTCCCTGTTCTTTCAATTCTTTTAATGAGCTGACCCCGGACCTTGCGCTGTCTCTGCTACTCAGCGTAAAGTCTGGTTCCCCTTTGGACCCAGTCCCGGCTAAAGTCATGGGCATTCTTGCCCCGGTTCTAGTAAATCCATTTCTCTCCATCTGGAATACCTCCCTGTCCTGCGGACAGTTTCCTTCAGTGTGGAAGCAGGCCAGGCTAATTCCCATACTGAAGAAACCTGGTGCTGACCCCCTACAATTTAGCAACTATCGGCCCATATCGCTCCTGCCCAAACCTGCTAAGATCTTGGAGAAGGTGGTACAGAAACAGTTGGCACAGTATCTAGAATCTAACCAGCTCCTACATGACTCCCAGTCCGGTTTCAGAACCGGTTACAGCACTGAGACGGCGCTGGTAGAAGTCTCTGAGATCATTAGGGAATCAGTGGATAGGGGCGAGGAGGCCATGTTGGTCCTCCTTGACCTATCTGCTGCATTTGATACTGTTTCCCATAATATACTTCCCACCCGTCTACAACAGTTAGGGGTAGGAGGCACAGTGCTGGCCTGGACTAAATCTTTTTTGTCCAGTCGATCTCAGAGGGTTACGTTGCACCCTTTTGAATCTGAGGACAAACCCCTCCTGTGCGGAGTGCCCCAGGGTTCGGCCTTGAGCCCTTTATTGTTTAATGCCTATGTGGCTCCTCTTGCCAGGGTAGTTGAGTCTTGGGGTGTCAGAGTGGTCTCTTATGCTGACGATACTCAGCTTGTTTTCTCCTTTAGAGACCACTCTGACTCCCTCTTTTCCAACTTTAGAAACTGCCTTGGCAATATTTGCTCATGGATGGCATCTAATCACCTTGCCCTTAACACCGACAAAACGGAGGTTCTCTTTTTCAGCAAGAAATCCCCCCCTCCTGCAAATCTCTGGTGGCCCACTGTTTTGAATCCTCCCCCCTCTCCTGTACAAGCGGCTCATAACCTTGGTTTTACCTTTGACAATGCTTTGTCTGGAAGGGTCCAAGTCAACAAAGTGGTAGGTGCTTGTTTCTCCAAAATGCGAATGATCAGGAAAATTTTCCCCTACCTCCCTCAATCATCTCGCAAAACAGTCGTCCAGGCACTCATTACCACTCACCTAGACTATGCGAATAGTCTATATGCAGGTGCCCCCCTATACCTAATTGACCGCCTGCAAATTGTCCAGAACGCGGCAGCTCGGCTCATTGGTAATATCCCCGCTCGTACCTCGGTCAGGGCCTACCGGGATGAGCTTCACTGGCTCCCCATAGCCCGTCGCATTGATTTTAAAATTCTGACCCTGACATTCCGAGCAATCCATGGAATTGGCCCTCTCTATCTGAGAAAACGTCTTATGATCTCTTCGTCAGTTAGACACCTAAGATCTAATAGCTTGCGTCTTCTGACGGTGCCAAGATTTAGGCTTTCTCGTAGTGGCGGTAGATCTTTCACCGTCACTGCTGCCAAGCTCTGGAATAGCCTTCCTCTTGATCTCAGGTTCTCTGATTCCGAGCCAGCCTTTCGTCGCCAACTCAAGACCTGGTTGTTCACTATTCATTAGGGCTGCAGTTCTCTTAGGTTCAGTATTTTCTTTTTCCTGATTGTGATGTATCCTTGGTTTACTCTTTTGGGGACTCTCATGTAATCTTAGCGCCGGGACACTTCCGCCGGAGGTAGCCGTGCGCTTTATAAGCTTCAAATAAATAAATAAATAAATAAATAAATAAATAAATAAATAAAGCTGAACATAGGAACAATTTTCAGAAGAGAAGGTTGTACATTAGGGAGGAGGTTGCAGGAAATGCTTTACGTTAAGGGACTGACAGGAAAGGAGTACTATACCACAGTGTACTTTACAGAGTAAAGGATCATACAATAGAGCAGGATATCAGAAGGGTATTAAGTCTCTTGGTGGCTGTGGAGCGGGTTAGCCAAGGAATTTACCCATGAGGAAGGATTTAGCCTCTTTTTTGAAGTGAGCCAGGGAGTGGATACCTCTGATGTCAGGCGGGAAGGAGTTCCATATTCTTGGAGCGGTCCCGGTGAAAGCCCGATTGTAGGTTTTTTTTTCTTACAACGTGCAGGCCGGAGTAGGAAGGTATTTGCCGATCGTGAGTTTCTGCTCCCTCCGGATATCACAAGTTTCTGTGCTAGATACGCCGGGGAGTTGGAGTGTAAGGCCTTGTGCGTGATGCATGCCATCTTGAAGTGAATCCTCGCCTCTAGGGGAAGCCAGTTCAACGCTTTCAGGTGAGGGGTGATGTGATCGAATTTTCTAGAGCCAGTGAGTAGTCTGGCAGCTGCTTTGAGGCAGGCTTTTAAGGGTGCCAGAGTGACCTTGGGTAAACCGGAGAGGGTGGATCAACCTTATTCCAGCCGAGAGATAACTAACGATCGGACTATTAGTTTTAGGTCGTGAGCGGTTAGATAGGGTTACAGTTTCCATAGGTAGCTCAGGTGGAATCTGGCAGATTTGGCCATTGCGTTGATGTGTTTTCTCATGTTTAGGTTGTAATCCAAGGTGATGCCCAGTGATTTGGCAGAGTCCACAATGGTAGGGGAACAGTTTAAGGCTGTGATAGCTTTGGTCCAAGTCTGTATCTCAGAGCTGCTCTTGAGCGGAGAGATTAGGAGGAATTCAGTTTTATTAGCATTGAGCTTGAGTTGGTTTGAAGCGAGCCATCGGACGGTCAGCTTCAAGGCATCGTTCAGGGTGAGGATCTCTGGAAGAGATGAGATTTTTATGTAGATCTGAGTATCATCAGCATACATATGGAAGGAGATATTTGCATTGCGAAGGATTTCGGCCAGGGGTTCCAAATAGAGATCAAAAAGTGTGGGGGACTACGTTGAACCTTGAGGGACTCCCACCGTGACCACGGAGGAGGAGGAGAGTTCACCAATGATTAGGAATCTTTGAGATCGGTTTTGGAGGTAGGAGCTAAACCAAGCAAGTACAGTGCCATCTAAACACATCCTAAGTTTGCGGCGTTCGAGTAGCATCTCGTGGTTGACAGTGTCAAAGGCCGAGGATAGATCAAGGAGGATTAGGAGACAAGTTTTGTTTTGGTCCAGGGCTTAAAGAGCATCATCGACAATGTGGAGCATGGTGGTTTCAGTGCTATGTCCCGGTCTGAAGCCCGATTGGCAGTCATCGAGTAGGTGGAAGTTGCTGATGTGGTGACTTAGTTGTATATGAACACATTTTTCAATCACTTTCGCCAAGAGGGGAATGTTGGAGATTGGTCTAAAGTTATCTAGGGAGGCTGGGTACAGCATTGGCTTTTTTAGAATGGGGAGGACTTGGCCTGCTTTTAGTGAGATCGGGATTGGTCCCTGCCGGAGCGAGGCGTTGATTATCGCAGTCCAGAAAGGAATGATGGATTTGGTAATAGTTGCAAGACAGTTTGAGGGGAGTGGGTCATTGAAATGGTTGTTCGGGTTTAACCCCTTCCCTGCGGGGCGTATTTTCCGCCTGTGCTGACTCCGCCTTGCGCGGGCGGAGTCATGACGGAACGGTTCCGTCATCAGCCCAGCTCAACCGATGCTGATGATGGAACCGTTCTGTCATCAGCATGGAAGGGGTTAAGGAGGAAAGGATATTTGCGACAAAGTCTCCGTCGTAGGGTGAGAATTCGGACCAGTGCGCTAGATTCTTGGGTGAGGGCTGTGTCGGTAGCAGTGATGGGGGAGGCAGATGGTCAGTGGTAGGTGGGGGGAGTGAGGCAGCTTTGAGTTCGGTACCTAAGGTTTGGATTTTGTTTGCGAAAAACAAGGAGAAATCTTCAGAGGAGATGAGAGACTTGGGGTTTTCTTTCGCTGTTTTGGACAGTTTGTTTGATTGGAGTTTGATCATCTCAAAGAGTTTTCGAGGCATGTTCTGGGCATTTCCTAGTTCCGCTCTGAAAAACTATATTTTTTTAGTTTAGGATGTTTTTGCTGTACGCATTTCTGGCCTGGCGAAGCAGTTTCAGGTGAACTGCCGATGGGTGCTGTCTCCAAATTCTTTCGGCTTGTCGGAGGGATCTTCTCTCGTCGTTGAGGGAACCGGTGCACCAAGGGTTTTTATCTTTCATTGCTTTTTAGCATATTTATGTGAAATGTTTGCCTTAAAATGCACTAGCAAAAGACCTTTGGTTTGTTTGCAATACATGTAGAGCACATATTGTATTGCACCCCACCACTTTTAAAAATGTTGTCAGCACATTATTATAGGTGTAGTCAAAAGTGAAAGTTGTATTGTATTTTTAAATTAATGACACAGTTATGATGTACATTCACTGATGTCAATCATTGTGATATCATCTGGGTTAAGGTCAAGTAGCATCACTTGCTGGGAAAATTCAAGGTCAAAGGTCATATGATGTCACGTATATTGATTCAAAATAAGGTCAAAAGGTATGTAATGTCAGTCAGTCAGAATAACTTTATTTTGCCAACCCAATGAAGGCAAAAAAAGTGCTACATGTAAAAACATTCCACAACATTACAATAAAGTTAAAATTCAAAGGATTATACAAAATGTCCACGTTAAAAAAGTATACATACATAGTTAAATACATTGATTCCTCTTTTAGAGATAATAAGTCAGCAAATTGAACGTCTCTTTTTTTAGGGCAGATAAAAAGAAAGACACCAAGGATAAACATGTAAGAGGATCAGATAATAGCTGCAGAGAGTAAAGGGTCACACAACACTGTTTAAAATTCATGTTTCGCATGAGGGGATAATAATTCCTTTCCTTTCATCACGATAAAATTTACTGAAAAACATAAATTGCATATCATCATCAATAGCTTTATTTCGACAGCTTGTGTCATAAAAGCATTGTTTAACGTTTATACAAAAGATAAAAACATAGATTCCTATTAACAAACCTTTAAGTACAACAAGTTTGCTAGAGATGTGATTACGCAGCATTAAAAAAAAAATGACTAGAGGTAAGGCAAATAGAGCTAAAACATCATGTCATGAAATGTGTTTACAGATTAAAACAAATTTGTACCCTAACAAGTACCCAAGATAGATAGATATAAAATGGCGAAGATAGAAACAATATGTAACACAGTTCCTCACGGCCATTTTGTATAAAGTGCAAGTGTTATATCCATCGTTAGAACACCAGCAGCTGGAATGACCATTGGTGGCCATCCTCGCTCGGCCCCACTCCCCAGTCTAAACCCCTGGTAAAAAACCTTGGAGTCTGGTTGGACTCCTCGCTGAGCTACCAAACTCATACAAAATAAGTAGCAGCTACGTGCATTGGCCTACTAAGAAGCCTCAACCCCATTCTTGGTTTTTTTTACCCGAAAACACGGTAGCTCATAGTCCAATCCATCATCCTCTCCCGGCTGGACTATGCTAGCGTTCTATTGCTAGGCGCCAACAAAGCAGAGACAACTAGGCTGCAACGTATTCAGAACTCTGCGGCCCGAGCTATAGTTGGTCTTCCTAGGAGATGCTCCGCTAGAGCCACCATACGAAGACTCCACTGGCTCCCAGTGGAAGCACAAATCCAATTTAAGGCCCTTACCACTGCCTTCAAAATTCTTAAAACGGATGGCCCTGAACTCCTCCGCCCGCTTCTTACACTCTACTCCCCCCAGCGCAATCTGCGCTTGCTAGGTCAACATCTAGTAGTGGCTCCCCGCACAAAACTCTGCCGTATCGGGGGTCGCTCCTTCAGAGCCTTGGGAGCTAAACTTTTGGAACTCCCTTCCCCCGAACATCCGTCGGCTTGAAAATCTTTCCGCTTTTCACAAAGCAATAAAAACCCACCTGTTCCCACTGTCCTAGACCCCCGACCCCCCTCCTTTTCTGTAGGTTTGCTATGGTTTTCAGCGCCGGGACGCCCTGTTGCTTGGGCAGCTGTTGCGCTTCAACAAATACATAACAACATAACATCGTGAGAGAAGTTCTAAATTAAAAACAGCATAGAACTAATCTACAAAATTATTAAATAGGACATCACATTTTTATTGCCTCATAGATGGAGCAAGGCCTAGGGTAGGGTCACCCCTTGCAGAGCTTTGTGCCTATGTAGCCAAGTATGACTCAAAAACTTGGCCACCCCACAAGAAAAGAGGACACAGGCTCAGCTTTTAAAATGTGGAGGGCAGCCCGATAATCACGTGAGCCCATGCCATTGCAAATGTGTCTCAGCCAATTGGATGTAGCAATCATAATAGTCTGGACAGGCAAACATGACATGGGCAACACTCTCTAGCAGGGCTCCACAATAAGGGAAGCTGTTCTATTGTTAGCTGAGTGCCACTTTGATGTAAAAGCATTAACAGGGAGCAAGCCAAACCTAAACTAGATGTATAGAGTCCTATCCCTTGGGATCTGATTCACATCCAGGTAAGGCTCTAGTCATCTGGTATGCTTGGCCATGAGGAATTTGTCTGTTAATCTCCCTCTATCTGGGTAGCTATGCTCCTGTTGGTCAACCCAATCCCAATAATGGCGCTTAAGATTCTCCTTGCTCGGGGGGATTTGGGTGTCCCAGTACTCTTTAACCCCTCCCCTGCTGATGATGGAACCACTCCGTCATCAGCTACGGTTGGGCTGTGCTGATGACGGAGCAGTTCCGTCATGGCCCGGCCGCCGCGCCTGCACGGCGCTGATTTTGCGCCTGCGCGACGCGTTCTATTGAGCGGGGCGGGCCATGACGGAACCGCTCCGTCACGATCCCAGCTCAACCGCGGCTGGTGACGGAGCGGTTCTGTCACCAGCATGCGGCCGCCGCGTGGCCGCCCCGCCCGTTAGCGGTGCGGCGGAATAGCCGCCGCAGCGAAAGGGTTAAGACCAAGTGATATCATAGCTTTCTTTACGCACGATATCCATTTAACCCTGTGGCCTACATCTAAGTTCGATACCTCCGTTAGGGCTGCAGCATAGTTGGCAAGTTCAGAGGTACGCCTCAGCCGAGCCCAAAAGAGCAATGGGTGGTGCTTGATGATATCCTTTATCGACTGTCTGAATATCATTTTGTATGGATCGCTCATCACAAATGCAAAATGGGAGATCGGAAGCAACATAGATATTACAGGGAAGACCCAACATCAGAGGATTATAATTTCAGTGGAATCTCACCATTAGTGACAAACGATAGATATGTTGAGTTTATATCCATTTGCATTATGCTAGGTACTGCCAGGTATGTTTTAACTATGTTTTAACTGTTAACTGTCATCAGCTTGGCATTTAGAGCCTCCCTTCTTGTCTGTAAATTAGATAGCAAATGAACTTTCAAATCATTCTCAGAAATGGACCAACAGGTTGTACGGTCTACAAAGAGATGATGTACCCCAGCTGCTTTCAAAGTAGATTCGACATATGGTAGCCAGGTGATATTACCCACCCCATCTAATTACAGAATGTCATTTATAATGTCTCTTGTCAGTGAGATGGTCTCCTTTCGCCATATTGAGTACCACAATAAAATAGACACCACAGAGATTTTATCGGTAATTTAAGGGGCTCTCAATTCCATATGGCACTTAAAATTGGCACCTGACTTTGGCAGTGAGAGTATTTTTTTTTATAGTTATCTTCAATAGATAGTAGTTTTGCGTAATCTCTGGTTCCCCAAACAGCCGCTCCATAAGTGATAGCAGATATCGTCTTTGCTTCATATACAGGTTTTAGACTCATTTTTTAAATAAATTTAGTTAGGGCCCCAATATTCTTTTCCATTTGCATCCCTCTATTTACAATCATGTTTTGCCAGTTAATTTGATGGTCAAAGATAATCCCTAGGTAGTGAAAAGAATCAACAACGCGCAGCTTTCCCTCTTCAGTGTTATTTGGGGCAGTTTCCGCTGTTTTGCGCCTGCCAATAGAATAAAAGATTGTGAGAAATTAACTTTCATATCCAGATTGTTCATAAATTGTATGTATTCCAACACTAAACGACGCAGCGCATTACTGGTGCGGGCTAGAAGTACTACGTCATCTGCAAAAATTCGTATTGGTACCTGTATTGAATTAATATAAGGAACTTCTGTAGTAGATCCCTGCAGGGCAGATTCTAGGTCATTGGAGTAGAGTGCAAATAGAAGGAAGGTGAGAACACCCCCCTGCCTCACAGCTCTCGCAATTTTAAAATACCTGGTACACTCACCACCCTTTCCATAGCGGACATAGGCTGAGGCACCTGATTACAAGTCAAAAATAATATTAATTATACTGAGGTCAATCCCCATTATCTCCATGATCTGCCACAGCCTAAGCTGTGCTACACAGTCAAAGGCTGCGGACAGATCCATGAAGGCAAGATAGAGATTGCTTTTTTTGGCTGCCGTGTGTTTTGCTATAATTATAAAAAACAACAAGGGCACCCAATCGAGTCAACACAGGACCTCGGGGAACATATGAGTAAAGACAACAGCGGTCCTATGCAAGGAGGGATATAGTCAAAAGGTAAATATAGACACAATGGAAACTATATTGTAAATTGACTTGCCCAGCCGGGCAGAGGTCTAATATTTAATTTAGAACCACAATATTAGGAGATACCTTCAACAATTTCTTGGAGATGGGCACAAGCCTGTGCCCAGACGTTTACAAATTGTCATGGTTAGCGGAGTGGATAGAAGGTAGAGAAAGGTTTTTAGGCAAAAGCTATTGTTTTCTGTGCATATAGCAATAACATAATTCACAATTACACCATTACTTGAAATATAGTGACAGAAACACTACAGATTATATGGTGTAGAAGTTGTCAACGGCGTTTCGATCCCATTACATAGTTACAGGGATCATCATCAGGACTGAGTAAAGCCTAATCATTCCTAGCCATGATAGCCGCATTGGGCGAGGCGCACACAGTGGGTGCCGGCCGGTGGCAGGGAGTAGGGGGCAGTCGTTATCCGCGGAGGAACTGGATAGTCCCAATTTAAACGGGCAGCTTAAACGGTGATTACGTTTCTGGCAGGGTTGGGTTTCAGGCAGGTATGCCACGGAGATCAATCTCCTAAAATTACGAGAGGGAACATTAACAAGGTAATGATAGTCCAGGTCGTTCGTGGTGAAGCGCCTAAGAAAAGAGCTTACCCCGTGGAGTGGTTGAGGCGCCAACAATTGGCTGATTCCTCACGAGACTTAACAGACGACTGCATGTGCTTCCCGGGCCGGTCCCGGGAAGCACATGCAGAAAACTTTCTCTATATGGATATGCCTGCTTTGTTCCGCTCATATTAAAATGTCAAAGGACTGAAATCACATATAAAAACACACTAGTAACATGGACCTGTCATAAATGAGAAAACTTAAAACATGGCAGCTATGAGCACACTGTTTAAAATTATGGTAATTGTAATTGTAAAGGTTTTTCTATAGCGCATGGCTACTCGGAAGCATCCCAGCGCTTGATATTAAACAGAGGAAAATAAACATCAGAAACCTAAAGTACCTAAGAGGACCTACTTATCTAAATCTTAGGGAAAAGTGCTGTTTTTAACTTTTTGCGAAATGCGAGCAGGTTAGGCTCCTGACGGAGTAGTAAGGGAAGAGCATTCCACAACTTGGCCGCATTTCGCGAAAAGAGACGGCCCCCTTTTCGGGCCCTGTTGGTTCTGGGGATTATTAGAAGGTTTTGCTGGTTTGAACGAAGATCCCTGGATGGTTTATATGGTCTTACCATGTCATTTAGAATGGGGGGGCCCTTCGCATAGAGAGTTTTATGGACCAGACAAAGGGTCTTGAAGTGGACCCGCTCCTTTATTGGAAGCCAATGCAGGGTCCTTAACGAAGGTGCAGCTGATGCACGGCGGCTGGTACCAGTAAGTAACCTTGCTGCCGAGTTCTGGGCAATCTGTAGTTGTCGAATGACTGAGGTGGGGGCTCCAAGATAGAGCGCATTCCCATAGTCCAGCCTTGATAGAATAAGGGACTGCACAATGGTTTTCTTGGCGGCTTCGGGTAACTGGGGGAAGGATTTTACGAATTGTCTTCAGTAGGCCAAAACAGGTAGCCACTGTCTTTCTTGCCTGGGTTTTAAAAGACAATTCCGTATCAAGCCAGAAGCAGAGGCTTTTTATCTCGGACTTTGGGGTGGGCCCGAGCCCCATGCAGGAGGGCCGCAGGGTAGAGTTGTTAAAAGTGGCTTTTTTCCAAGTAGCATCAGCTCAGTTTTCCCCCCATTCAACTTCAGATGGGACGCATCCATCCACTTCGCAACCACCTCCAGGCAGCTGCAAAGATTGGTCGGAAGGGGTTCCACCTGATTTAAGGAGACCACTAGCTGAGTGTCATCGGCATAGCTTACCAACTGGATTCCAAAGGGGCTACTACCTCTGCTAAGGGTGCCATGTACACATTAAACAGTGTGGGGCTAAGGGA
The DNA here is from genome assembly GCF_964263255.1 of Lissotriton vulgaris. Classification (NCBI taxonomy): domain Eukaryota; kingdom Metazoa; phylum Chordata; class Amphibia; order Caudata; family Salamandridae; genus Lissotriton; species Lissotriton vulgaris. The sequence continues at coordinate 486,461,153 of NC_141698.1, forward strand.
ATAACCCTGTGGTACCCCACACTGTAATGGCACTGGAAGGGAGCAGCTGGTTTCTGAGAAAACCTTAAAAACTCTGTCGCTGAGAAAAGACCCGAGCCTCTTAAGGGCCTTGCCCGTGACTCCGATGCTTTCAAGGCGAGCTAGAAGGACACGGTGGTTAACCGTGTCGAAGGCGGCGCTGAGGTCCAGAAGGATAATGGCCGCGCTGCCACCTGCGTCCAAAATCCTCCTTGAGGCCTCAACCACCCTCAACAGAACTGTTTTGGTTCCCTGTCCCTTCCGGAATCCTGTTTGAGTGGGGTGCAGCAAATCATAGGTCTCCAAATAAGATGCTAGCTGTTTATTCACCCATTTTTCGGTAAGCTTGCTGATGCCAGGAAGAAGGGAAATGGGGCGGTAGTTGGAAAAATCATCAGGGTTGAGATTTGGTTTTTTCAACAGGGCTTTTACCATGGCTAACTTCCAGTCTTGCGGTACTATACCAGATTCCAGCGAGGTGTTAACTAGGTTAATGATGTGCTTGCTGACATGGGGTAGAGCCAGTCTCAATATGGTCATGGGAGCAGGGTCAAGTGGGGAACCGCTTTTTATGGAATTGAAAAGAGGGGGTAAAAGTTCGGCACTGAGCGGAGAGAAAAGTGAGAGACGAGGTGAGATAGAATCAGTATCACCTATCGGAGAAGGGTTTGATTAGACCACCGGTAGGGGAGGAAGAGAGAGAAGGATATTTTGGATTTTTGTGGCAAAAAAGCTTGCTAGTTTATTGCAGCGAACACCAGATTCCTCAGGCGATAGTTCAGATGATGACGGATCAGGGGCTTTTACCAGAGTTTTTACTATCTTGAACATCTCTCTAGGGGCATTAGCAGATTTCTCAATGTTTTCAGCATGAAAGGTAGATTTGGCTATGTTGAGGGCAGATTTATATTTCTTTATGGTAGATCTGTATTTATTTTTCTTCTCCTCGTCGAAGTGTTTTCGCCACTGCCTTTCCTCCTGTTTGCATTCCTGTTTAACCTCATGGGCGCGGGCCGTTTTCCCGCTGTGCGCTGAGTTTTTAAAAAATCCACGTTACATGACGAGCTGAGCTTGTCATGAGCCTACGACAGGCGTAACTCGTGACGAGCTGAGCTCGTCATGAGCGTCGAAGGGGTTAAGGGACCTTAGGTCTGAGTTAAACCAGGGCTGTTTATTAGGACCTTTTTTATTTGTAATACATTTTTTGGGAGCACACTATCCAGTGATTGCTCAATCCATCGTTTGAAGTCTGTGTTCGCCCTATCGATGTTCTGAATGGCCAGAGGTTCGTTCTGCTTCAATGATGCTATCCAGTCATTGGATTCTAATTTCGTCCAGCGCCTACATAAGGCTTTATGGGAGGGTTTAATGGAGCTGGATCTATTTATTTTCCATGAAAAAGAGATTACCATATGGCCTGACTAGGGAATGGGGTATGGTTCAGCTGTGGTCAATTCTACAACGTTGGAAAATATGGGGTCTAAGAGATTCCCTTTGGAGTGAGTAGGATGCTGAACAATCAAATTTAGTTCACAGGCAGCTAAATCTTTCATTAATTCCAGTGCAATGGTATCCGAAGGGTTGTTAAAATTGAGGTTCAGGTCTCCTAACACTATAAAGTTAGAGACCATACTGGCTAGCTCCAGAGTAGTTTCGATTAGCCCTTCTACAAATTGACCTATCGGGCCAGGTGGGCGATAAATTAGGAGACCAGAGAGTGACAGTTCTGAAGATAGTGTAATGGAGAATTGTGTACTCTCACAGTCTGGGATGGCGTTGTCAGTCAAGCGACAAATTAGGTGTTCCCTATATAGAATGGGGATCCCTCCACCAACCTTCGGTCCTCTATCCCTGTGTTGGATCAGATATCCAGAGGGTAGGGCTCGGACAATGTCGGGGCCAGAAGTCGATCCAAGCAACGTTTATGTTAGAAAAAGAATGTTCACGTCCAGATCTTCGATTAGTAGGGAGATTTCAGTGGCATGTTTTGGTAGAGAACGGCAGTTAACCAATGCCATTTTTAAGACGACCTCAGCTTTTCTTTTTTTAGGACTCTGTGTTGTTTTAATGGTAGACTCAGTTGCCCTAAAGGAACAGTGTTGCAAAAGAGGCAGCCAAGCGCAAGGTCCACAGAGTGGCTACAGGGAGATGGAAGTACCCCTTTTAAAGTAAGGAGTGCCAAGCGTGAATATGTTAGTGGAAGTGGGGCTGGTGTTTCAGGGGTCCTGGGCCGGGGGCCCGACTGGGCGCGAACGGGCGCAAACGGGCAGCACTCTGGCACAACTCCGGTGCAGGTCCGGCGCGTCCGCAGTACGCATCCGCTGCGCGGAGTCATGACCGTTCTTTTTTTTATAGTGCTGCTAGAGCGCACAATTTGCCTGGCCCACACCCAATATGGCCGCCAAGATCGAATCCCAGCCCTGGGCGTCGATGCTCGGCCGAGGGCGGTCCGGGGTAGGGGAGGGGGGGGAGGAGCACAGAGCGCTTAGGAGCGCTGAGGGGGTCTCTAATCTCGGGCGATTTTTATTCAAGCGCTATCGAGCATGCTAGGGCAGATTCTACGTCATTGGAGTAGAGTGCAAATTGAAGGAAGGTGAGAACACACCCCTGCCTCACACCTCTCGCAATTTTAAAATACCTGGTACACTCACCACCCTTTCCATAGCGGACATAGGCTGAGGCACCTGAATACAAGTCACAAATAATATTAATTATACTGAGGTCAATCCCCATTATCTCCATGATCTGCCACAGCCTAAGCTGTGCCACACAGTCAAAGACTGCGGACAGATCCATGAAGGCAAGATAGAGATTGCTTTTTTTGGCTGCCGTGTGTTTTGCTATAATTAGACTCAGGTTCAGACACTGATCCACAGTGCCTTTTCCTTTTCTAAAGCCAAACTGACATAGGATTATGTCACTTCTGCTACAACTCGCATGTTGGTTGTTTGAAGTACATGGAAAAGTTGAGACAAAGGGAGAGGATAGTGACGTTTGAGTAAAAGAAATAAAAGGAAACAAGACTAAAAGAACGAAAGGAGTGTGAGGGGAAGATATAGGTAAGTAGAAGGAAGAGGAATTTGAGAAAAGGAAAGAGACAAAAAATTCGCAGAAAATAGGAGCAAAAAGAGGCATAGGTAAGAGAAGGTACAGGCAAAAGTATGGGGAGAAATGTAGAGAAGAAGAGATGTGAGGGCAAAATAAGAGAGAGGTGGGGGAGAAGGAGGAGACAAAGGAGTGGATGGGGGATATAGGAAGGTTAGCAAAAGTATGTAGATAGGAAGTGGAACAGTTGGGAAAGGGCAAAAAAGTAAGAGAGAAGGGCAGTGAAAGAGAGTGAGACGATTGGAAGCAACAGTGTAGATAAAAGAGAAGAGAAAGGGAATAGTGAATGGCAAAAGAAGGAGGTGGTAGGAGTTTTCCGATGTATAACATACGAGGAATGAGCAGTGCCTCATATGTTCCTTGTGGTACATTATTCTAGACCCTTGATCTAAAGGTTGGTTATGTAGTGTCCTCATTATCTGGTTAAAGGCTTAAATCTAGAAGTGAATACACTGGTGGAATTTCTTTCATTAAAGGGCTATTACTCTGGATGAAATACCTAGTGGTGTAGCCAGTGTGCGTTGGACCCTAGTGCAAGGAAGAAAATGGACCATCGAGGCCACTGTTTGAATTGGTAAATACAGCAATTCAGTAGATCCTTCAAGCCTTCAGGCGTTTGTGCCACTGCACCTGCTGCACCAATGAAAGGTACGAACCTTCAAATACTACCAGGAACTCTCAGTGTCAAACTTTGATTTTCCAGAGTTCTAGGAGTCAGAATGCAGAGCCCTGCTACTCTAGCCTGCCTCTGTGACCAATCCCCGGGTCCGACTTTTGATAGACCAAGATGCAGCAAGAAAGTCTGCAGATTTCAGCTTGTGCATATTCTGCCTATCTGTGGGTACCAGGATCTACGTCGTGACAGATATAAATTCTGATGTGCTTATATATTCACTTATTATTCTCACTTCCCCAGGCACAGCAGGTTATTAAGGTTTCTTTGGGCCCATAACATGTCAGAAAAAGGGATAATTTCAGAAAACTTTCTCTATATGGATATGCCTGCTTTGTTCCGCTCATATTAAAATGTCAAAGAACTGAAATCACATATAAAAACACACTAGTAACATGGACCTGTCATGAATGAGAAAACTTAAAACATGGCAGCTATGAGCACACTGTTTAAAATTATGGTAATTGTAATTGTAATTGTAAAGGTTTTTCTATAGCGCATGGCTACTCGGAAGCATCCCAGCGCTTGATATTAAACAGAGGAAAATAAACATCAGAAACCTAAAGTACAGAGGACCTACTTATCTAAATGTTAGGGAACAGTGCTGTTTTTAACTTTTTGCGAAATGCCAGCAGGTTAGGCTCCTGACGGAGTAGTAAGGGAAGAGCATTCCACAACTTGGCCGCATTTCACGAAAAGAGACGGCCCCCTGTTCGGGCCCTGTTGGTTCTGGGGATTATTAGAAGGTTTTGCTGGTTTGAACGAAGATCCCTGGATGGTTTATATGGTCCGACCATGTCAATTAGAATGGGGGGCCCTTCCCATAGAGAGTTTTATGGACCAGACAAAGGGTCTTGAAGTGGACCCGCTCCTTTATTGGAAGCCAATGCAGGGTCCTTAACGAAGGTGCAGCTGATGCACAGCGGCTGGTACCAGTAAGTAACCTTGCTGCGGAGTTCTGGGCAATCTGGAGTTGTCGAAGACTGAGGTGGGGGCTCCTAGATAGAGCGCATTCCCATAGTCCAGCCTTGATAGAATAAGGGACTGGACTATGGTTTTCTTGGCGGCTTCGAGTAACTGGGGAAGGATTTTACGAATTGTCTTCAGTAGGCCAAAATAGGTAGCCACTGTCTTTCTTGCCTGGGTTTTAAAAGGCAATTCCGTATCAAGCCAGAAGCCTAGGCTTTTTATCTCGGACTTTGGGGTGGGCCCGAGCCCCATGCAGGAGGGCCACAGGGTAGAGTTGTTAAAAGTGGCTTTTTTTCCAAGTAGCATCAGCTCAGTTTTCCCCCCATTCAACTTCAGATGGGAAGCATCCATCCACTTCGCAACCGCCTCCAGGCAGCTGCAAAGATTGGTCGGAAGGGGTTCCACCTGATTTAAGGAGACCACTAGCTGAGTGTCATCGGCATAGCTTACCAACTGGATTCCAAAGGGGGCTACTACCTCTGCTAAGGGTGCCATGTACACATTAAACAGTGTGGGGCTAAGGGAAGAACCCTGTGGTACCCCACACTGTAATGGCACTGGAAGGGAGCAGCAGGTTTCTGAGAAAACCTTAAAAACTCTGTCGCTGAGAAAAGACCCGAGCCACTTAAGGGCCTTGCCCGTGACTCCGATCCTTTCAAGGCGAGCTAGAAGGCCACAGTGGTTGACCGTGTCGAAGGCGGCGCTGAGGTCCAGGAGGATAATGGCCGCGCTGCCACCTGCGTCCAAAATCCTCCTGGAGGCCTCAACCACCCTCAACAGAGCTGTTTCGGTTCCCTGTCCCTTCCGGAATCCTGTTTGAGTGGGGTGCAGCAAATCATAGGTCTCCAAATAAGATGCTAGCTGTTTATTCACCCATTTTTCGGTAAGCTTGCTGATGCCAGGAAGAAGGGAAATGGGGCGGTAGTTGGAAAAATCATCAGGGTTGAGATTTGGTTTTTTCAACAGGGCTTTTACCATGGCTAACTTCCAGTCTTGTGGTACTATACCAGATTCCAGCGAGGTGTTAACTAGGTTAATGATGTGCTTGCTGACATGGGGTAGAGCCAGTCTCAATATGGTCATGGGAGCAGGGTCAAGTGGGGAACCGCTTTTTATGGAATTGAAAAGAGGGGGTAAAAGTTTGGCACTGAGCAGAGAGAAAAGTGAGAGACGAGGGGAGATAGAATCAGTATCACCTATCGGAGAAGGGTTTGATTCGACCACCGGTAGGGGAGGAAGAGAGAGAAGGATATTTTGGATTTTTGTGGCAAAAAAGCTTGCTAGTTTATTGCAGGGAACACCAGATTCCTCAGGCGATAGTTCAGATGATGACGGATCAGGGGCTTTTACCAGAGTTTTTACTATCTTGAACATCTCTCTAGGGGCATTAGCAGATTTCTCAATGTTTTCAGCATAAAAGGTAGATTTGGCTATGTTGAGGGCAGATTTATATTTATTTATGGTAGATCTGTATTTTGTTTTCTTCTCCTCGTCGAAGGGTTTTCGCCACTGCCTTTCCTCCCGTTTGCATTCCTGTTTAAGGGACCTTAGGTCTAAGTTAAACCAGGGCTGTTTATTAGGACCTTTTTTATTTGTAATACATTTTTTTGGGAGCACACTATCCAGTGATTGCTCAATCCATCGGTTGAAGTCTGTGTTCGCCCTATCGATGTTCTGATTGGCCAGAGGTTCGTTCTGCTTCAATGATGCTATCCAGTCATTGGATTCTAATTTCGTCCAGCGCCTACCTAGGGCTTTATGGGAGGGTTTAATGGAGCTGGATCTATTTATTTTCCATGAAAAAGGGATTACCATATGGTCTGACCAGGGAATTGGGTATGGTTCAGCTGTGGTCAATTCTACAACGTTGGAAAATATGGGGTCTAAGAGATTCCCTTTGGAGTGAGTAGGATGCTGAACAATCAAATTTAGTTCACAGGCAGCTAAATATTTCATTAATTCCAGTGCAATGGTATCCGAAGGGTTGTTAAAATGGAGGTTCAGTTCTCCTAACACTATAAAGTTAGAGACCATACTGGCTAGCTCCAGAGTAGTTTCGATTAGCCCTTCTACAAATTGACCTATCGGGCCAGGTGGGCGATAAATTAGGAGACCAGAGAGTGACAGTTCTGAAGATAGTGTAATGGAGAATTGTGTACTCTCACAGTCTGGGATGGCGTTGTCAATCAAGCGACAAATTAGGTGTTCCCTATATAGAATGGCGATCCCTCCACCAACCTTCGGTCCTCTATCCCTGTGTTGGATCCGATATCCAGAGGGTAGGGCTCGGACAATGTCGGGCCGGAAGTCGATCCAAGCCACGTTTCTGTTAGAAAAAGAATGTCCACGTCCAGATCTTCTATTAGTAGGGAGATTTCAGTGGCATGTTTTGGTAGAGAACGGCAGTTAACCAATGCCATTTTTAAGACGACCTCAGCTTTTCTTTTTTTAGGACTCTGTGTTGTTTTAATGGTAGCCTCAGTTGCCCTAAAGGAACAGTGTTTGCAAAAGAGGCAGCCAAGCGCAAGGTCCACAGAGTGGCTACAGGGAGATGGAAGTACCCCTTTTAAAGTAAGGAGTGCCGAGCGTAAACATTTTAGTGGAAGTGGGGCTGGTGTTTCAGGGGTCCTGGGCCGTGGGCCAGACTGGGCGCGAACGGGCGCAAACGGGCAGGACTCTGGCATGACTCCGGCGCAGGTCCGGCGCGTCCGCAGTACGCATCCGCTGCGCGGAGTCATGACCGTTCTTTTTTTTACAGCGCTGCTAGAGCGCGCAATTCCCCCGGCCCACACCCAATATGGCCGCCAAGATCGAATCCCAGCCCTCGGCGTCGATGCTCAGTCGAGGGCGGTCTGGGGTAGGGGAGGGGGGGAGGAGCACAGAGCGCTTAGGAGCGCTGAGGGGGTCTCTAATCTCGGGTGCTTTTTATTCAAGCGCTATCGAGCACGCTAGTAAAATGCACAATTTAAAAATGCTTTTTAGTCAAGCACGAGCAACAAACAAAGTCAAACACAGATTCTAAGGTGCCAAGTAAAGTGAAAGATAGAGACCTCACGGCTTCCGGCTCAGGAGGGAAAGAATTCTTCTGTTGGTTATCGCTGGAAGAACAGTCCCTAACTCCTTTTTATAGCTCTGCTAGAGCGCGCGAATTTGCCTGGCCCACACCCAATATGGCCGCCAAGATCGAATCCCAGCCCTCGGCGTAGATGCTCGGCCGAGGGCGGTCCGGGGTAGGGGAGGGGGGGAGGAGCACAGAGCGCTTAGGAGCGCTGAGGGGGTCTCTAATCTCGGGCGCTTTTTATTCAAGCGCTATCGAGCACTCTAGTAAAATGCACAATTTAAAAATGCTTTTTAGTCAAGCACAAGCAACAAACAAAGTAAAACACAGATTCTAAGGTGGTTAAATGCTACTTTAAAATCAACTAATTAAAATTCAGATGTCAAATACAAAACAGTTTAAAATGTAAAATTTTACTTTTAAAATCATAACCTTGCAGTTATGAACATCGCCTTCAGCTTCCAGAGACCTTGTGACCCCTATCATTGTCTTTGCCTCCTCAAATTTGCTCAGTCAAACCATAGCAGACTGCAAGCAAACCAATCCATGGAGTGCAGACTTCAATTTAAAGCCCATTCAATCCAAGTTGTTTGCTGTTTATTAACCAGTGTGATTGGCCTTGTAAAAACGAATAGATGTTACCACAATTTTTTTAAAATGATGGAGAAGAGCCCTCGGATTCCCCCAGTTAGGATACAACATCAACAATATTGGGTATTAGCGTACGCCGATGATGTTGCCGGGCTCTCTCCAAGGCCGTCTTTGGCTATGCCTGAGATCGAACATCAAGCGACGATATATGGCTTGGTATCTGGGTATAAACTAAACACTGCTAAGACTCAGATATTATGTGTCAATATAAAGTCTTTTTTTGATACCTGGGCCCTAACTGAGGTCACATACTTAGGAGTGTTGATTAGTGCCTCGGCCTCGACTACGGTAGAATCTAATTGGCAGAAACTGCTCAGCGGGATCCATAAAAAATTGGATCAATTCGAATGCCTACATTTGACGCTGGTAGGCAGATGCAATACTTTAAAAATGATGGTATTACCCAAGATTCCTCTTGCATACATTACACAGCTGCAAGCGATCTGTATGAAATTCATATGGGCGCACGGAAAAGAGCGACGTGCTAAAAAGTATATGGTACTCCCTAGGGCAGTTGGTGGCTGGTCTGTTCCCTACTTTCTTCTATATTACTATGCGTGTATGCTCCAGGGGATGAATATTTTACTCATTGGGGTAGTACCTGTGGAGCTAGCACTGCAAACTTCAATATACGGTCTGCTCTTGGGCGCGGAAGCCAGGAACCGCCTTTTTTTTAATATAGATTGGAATTACTACAAACGAACCAGATTTAAGGTGGTAATCGCATAAAGTTTGGAAGGCAATAAAAAGTACTACAAAATTGAAAAGGCTTCTACCTATACCCCATTGACTGCCCCAATTTTACATCCCAGTATTTGTTGGGATCGTATCGTGGTTAGTTGGCGAACAAGAGGGCTAATCACTGTGGGGGATTTGTATACCGGGGACGGCTTAAAGTCATTCACTCACTTGAAGGAACAATATGAATTACCAACTACACATTTCCATAAATATTTGCAAATGCGTGAGTATTTAACAGGTATGAATATAAGCATGATACCTAACCCTCTTATTGAGGCTAATAAAAATGGCGCCTGAATTGGAGTATTGTACAATTTAATGCTAGAGGCCATGCCCAATGACATAGAAGCACAAGTGAGTAAATGGGAGAACAGGTTAGGATGTCCTGGAATACCGTTCGAGAGATCTATTGAGCTTGCTGAACGAATACTGATGTCCGCTAATCTTAAAACACAACACTATAAGACCTTGTTTTATACGTACCGTACTCCTGACAAAATCTCAAAGTGGGGAGGAGACCCAGATGGAAAATTTTTCAGATGCAGCGCCCATCAGGCGGATGTAAAACATATTTTTAGTACTTGTGTAAAATTAGTAGAATTATTTGGGCATGTAAATAAGTTTCTATCTGAGATCTTGGGTACACCCTTTCAGCTCCCAACTATGCAGATTCTGCTTGGTATAGATACGGGGCGTGTACAAGCCGACCCTAGCAACAACGTTGGTTATCTGATATTTGTGGCCACAGCGGTTCTAAGGCTATGTATAGCCCCATGTTGGCTGCAAAGCAAAACTCCTTCATTTGACGTATGGTGAACTCTGTTCTTATTCACTTATAATTTGGAACATAATCTGTACGTTATGAAGGGAAGGCGAAAAATGGCATTGGGGCAGCAAATATGGGGCCCGGTTAGAGCTAATATGGAATCAGAAGACTGAGTAATCCCGATCATCCATGCACCATTTTTCTGGTTTATTCATTTATAACTGACTGTCAATAGGATAGCTGCGAAATATTGTTTCATCGGACTCATTTTTATAATATATGTAACATCGGATGTAATTGGATTGTGCAGGTTTTAAGGTTTGAACTGTTGTAGCTATATATTAAAAATAATCTCAGCACACTGTTCTTGCACCACACATCTGATTAATGACAAATTGTATGATATCATTTGTATTTCGTGATCTCTACTCCATAAAGATATAAAAAAAACGAATAGTTTGCAGAGAGCACAATTGCAATATGTGTATATGTATTGTGCACACCAATCATTATGTAATGTTTAGAAAACAGTATATTATTTATACAAAAACCTATACAGTGCTTATAAATCAAGGTGTTATTCATGTGAACAATACAATGATGCATGCCAACCAATATGTTAAACATACAAACCAGTATGTTAAATTTGAGAGCCAGAACATCATGCATGCAAATCAGCATGCAACATTTTAAAACCAATTGTTGAACATTGTAGCCAATATGTTACACACAAAAACTAGGACATCACACCCTATAAGCTTATGTATGAGTCATAGTAATGTGTATGTCAATCAGTGTATTAGACATGCAAATCAGTAGGGTATTAATGTAAACCAGCCTTTTTTGTATTGGACCAAGTATGGCATGCATGCAAACCAGCATGGAATACTTTCAAACTGACCAACAACCAATATATCACATTTACAAATCGTGCAGCAGCAAGTGGGTGTTTATTCCAAGTGTTAATGACATATTAAGTTCAGCCAGCGCGTTTCGTTCTCTCCCTGAGAACTTCATCAGGGCCAAAGTAGAATTCAAAGTGCAACAGTCTGCATTGAATTCTACTTTTGGCCCTGACGAAGTTCTCAGGGAGAGAACGAAACGCGTTGGCGGAACTTAATGTGTCATTGGAATTGGGAATCAAGACTTTTCAAATTACAAGAGTATCTTAGACTCTATTCCTGACACACATCCTCTTGCAGCTGCATCTTTCATGATCTGGAACACAGAGGCATCACGTAATGGCTGGTGCCGGGGTTTCAGTGTGCAGGAACTTTGAATTTGGGAAACTGATATGAGGTGCAGAACCACAAGTCTGCCGTTTAAGCTTTGCTCTCTTTGTTACAAAACAACAGTGTATTATGTATACAAACATGCAATTATATGAGTTTGCCATTCTATTATGAATTAAATGCTTTCAAACAAATAGACTAAATATTCAGTTGAATATATTAGACACAAAAACCAGAACATTAAAGCAGTAAACCAATGTAGTATATAAATGAAGCCATTCAATAAACATTGACACCCAAATGTTACTCTCGCAAATCAAAAAGTCAGTATGGTATGAATACAACGAATATAGTATCGGAGATAACGAATACCCTATGCAGCTAAGCTAATAAGTTAGACGTGTGTATCTGTGCATTACCCATGCGCAGCACTAGATTATATGCATTCAAACCATAGTATTTAATTAGTTATGAAGAAAAACCAATAGAGTATGCCTACTAACCAGTATTGTGAAATAAAGTTACAAAGCAGTGTGCTGTTGATATAGACCGGTATATTCAGAACATAAACCTTTAAAGCGTATGCTGTGTCACGCAAACCAATGTGCCTCATCAGTGTGTCAGTAACTTACCCAGCATTAACCAGCATACTGAGTAATCAGACCAGTGTTCCTGTATACCAACCAGTATCGTGCATGTAAACCAATTCAAGTTGTGTGAATCAGTGCAGTGTGCAGAAAGGCACATCCAATAGTTTTCATACATAAACCAATCTGTTTGCTATGTGAACCACTGTGAAGAATGTGCCAATATCCGTCACATATGAAGGAACTGAATTTTGGCCTGTTTGGCAAATCAAAAGTATTGGCTGAAGACTGGGCGGCCTCCTTCAGCAAGTATTTGTATCTCACTCACAAGACCTTTAGTAATGACCTGTGGTATTATGAAGTACTTTGGAAAAGTGCTGATTGCAGTTTTTCACTCTCTTCATTGAACACATAGGTCTTTAAACTTCTGCTTTCACCAAGACTGAAATTACAATTTTAAAAGTTGAATTTTGCTTGCTACTTGACCTAGTCCTTTTCTTTTCTTCCTTCATCCTTCCTCTTTGCTCTAGTTTCCTTGTCGCTCTCAATCATCACTGCATTTCTTTCCATCTCTCTTGTCTCGGCCCTCATCTCAATTTCTCCATACGTGTTGCACTAATAATTCCTTAATGAAACTTAGGGGCATATTTACCGGAATGGAGGCACAGGGCAGTGCATTAAGTAACCTTGCAGTGCTGCCCTGAGCCACAGGGAAAGGGCAGGAATGTACCATAGTTATCCAATATGGCGCATTCTGTAAAGGTCGGGCCCTAGGCCCTCATGCTGGTAATGACTGGACACACAGGACACACTGGATACTGGATGCAACTGGCCACGAACACGTGCGCTCAGCCACTTTTATTATCGCTGTGTCAACTGACCAGTGACATCAGTGGTGGGTGGGTGTTTAGTGTAATTACATCCTGAGCACTAGAATGCTAACTGTGACTCTGGGTCCTTACATCCCTCCCAAAATTGGTGAAAATCAAACCAAACTGAAAATGTCCAAAACCCTGTGGGGAAAAGAAAAACACCAAAATATAACATTGGGCTCATGATTTCAAACGAGTCTCTTTGGCTGCTTGCAGGCCACAAACAGTGTAGTTCCTGCATCCAGGACCAAAAGTTCTCTGTGGCACAGTTCGTAGTTGTTCGGCGGATTCATTCTTTGTCTGTGCTATCTGGACGTTGTTCTCAGCCCTGCCTTTGCTTCGCTCAATTGGTGATGATGAGTAGTCGGAGAGAGAGATGGATGATATGGGTGTTGTTTGTCTTCTGGTTTCTTTTCTCCATTCTGGTTTTGTGATGATTCCCGGCAGGCTTCAATGTGTCTCTTGGCAGGTGAAGAGATTAGATGCAAACATCCTTCTCACTAGGATGCCCCTCTCGCCAGTGTTCTTCTCTCACAAGATGTCCGGGAGGACCTCTTTGCCAGGCTTCCACTGGACTGGTGTTTTCAGTCGGGTTGCTCCACCATAGCCTTCGAGCTGTGAGCAGGGCGCTCCATGAGCCTCACCGTTGTGTCCTAGTTCCACCTGAAGATTGAGTTGTTGACTCTTTTCCTTGCTTGCGAGGCTTTCATCCCCGTGGATCCTGCAGACGCGCATCTGAAGATCTGTCTCCCGTGCAGGACTTGCTGCCACCAGAGTCCCTTGAGGCCTCTGATTTTTGGGTTGCCACGGGCTGGTGTGAGGTGGTCTGTTCCTCAGCTTCCGGATGCCTGAGCACTCTCGCCATCCAATCTTCCGCTGAACCCCAGAGGTAGATGTCGCCAATAGTCCAGCTTGCTCTCTTCTGCAATGCCATGTGGATGGAGGGCTCGTAGGTGGATGTCTTTGGTCTGCACTGCCAGTGTTCTTGCCAGGCCTTGTCCTCCAATGCACTCAGACGTTCCAGTGCCTGTCACCTTCCTTCTTTTCGCAGGGGCGGCTTCTTCTTGCGGTGGCAGCGTGCCACTCTGATTTCTCCTTCCTTCTTCTTGCAGTGTCAGTGTGCCACTCAGATCTTTCTTCCTTCTTCTTGCAGTGGCAGCGCGCCACTATGATTTCTTCTTCCTTCTTTTTTTAGTGGCGGTGGCCACTCTTCTTCTTCTCGCGACGTAACCTGGCCCGGTCTTCTTTCATCTTCTCTGGCCAGGATTCCTCGTGCAGCGCGCGCACTCTGCACGTGTCTTCCTGGTTTTGTCCTAGTCCTAGGACACTGTCTTCTTGTCACTTAACTCCCAGGGTTAGCGTTGTGACCTTCACTTCCTCTTTCAGTCACTTCTATTACTTGTGAAGTTGAAGTTCGTTGGTCCATGTTTGTGGACCGCGCCTGGGCTGAACTTCTTGGGCCTCGTGCTGGTCCCTTCTGCCGGTGTCTGGCAGGTAGACTTCGTGGTGCGACCATCTGGCTGGTCGACTTCTTGGTGCAACCATCTGGCTGGTCGGATTCATGCTTTGGGACCAGGCTGAGTGGTCAGGTTGCTCTTGTGTTGAGTCTTCAATGCTGCAGGTTGTCAGCGCAACCATTTCCTTTTCATGGCAGTTCGACAACTGGGTGCGCTCTTCGTGTGTTCCTTGTGACTTGCTGCTTTGGGCTTGTGCTGTCTTCACTGCGGCGCATTTGGGTCATGAGCCTTCACACTTCGTGTTGCTGGGTTCCAGAACCACCGTCGGTTCGTGTGGTGATGCTCCTGTCTTCGCCTTACTGATGCAGCGATGACCTGTGGCCACCAGGCATCGCTGTACTCTCTTCTGGTGTGGTGTAGGTGCTTTTGTAGTGTTGCTTTTGGAGGGTTGCGTCACCACTCATTTGACATTCTTCTGGTCTTGCTTCTTCTGTTCGTTGCTGGTTGCGATCCTTATGAATTTTTCTGGGTGCACTTGCTGCATGCTTGTGAGTGTTCTCTGCGGGGTTCTTGCACTCCTGTTCGTGGGATGTTCTTTGCACTTCTGTTTCTTTGGATGCTTGCTGCACACATTTCTTCAGTGGCTTCCTCCATTCCAGACGCTGACGTGTACTTTCCGCGTCCGGGGTACACCTGCGCACTGTCCCTTTTGCGTCTTGCTTTTTGTTGCGTGATTCGTTGTCAACTTCCCTGGACGTGATGGAGGGCAGGTTGCTGCTCTTCGTAGTCTCTTTGCTGCAGTCCTTCCTTGTGCCTCTGGCGCGTTCCTGCGCCGTCTCTTGCGCTGCTGTGTATCCACTTTTATTCTTGGCAGTCTGTCCTGCTTGGCAGTCTCCACTGTGTTTCTGTCCAGTGCTGTCTCCTTTTCTCTCCTTCGTGGCGCTCTCTGTCTTTCCTCCTGTTGTGCAGCCCTCTACCGGTCTCGTGTTGTTACTGCTAGTATTTCCTTTGGGTGAACCTTGGCTGCTTTGGATCCCCGATGTGGTGCTACTGACAGGCAGGCGCGAGCATGTGTCCCCGTTGCCGCAGCTTTCCTCATGGTACATTGTTGCCTATTAACTGATGTCTTTTGTTCTGTCCCTACTGTGTACCAGAACAAGAGTAAACAGTCTTTTATCCACGGGGGAACCATGCTGCTGTTTGGCCACTAGATGGCTCTGCAGGCCAGGCAGCTCTAAAATCGATGCTTGTCTCGCTCGTCCCGGCCGGGAGGTGCGGAGCAGGTTCTGGAGCAAGGAGGCAGGCCCCTCTAGGCCACGGGACCTGAGTTGATCAGGCAAGTGGAAGGGTCTTTATTGCTTGTGAAGGTGCTGGTGCTGCTTTAAACTATCTGGGGCAACGTTAGCCACACTGCAGTCTTCCCCTGTGTTTGCGGCGGGGGCAGCTGGAGCAGGCGCCTGGGGCTGCTTGCTACACTTGGGCAGAGCTCCTCCGCTTCGTGTTGGGCACAGTGGTTCCCTCGGGGTGACGGGGGAGTGGGCCGCTACCCCACTCTCCCTCTTTCCGCTGTCTGCTTTGTTCTCTACGCAGGGCTCACCGCGGGCACATCGAGGAGCAGGGTAGCCTCCCTCTGGCTTTGGGCAATTCCCGGCAGCTCTCCACACGCTCCCCGCCGCCACAGCTTCAGTCAAACGCTGCGCGGCGGGAGTAGGGGTCGCTGCTGGCAGGCCACAGGTGGGCTCCGCGAGTCTTGCTTTATTAAGGGGCAATAGCCGGTGCAGCTCACGCTGCTGGGGGCAACGTTTATTGCTTATAGTGGGTGGGCTCCGCTTCACACGTGTTCTCGGTGGCGCCAGCTGGCGGTCGCCACCATCACCGCTGTGACATTGCGGGTGGGCTCCGCTTTCGGTGCCGGTTACTGGCACAAGCTCACCTTCGGCCAATGGACCTGTTCAACCACGCTCTTTCCCCAAAATCCATCACCAAGTCATCTCCAGAAAGGAGATTATAAATCCCCACTGTGTCAGAAAATGTTATAGTCGGAAGTGCTGTCAGGAGAATTGTCTGCAAGGTCTTTGAATACACAGGAGACATCACTCATAACCTGTATGTTGAATAAGTGGCAATTTTAATGATTACAGTATAAGAACTCATTTGCAGATGGCCAGCATGTTGCAAAATGAATACCATCAACACAACTTACAACATGTACTAATTGTGCATATGATAAAAAAAGTTTAATTTGTTGTAACTCCTGTTGTGAGCTAGAAAAATACATATATTGATTTATTTGTAAAAACATCAGATTAAAAATCTACAAAGAAATGGGGTAATGTTCTTTGTGAAACTGCTCCTGCTACTGCAATTACTCCCTGGTAATATTTAGAAGCTAAAAGGTGTATGTATGCACTTGTGCATTGGGTGGGATGGCATTACTTCTCTCTGTCGGTCTTTCTAAAAGTGGTTCTAAATCAGCAATTAGATCAACAGTAACCTAACTACTAGCCATTATTTGTCACAGATCTTCACCTCTGTGTCTTCAAAAAGAGTTATCCTAACCTTAAAAATCCTTTCCTGTCCCCTCCTCTTCAAAACAGCCTGAATCCTCCCCGCCAACACATTAAAAAATGCCGTCGTGAAAGGTTCTGATGCATTTTGTGGCTGGTTATATAGGCTGCACCAAAGTAGAACCTGTTTCAAGTTGGTGGCAATTTGCAGATGCAAAAACTAAACTAGGAAGTCCCTCATAGTGATTCGGAATTTGGAGTTGCTAAATTAGGGATTGAGGGCCAGATGTAGGACCGTTTTTTCGGTCGCAAATGGGCAATCGACTCGTTTGCGACCACAAAATAGGTCTGCCCTGAAACGGATAGGTATAATTTTTCTTTTTTAAATGCATCACATGTTTCTTGAAGGAAAACGGACTGCCTTTTTTAAAACACAGCTTTATTTAAAAAGCAGTCACAGACATGGTGGTCTGCTGACCCCAGCAGGCCACCATCCCTTGGAGTGCTAGCCATTCTTAATGGGGTTTCACTTGCACCTGCCTCATGAAAATTCAAGAGGCAGGCAATTAGCGAACCCATTAGGAAGAGCAAACAGTGTCTGAGGGACTGTTGCAAATCCCAATTTGAGAGTCGCAAAATTGCAAGCCGCAAATTGATGCAATATGCTTCTCGCAAATTGGAAGGGTCATACATCTGGCCCTATGACTGACTGCCGAATCGCTAAAAGTTTGTACATCTGGCCATAAGAAAATAGTAAGACGATGCCAAGCTCAGCAAACTTTTAAAGCTCTGAAAATTCTCATCCTCCAGCAAGCGTTTGATTGATTAGCAGCTCACACTTGCTTAGCAACACAGATGCATCAACGTTTTCATTTGCGATTCCTTATTTGCGAAAAATAAGGAATCGCAAATAAGGAATCGCAAATGGCAATGCATCATTTATTTTGCAATTTTATTGAGATTCGGTAAAAATCGCAATTTTTACCGAATCGCAATAAAATTGCGAGTTTCAAATTGCGATTTCGCAATTCCCATTTTGGCCCATAAGAATCAATGGGAATAGCGAATTCGCAATTTGAAACTCGCAAAATGTTAATGCATTCCATGGGTGCAGGGGGGGTCCAAAGGAACCCCCCCTGCACCCCTGAAATGTATTTTAAAGTGCATGTTACACACACACATGTCCTAAGGACATGTGTGTCTGTAACATGACAGTGTTTTAAAATGCATATTTGGGCATTTTGACACATTTTTGCAAATTACCACGAGGTTCAACCTCGTAGTAATTTGCACCCCCTATTTGCGAAATCGCATTTTTAAAAATAATCATGCATTGCTTTTAAGGAATCGCAAATTTGCGATTCCTTAAAAGCAATCGCATTTTTGGAATTCGCTAAAAATAGCGATTTTCCAAAAATGCTTGATGCATCCCAGAAACCAGTTTAGGAAGTGCAAACGGTCGAATTTTGCGGTTTGCACTTCCTAAAAAGGTTGATGCATCTAGGCATTAGTTTCCACTGCAAAATATATGTTTGAGTGATAACTACAGAGTTGTTCCACTTATTTGTGCAATAAGTCATTTCAGTTCTTTAAACTAGTCTGTGGGGCATATGATGCTTCACAAATAACCCAAAAATATATATACATACAAAAATAATATCTGCAATTCAAATGGTGCTTGTAAAGAAAAATATAAAGATTCTTGATTTCAAAAGGTACAGCTGCAGAATTTTGTAGAGACTCCGGTTTTCCCATTGACTGTTCGTGATAAGGCTAACTTAAAGACCACGGGTGATGCACAAAACATATATATATATGTGGTTTGATACTTACATTTTTGTATACCATGTTTCTTGTGCTCAATTTACAGGTTCCTGAAGTTTTGTGAGCAGTACCTGCCGCATGATCCTATTATGGCTGGCTGTCTACCGAGCAACCCATGGATCACAGATGACATCATGCATTGGTCCATGAACGCACCCCTGTACGTAGCATTGACAATTATTGATTGATGTTAGTGGTTGGTCAGATAGGCTGAAGGAATACTGTTCTAATGTTTTAACTGTGGGAGGAGGGAGCAGTGGCTTACTAGGACATACACTCATGTCCACAGATACAGGTCTTGTGTAGTTTGACAGGATTGAATGATACTGTTCATATGACTGTGTCTTGTGTAAAGTTGTGTTAGGAATCTTTACCAGCAGCTTGAACATGATTAGAAGGCGGGTCAGGCAGGGCCAGCTCTAGGCATGTGCAAGCTGTGCACCTGCACAGGGCCACCAAACCCCAGTGGCCACCACGCCAATATATATCCTTAATATATTAATCCTCTGAGGATGGATACATATTTGCGTGGTGGCCCCTGGCAGGGATTTGGCGGCCTCTGGCTCTGTTCCACTTCTAAACTCCCTGACCCCCTCCCCTCTTTACTGGCCTGCACGCTCCGCCCCGCCCGGACCCCCTCTTCCGGGCCCCCTACCTAGGCTCCCTGCCCAGGGCCACCATGAGCCTAGAGCCGGCCCTGGGTCAGGCGAAAGATTACTACAGCAATCTAGAAACATATTTACTAATATTTGGTGCAATGCAATATAGCAAGCCAGTTTGCTGCGCTGTGTTAAACAGAGAGGGCAGGAATGCACCATATCTGCTGAGATATGGTGCATTTCTGCTCGCCCTCTGGACTGGCGTCCTTGTGGCTTCCATGCAGTAACACAGGTATCCTGGCACCATGGTGCAAGGATGCCTGCATTACACCCACGATTGCTTTGTGCAGGAAAGGTTTCCTGCACAAAAACAGTCTTCCAAGGCTTTTTCTCTTTCTATGTGTTCTGCAAAATGCGTAGAAAGTGGAAAAAACAAGGAGAAATTAACATATAACTCCTCGTTACACATCTCCTGGGAAGGAGTACCACTTAGATGCATTCCCAGGTTTGCTAGTGTTAGTAAAACCGGGAATGTGCCAAAAACCATGGTTGGATGTGGATACATGGGAACCCCAGAGCTCCACCGAAAGCAGCGTAACATGCGGCAGTGACGTGGGATGCCTTTACGTTGCTACAGGCAAGGTGGCTCTGCTTGGCATAATAAATCTCACTTTAGGACTTGCGTTGCCCTAACGTCACTTGCATGATGCAGTGGCAACACAAGCCCTTGATAAATTGGCCCCTAGTTACTACAGTACAAATTGATATTATCAGCCAGAATGTATATGGGAAATACATTTTCATAGCTTTTTAATCCCAATGTATTGTTTCATTCATTCATTATCAGTTGGAAATTGCCATGAGGAGAGCTATGAAATGAGACCAACAAGTATGAGGCCAGGGCACAACTTAGAACGACTGAGAAGTTGAAAGATGATTCAGACCTCAATCCAGAGTTGTAGGGGTGTGAAGTGGTTCCAGGAGCTCTCATGTTGTACAAGTATAACAGCTGGAAGACAATAATGTTGATATGCAAATTAATGCCTTTGAAATATTTTTCTGTGTTAAATCTTTCTGCCAACCATACTTCATGAGTTTTCAAAGTGCTGAGCTGCCTCTAACTTAGTCTGAAACATTGTTTTGTCCTACGTACCAGAATTGCTTTTGAACTTTCACTCTTCTGGCACTAAAGTTAGTCACCTAATAACGTGCCTGGGCTGTGTTTGTAATTCACTTTTCCTCTCAAGAGTAAAAAGCACATAACTCATTGAGAGAAAGCTGAAGGAATGTCCTGATTTGATAGTACAAGAGTCACAACACAAATATGCTGACATTAAGCGAACATTGCAGAAGGCCAATGTGTGTTATGCTATGCTTTACCCAGTGCGCCTTCGCATTCAGGTCCCCAGAAAGGTGAAGATTTTTTACACCGACAAGGTAGCACAAAGTTTTAGAAACAGCATCAAAGCGTGCAAAAAATCCAAGCACAAGGGGAAGATGAAGCATCCGATTTGGGATAACGACCAGCAGCTTCATAACCTCTACTCAAAAACATATTTGCACCGCCAGCTACAGCCTTGTACTCAAACTGTCAGACACAATTGTCACTCATGTGCTCCCCTTCTTACATACACACCTACATGCACAGCACCACTCTTCATCACTATGTACACAACAACTCGCAAATACACGACATGCACACTATTTACTATACTCAACAGACGCCAAACCTCACATGTAATTATTACTACGCTGATCACCATTAGCACCCTCAGCAACGTATTTGGAATGCACTCATATCACAACGTGCAGCATCACTGCCCACTCTGACATGCAAACTTAATACATCATCACATCTCAAACAACACACTTACATTGCTCAATAGATATGCCCTCAGTCAGTCACATATCAATATACAACCACCCTACTCTGCTTAAGGAACACAGATTGTCATTTCAGAAACACATGCATACACAGATGCAATAACAACATACATCAACTATATGACACTACACGTTTCTGCACACTAAAGAACACAACTGGCGTGTACCCTTCACATACACTTATCCACTTTGTCACAAAGGACAAGTTGAACCTTGTCTCACTGTGGCACTGTCGTGTCCACATATTACCTACATGCTCAATTACACAATTGACTATTGCACATCAACAACTATCCTCATTCATTTCAAAATGCCTGGTTACAGCCATCCCTCACTGTAGACACACAGATCACCACCTGCCTGAATACAACCTTGTTTAAGTGCTTCAACATCTATCTCATCTACCCATTCACCTCATACCTTGCACAAGATTCAAACATTCACATACTCTGAATCACATAAATCTATCTGTAAAAACTCACATAGGGGGAATATGGATACCTCATGTCTCCTACACAAGATCTGCCTATGCACTCAACTCATACCTCACACTCTCTGACAACCACTAAATTTGACCTGCCCCCATGGCGTATGTATCTCCACTCAAACAATACTTTAAATACTAGTCACTCTCACCTTCACCCTTGTTCATGCAAGCTCAGCACATGCAACATGAACCATTGACTATACATCTGCAGCCAGGACGCATATTTCCATCAACATATCCTCCCATGTGTGGCAACTAAGAGCATGGTGGAGACTCAAGATCTGGGAGCATCTGCACAGTAGACAGACACACATCTTTCTGGGCATTCACTGTCCACTTGCCTCACCACATGTACCACATGGCAATTTAACAGACATCACATTGCTTATAATACAGCTTGATGTGACATGGAACAGCAGCAATCTAAGTTCAAATCAACACCCTTGTAAGTCATTCACAAAATACATATGACACACAATTCATATGCTCAACTATGACTTGTGTGTGGTTGCAAAATACAATCCAAGCTGGGACAATCCATAAACGAAATCCTTCCAATGTCACCAACCAAAATCAGGATGGCATGAACAACTACTAAATGAGTGAACAATAGACTATTAAGAAAACACACACCTTGCCTAACAGAAATCCTTGTAGTAATTGGAATCCAATAGAAGCAGAGGGTTGGAAGACTGTAAGAATACTGCTCACCATGAGCTCAGGTAATGCACCAGATGTGTTCACAGCCATGAAGGCTTGTTGCCCACAGTGCAGAATTCTGAAGGCTTTTAATCAGTTGCGCTACGGGTGCACTGCCTGTTTATACGCACACCAGTAAGGAATAATATTTGAACAGGTGAAAAAACGGCAAGTGGAGAAACCTTGAACCACTCAAAAGAGTAGAAAGAAACTACCCCTACATGAACAAATTCGGTTGCCGATGCACTCAATACGGTGTATACACTGTTAAGTAACAATATGCAGAAAAAGACGATAGTGAACAAAATGACAGAAGTATCATAACAAAGGCTCTCATGAAGAGTAAATCTTGGAGTCTTTAATGTAGTAAACAGCCAGCCGACACGTGTTTCATCGCACTCGCGATTCCTCAGGGCTAGATGGCTGTGTTCCGATCAGGAAGGTCGCTCAGCTGGTGATAATTTTAACCCAGCCGGGCCCTTGACCGCCGATACTTTGTATAGTCTTTATTGAGAAGTCAATTAATTGCCGGTGATTTTTCAAAGTATCAGGCTGGAGATCAACAGTGTTGTAATTCCCATATATTTCCCACGGCGAACAAGGTATTGTCCTATTGCTGCCGTAATCCAGCTGACGCCGTGTATGGCTCAGCTGTAAGTGGTGCTTCAATCTAGATACAGCATAGACGCGGCGTGTAGCGCGTCCGATCCCAGGCAGTGTTCCTGTTTGGACACACAGGAACACTGCCTGGGATCGGACGCGCTACACGCCGCGTCTATGCTGTATCTAGATTGAAGCACCACTTACAGCTGAGCCATACACGGCGTCAGCTGGATTACGGCAGCAATAGGACAATACCTTGTTCGCCGTGGGAAATATATGGGAATTACAACACTGTTGATCTCCAGCCTGATACTTTGAAAAATCACCGGCAATTAATTGACTTCTCAATAAAGACTATACGAAGTATCGGCGGTCAAGGGCCCGGCTGGGTTGGAATTATCACCAGCTGAGCGACCTTCCTGATCGGAACACAGCCATCTAGCCCTGAGGAATCGCGAGTGCGATGAAACACGTGTCGGCTGGCTGTTTACTACATTAAAGACTCCAAGATTTACTCTTCATGAGAGCCTTTGTTATGATACTTCTGTCATTTTGTTCACTATCGTCTTTTTCTGCATATTGTTACTTAACAGTGTATACACCGTATTGAGTGCATCGGCAACCGAATTTGTTGCCCACAGTGGCATGACACCAGATGCAAGGTTGACTTGCCACTATTCTACAAGATCTGACATTGATTCACCAGTAACATATTAGTATTGTGAAGTCAATTTGTGTACATGGGTGTGTACGAAATCACTGCCATGCAGTGAACATCCATTTGTATCCAGTGGAATAGATGAAACAGGTGCCTTTCTGCTCATCACAACCTATGCAGCATGCTTCGCCTAAACTGTTGCACTTTGAGACACTTGCACTATGTTGACAAGAAAGCTTGACCTATGTGTAAGTGTGCTAATAAAATTAAAAGGTTTGTGACTTCATCTCGCACTCTTATCCAAAACTTAATTTGGCAATGACATGCATGAAACGCAGACTCAACATTTTTCAATGAATTCTGTCAAAGTGCTCATAGTCCATGGAACATATGCAATCCATGTGATACTAACATCATCATACATATAAACAACCAAATGTATATGTAATTCAGTTAACTCAGAAACAAGTTGGGGGACACAAAAATGTGTAAACAAAAATGAAATCATGCCTTATTCAGCCTCAAAAACAATCTTCATTGACTATCAAAATGCCATTGGCCAGGCCTTCAATGTTCAGTGTCCTGATGAGCTAAAAACATCATTCCCATCTAGTCTTGCCTGCACAATTCCTGCAAGAGGACAACTCCCCTAGAAGGAAGGTCTTGGGGGCATGCCAGAAACCAATGGGTACACACTAATGGGGACTGGGTTGTATTTTGGGAGGGATGGGATCAGGAGTGGTGCCAGGGTCCACTGCAGTGGTAGAGTCTGATGGAAGGGGTATAGGACTCCACGACAGTGGTTGGCTCTAAGTGTAAGGTGGACAGCTGTAGTGGGAGGGTCAGATGGAGCTGGGGATGGGGTGACCAGCACTCATTTTGGGATCTTCTATTTTTTTATAGGTGTGTCCGAAATGGGGATGGGAGAGGGTTTTTTGTGGGGGTTTTATTGATTTAGAGGTACTGGGCTTGTGTGCGGAGCTACGGGTTGTAGGAGTGGAAGTTTTAGATTGTGACTGGAAGGATTTTCTGCTGGGAGGTGTTGCCTTCTGTTCCTTTTCGGGGGGTTGCAGATGCTACTGTGGGTCATTTTGGAGGTACTTCCTCTTCTTAAGAGTTGGTTGTATGTTTGGCGGTGAAGAATTCAATGTAAACAAGGTGCATGCCTGGGCTGAGGGGGGAACAGGAGTTATGTGGAGTGTCACTGAATGCATGTGTGTCATGTGATTGTGTTTGTTTGCAACGTCTGTGTTTTTTGTGTGCTGTGTGTGGGTGTTGCAGTGTGTGAATGTGTGTGTTTGCATGTGCTTGGGTCAGGGAGGGTGGCTGGCACAGTAGAAGAGGAAGACGTAGGAGGGGGGAGGTAATGCTGGAGGAGAGGCAGTGCTGCTATTAGTGTTGAGTTTTAAGGAACAAAAGGACACTTAGCGTATTTAAAATTCGAACTGATGCAGTATAGGTACACAATGGAAGCTATACGAGTATCAAATTTCCAGACCCAGCCGGGAAAGGAGTTTATTTTCTGGAAGCAATATCCAATCTTACAGTATAAACAGTATAACTTGACACAAGCCTGTGCCGTACAAACCAGAGGAAAAAAAAAAAAAACAAGGATAGCGTAAAGGTGAAAGGGGTGTCTTTCAGGCAAAGGAAAAGGAGCAAGGACAGGGTACTGTAAAGAGTTAGAAATTAATCTCAGTATCGCCTGGAGTTGGGTGTACACAATCACAATTGAAAATAATACACGTGTCACCCCACTCATGGGTGTCGACGTTTCGATCCCTTAGCTCAAATAAATACACGGGATCATCATCAGGACTTTGTAATAGACAAAAACATGCCTGAATGTGGTCAATACCGCCTGTTAGGAGAAAAGGAAAAGAGCAGAAGTTTTTCAGAGACTTAAGAGAGTTTTTTGCATAGATGCCAACTTAAGTAACACTTTCTCAGTAAGTGACCACGTGCACAGTGTTAGTGCCCTACTTAAAATCAACAATATTTACATATTCCTCGGATTCGCAGTGTCATGCGTGAGAAAATACGTCAAGGCGCTGTGTCGTGAGGGTGCTTGAACACGGGGAGGGAGGAATAGTATCGTGGGGTGAAAAATAACAGTCAGAAGTGACTAGGGGTTGTGCCAATGGGAGATACCCTACTGGTTCAATGATAAGAACAGGGAAGGTCATACCTCAATGAGGCGGAGAATATAATCTCGAGTAGTTAACGGTCCTTCTCTTCAAAATATGGCAATGGTGCTGGAATAGGAGCAGAGCATAAAAGGTTATACCAACATCTAGTATGATTCCGCCAGAGGTAATTACATTTGAGAAACTTATTCTGAAAGAGCTGGAGATTTGTGAAAAGAAGAAATTATATATTCCCTACAACATCCCAAAAATTGAAAAGGATGCTATAGACTCGCTCAAATCCAAGACTGATTTAGTCATTAAAAGTGCGGATAAGGGTGGGGGCATTGTCCTACAGAACATTGACAACTATAAGAACGAAATCTTACGCCAATTGGCTAACAGGGAACACTACATGAGACTCGGTCGGAATCCTACTGTTGAAATCCAAGCCCTTATCAAGGAGATTACTATAGTTGCCAGAGACGAGGGTTTTCTCAGCAAAAAAGAATTTGCTTTCCTAAATATCAAAAGCCCCCGTCTCCCTGTCATCTATACCCTCCCAAAAGTTCACAAAAGCATTGAGAACCCGCCAGGACGTCCAATTGTTTCGTCCTGCGGTTCCATTTTGGAGCCATTAGGTTCTTACGTGGACTTTTTCATTAAGGACTTTGTGCCTGCCACATGCTGTTACGTTCGTGACAGCATGCAAATGATTAATCTGGTTGAACATCAACCCTATGACCCTAACACCCAGACATTGTGTACGTTAGACGTAGAGTCGCTCTACACCAATATTCCCCAGGGAGCGGCTCTACGAGTAGTAGAGGGGGTACTTGATTCTAGACCAAGACCCCATAGAGTACCGACGCTGTTCATTTTGCAGTTACTTGAACTTTGCCTCACGAAAAACTACTTCGTTTTTGAAGGGACCTTCTACCAGCAGATCAAAGGCACAGCAATGGGGGCTATTTTTGCTCCTCATCTGGCGGTGCTCTATATGGACGCCCTAGAGACAGGCACTATCCTGGCCGACACTAACCCGTTCATAACCAGCATAGGTGTCTGGCGAAGGTACATAGACGATATCTTCCTAATATGGAACTCAGAGAGCGAAATCCTTAATTCATTCCTACACTGGTTGAATAATAATTGCGACAACTTGAAGTTCACGCTTACACACCACAAGACGGAAATACCGTTCCTAGATCTTTCGATCTACCATGAGTCGGGTGAGCTCCTCACTCGCCTCTACAGGAAACCCACTGAGCGTAATACGCTTCTGAGGTACGATAGCAACCACCCTAAGGCCCTCAAGGACTCACTCCCCTATTCACAGTTCCTGCGCATCAGACGCAATTGCTCCTCAAAAATTGATTACTTTAGGGAGGCAGGGGTCTTATGCTCCAAACTAAAGGCACGAGGCTACCCAAGCAGGATAGTAAGGAACGCGTCCAAACGAGCCTGGTATTGCCCCAGGGATGTCTTGCTCCAACCCAAGACCAGGCCAAGTACAGAAAGAATAGCGTGTGTCACGACTTTCTCTCCTATCTCGAACAAAATCCGCAAAACAATTTTAAGACACTGGCCAACCTTAAACGCGGGCCAACTAACTCTTGACAGACCATTATTTGCTTTCAAAAAAAGTAGGAATATAAAAGACCACCTTGTTCGAGCAGCCCTACCGGCACCACCCTCTATGAATACAATTGAGTCAAACTGGGGCCTACCCCCACTGAGGGGTCACGTAAAATGTGGACAATGTATTGTATGCAATCTGGCACTAGAGGGGCGCACATTTAGTCACAACAACACCACGGTTGACTTGAGGGACTTCACAAACTGTAACAGTCACAATGTCATCTATGCGATTTTATGTTCTTGTCCCATGATGTATGTAGGCCAGACTACACAAAAAGTAAAAACAAGAATAAGTCAGCATCGTAGCCGCATAAGGTGTGGAACCCCCAACGCACCCCTGGTTGAACATTTTGGCCACTTGAACCACACGGCAGACGATCTCCGTTGGACAGTCCTGAAGGCCATCAAATTACCCCAGAGAGGTGGCAACCTACAACAGATACTGAATCGAGAGGAACTGAAATCAATCATCCAGTTCAACACCATCCAAAAAGGACTCAACCGTAGCGAGGATTGGACTACTTTGCTTTGATTGAACTAAATTACATTGCTGACAAACTGGTACAACTGTATACAGTAAGCATTCTGGGACTCATGGAAAAATTGTTACCACTAAAAATACCTCGTTGGATTCATACATGAATTTTGAAAAATAAGGAGTATGGTAACTACATTGACACCTGGTTCCTGTTCTGAAAAATCTAGTATGAAAAATAAGAAGTATTGCAACTATACCGTTCTGATATTTAAAAATCTTGAATTCACTTTTTGTCACAAACTTTCATTGTTTCACTCCTGGCACTTTAGTTAATTCCGAGCACTCCCCCACGGCGCAAGCACCACCTTCCACTCCAAGATGGCCCCCGCCTTTTCCTGCATTCATGACGCTCGCAACCCTAGTCACGTGACCGGCGAGGCTGTATCCAGTCTGCCGGCGCACTGGTTCTGTTGCTACGCATCAGGCACCGACCGAGCAGCACTCGAGAGACGCGCCCACCCACATCCAGACGCGGTGAGTGTATATCGCTGCCAGCGCTGTCGACCGGTTTACCTGCTTGACACCATACTGAGGCGCTGATTTATTTCCGTTTGTCTTCTTACAGCGTCCCTAACGCCACATTGTTGGCTCCCGACATGCATGGCCATTGTTGCCTGCATTGTTAAAACTACTCTGCGTTCACAAACAGAGTGAACTAAGGTATGTTGACTTATTTCCTAACCCTTGGGTGCGAAGCGTCCCCCATTTCCACACGATCGAGCTAAGTGTAACTTTGTTTTCAGAGCTGCTACCCTCTGCAGTCGAAAACGGACCTCGAGATACCTTTTAACGCAGAAACTTCCCCTGGACCCCCCCTAATGCTCTTCATCACGCCTATCTACGTGGTAGGTTCATTTCTAGCCTACTCCTCACCATGTCCATGACCCTCCTGATCCTCTGACCTTAATTCACTTTTATGCTCTGCTCCTATTCCAGCACCATTGCCATATTTTGAAGAGAAGGACCGTTAACTACTCGAGATTATATTCTCCGCCTCATTGAGGTATGACCTTCCCTGTTCTTATCATTGAACCAGTAGGGTATCTCCCATTGGCACAACCCCTAGTCACTTCTGACTGTTATTTTTCACCCCACGATACTATTCCTCCCTCCCCGTGTTCAAGCACCCTCACGACACAGCGCCTTGACGTATTTTCTCACGCATGACACTGCGAATCCGAGGAATATGTAAATATTGTTGATTTTAAGTAGGGCACTAACACTGTGCACGTGGTCACTTACTGAGAAAGTGTTACTTAAGTTGGCATCTATGCAAAAAACTCTCTTAAGTCTCTGAAAAACTTCTGCTCTTTTCCTTTTCTCCTAACAGGCGGTATTGACCACATTCAGGCATGTTTTTGTCTATTACAAAGTCCTGATGATGATCCCGTGTATTTATTTGAGCTAAGGGATCGAAACGTCGACACCCATGAGTGGGGTGACACGTGTATTATTTTCAATTGTGATTGTGTACACCCAACTCCAGGCGATACTGAGATTAATTTCTAACTCTTTACAGTACCCTGTCCTTGCTCCTTTTCCTTTGCCTGAAAGACACCCCTTTCACCTTTACGCTATCCTTGTTTTTTTTTTTTTTCCTCTGGTTTGTACGGCACAGGCTTGTGTCAAGTTATACTGTTTATACTGTAAGATTGGATATTGCTTCCAGAAAATAAACTCCTTTCCCGGCTGGGTCTGGAAATTTGATACTCGTATAGCTTCCATTGTGTACCTATACTGCATCAGTTCGAATTTTAAATACGCTAAGTGTCCTTTTGTTCCTTATAACGTAGTTATACCCATGGTACTTAGCTATCCGTTGGGTCCCCTTGTCCTTTAAAAAGCTATTAGTGTTGAGGCCATAGCCTGATTTGATCTCAGTAGGTCGGACATGTTTGAGTAAATGCCCTCCATGTACGATGACATTTCTGTCAAAAGAGTGGTGTGTGCACAGAGGACGCTCAACATGGATGTCTGCCCCACAAAGATCTGCCTCAAGGGGTTGTTGGTCTCAGCACTGTGGGAAGCAGGGGAGACAGGTGCAGGGGGTGAGGTGCCTGGCCCAAAGGAGAGTTTATCCCTGCCAAGGGAGCAGCCACAGACACTGCGCCTTGAAGCAGCTGGGAGGGTGTAGCTGGTAGTGGTGGTGATGATGCACTCTGATGTTGTTGATGCAGTTTCTGTGTCCTACCAACTGGGAGTCCTCACTGGAGCTGTGATCAGATTCAGAATCTGCAGATGGTGTTGCAGATCTGCTCCCAGTGAGACTCCCTTCACCCTCTCCATCACTGGATCCCCCCTTCGATGACTCTTCACTGGACCCATTATGACGTTCTGTTCCCACAACATCAGTGACAATGTCTCCTCCTGTGTCCGATGATGATGTTGTGACCAAGAAAGACAATGATTTCCATGATTCATCTGTATCTACTTGAGACATAGTTAACTCACAGATGTTCACAGATATTGGATATCAGATTGAGTTGTGCTATTAGCGCAAGCTAAATTACCATAAATTAGACTTCTTAGTCTGCCATTTTAACATTGCTCAATAAAACACATTATTTGAACAGCAACACTGTGTATATCAACATCAAAGTATCGAACCACAAGCTTGATTAATGGAGTTTGTGGTAGGGAATGTTTTGTCTTGGGCTCATGACGGTCTTGTGTAGTGACATTACTGTCTCCTCTCCTGCAAGTGAGTATAGCCATTAAAATTGGGAATAGGAATCTCAGATTTCATTGAGACATGGTACACATTCTGCAATCCTTAGACATCCAATGTGGAACCAGTAGCTTGTATGTCACGGCTCACATGTCTACCTTGTCAAACAAACATGCACAATGCGCACTCATTGAGTGAATCATGTTACACAGTTCACAGTGATTGATAACGTGTTCAGTAGCATTTCCTTCTCTAATATCAATTCACACATACGATTGTCATCCTGGAGACACCAAGGTAGTAAGCATGGCTGGGCTGAAAGGCATGCAGCACACTGTCCCGTGTCATTTATGCACAATGTCATATAGCAGAATCATAAAGATTTGAATATTTTAAAAAATCAAGTTTCAGAGATGTAATACATGGTCTACAAACTTCTAAGTCTGATAATTTCAGCTTCACAATGCCTCAGATGAAACACCATTCCACTGGCACATCTGGGTGCAATGACTGTAGGGACTCTATTAACTGAATCCATTTCCAGCATGGGTACAGTCAACACTGTGGAACAATCTTGGCTACACTGAACAAGTCCACATTTGTAGTCTGAATGTCCCTCGCTTTGATTACACAGTATGCACACTTTGTACTGCTGAAATTGCCCATATAACATGTGGGTAACTAACTTAAATTTGGTGCATATTTGACATCTCAGAATCAGACAGTGATGCCAAAAACATTGTTTAGCAAGACATCAAGTTGGAGTATTCAAGACCATTAACACACATGTCAACAGTTGTGACTGTGTACTTCACATCACATCTCACAAATTCTGCCATGCTGCAATCAGTGTCAACCTGTGTTTTACACAGAATGGCTTGTGCTTTCTCCATCACAAACTCCTACACATGGACTCACTCTTCCTAATGTTGGTTATTGATTTTTCAAAAACATCATGGGTAAGGCCATTGTGACATGTGACCAGAGTTACCCTAGCTTTGACTGTCCCATGAGATACATGTGATCAAAATCAGCAGCACGTCTGGGGAAAAACATTTGCACAAGGATCAAGCCAAACCAATGTAGGCCTCAACATAGACAAATCTTTCTGCAAAAATGTTTAGCATGTGATTTTCACAATTGAAAGCTCCAATCACAACATACTTCAAAGATTTGTTCAGACCATTCTGAGAACAGGATTACACATCAGTAAATGTGCAGACACATGTCAAGCTATGGGATTCATGCTGGAACTCATACACACGTCTTGTAAAATTTTGGATGCCACATGTGCATGTCACTATTGTTACTACCCTGAACATAACTCACTCACATGCACCCGATGAATGAGGCATTACCTGCCATCTATTGATCCTTCTGCATTTTCACCTTGTGAAAATAAGTGCATGTTTTGCAGTCTTATGACCTGTAAAAGTGCCATCAGGCTCATATCTCAAAACATGAATGAATAAAGATAGAAATGCAACAAGTAACTGACTCACCCCCTCCCTGCTGCTGTTTGGCCTTCCAGGACAGGGAAGACCACCGCTAGGATACGAAGCATGTGGGGAGTCAAGGTTCGGCGGCCGCCTCGCTTGCCCTGTTGTGACAGGCCCAGCTGGACCTCAGCAATCCTCTTGGCCAGCCGCCAAGCTCCTGCCACCTCTTGAGGTAATGACCGATGCAACAATATGGGACCCCCAGGTCACACACCTTCTTGGCGATGGTCAGCCACATCCTTGACTTTTCAAGGGAGTTGACTTGTAATGATGACGTGGTGATAGTCCTTTAGTTTACATGTGTCATGTTTCTGAGTCATACACTACTATACTGAGGTAATTGTTTGTTTTGCAAAAATATATAGGGGAATGCAGGTGGTGTCATGTGCTTCAGTCCTGTGTTCAATGAAAACTCTGTTCCATGAGAACAATAAGGATATGTTTGCCCCAGTACACACACTTCTACTGCAATGTGCCAGCCCAAAACAGTTCCCTACACACAGTGAAACTTGCAAAAAGCCTAAAGGAATATCCATGATTGAGATTCCTAATGCCAGAGATGCACGGTTATTGCACATGTCCAAGGGCAATGCACTGTTATCATCACTCACCTGTTCCACATGTTTGCCATACATGGCTTTGTAGTGGCAGGAGTGGGTCCAGCAGGGCCTGGTTCTTCTTCTAAGTGAAAGCTTTGGCCCGGAGCTATGTCCTTGCCATTGTGGCTACTAGAGGAGGTTGCCAGAGCAGCATAAAGATGGGTAGGTGCAGGAATGAAGTTGGTAATGCAGGCACGTGCAGTCTCTGGGGATAGGTTTGCGTCGGTTGTATTGTACGAATTGATCCAATGCATAACATTGCTTGCAAACAACACGCCTACCGCGATGTTCAAACACTCTTCATTTAACAGTGATTGACAGTGATGCATTGGTGATGGGAGATAACGGAGTCGGTTTCCACGTGCTGAAGACATGATTGTGACGGCAGCAAGAAAACAGCACACCAGCACCCCATCATCAACTGTGCCTTCTGACAAGGAGAGCCGCTGGATGAATTTGGCAGGCAGGAAGGTCTGCGGGACCGCCTCCACATTGATGAAGGCCGCCAGTGCCTCAGCCCTGTTGGGACGTTATGATCGGGCTCTGTGGGAGTCCCTTCAACAGTTTTCGGAACACCTTCCCCAGGAAAAAAGGGAAGATTTCCAGGAGATCCTTGCTGAAGGCCTGCCGGTTTCCAACCAGGTGATAAGTTCTGCTGCGGATTCTTCCCTCTTGGCAGCCCACGGGTACTGCCATGGGGACAACCTGAGGCGCCATGCCTGGCTGCGTCTTACATCCTTGAAGCCCGAGGCACAGCAGAGAGTTGCTAACCTTCACTTTTCGGGCGAGACCCTCTTCGGAAAACATGCGGACGACGAGATGGCCCGCATGAAGGCGGAGGCGGAAACCCTGACGGCTGTCGGGTTTGAAAAGCCTAAGGAACAGAAAAAGACCTTCCGCCCATTCCCGAGGCGTTACAGGGCGCAAGGCAGAGGGCAAGGTCGACAGGCTGGACAGAAACAACAACAGCAGCAGTTCCAGCGGAAACCGTTTCAAAAGTGCCAGAGGGGCCGAGGCGGTCAACAGTCTTCCACCGCGACCAAAGGCCCGGCTGGGTCTAGGCCCTGAACTGTTACTTCCCCTTCATCCGTTACCCACTCCGGTGGGGGGAAGCATTCAACATTACCTGGCAGAGTGGAGAAACATTACTCAGGACAAGTGGGTGTTGAATATTGTTTGCAATGGATACAGTCTTCATTTCACCAGCCCGCCTCCAGCAATTCCACCAGTTGGCTCGCAGTGCCAACTGCGCGAGCTCCAGGTGGAGGCCGATACCCTCTTAAGAAAAAGGCGATAGAAGACGTCCCTCTGTCTCAAAGGGGAAAGTGTTTTTATTCACGCTTCTTCCTAGTACAGAAGAAGGACAAGAACGAGTTCAGACCCATTCTGGAATTGCAACAAGCAAACAAGTGGATTCGCAGGGAGAAGTTTTGCATACTGTCTTTGCACCGGATTTATCCTCAGCTGCAGAGAGGAGACTGGCTGTGCGCGATAGATCTGCAAGATGCGTACTTCCATGTGCCCATTGCACGGAAACATCGGAAGTTCCTGAGCTTCTTCGTCCGCACCAATCACTATCAGTACACTGTACTACCGTGTGGACTGAAGTCTGCACCCAGAACTTTTTCGAAATACATGGCTGTGGTAGCAGCGCACCTGAGAAAGAACAAGGTGTTTGTCTACCCGTACCTGGACGGTTGGTCGATCATAGCCTCCACCTTCCAGGATGCGCAATTGCACTTCAACAGGACGGCCGTCCAGCTGTACCGACTGGGGTTGCACATAAATCTGTCCAAGTCTGTCTCGATTCCTGTACAGTGCCTACAGTACTTGGGAGCCTCCAACAATACGCTATCGGCAAGCATGTCTCCTTCGGAAAAGAGAGACGCTTATCCATCCTTCGGAAGGCTTAGGGTCTCATAGCTGCTCCATTTACAACAGTGAGGACGGTGTCTTCTCTACTGGGATCGATGGCCTCTTGTATCTTCCTCATTCCGCAATCGCGCCTACACATGAGGCAGCTACAGGAATGTTTGGAGGACCGGTGGAACCAGAGGAAAGGGTGTTGGGATGACCGGATTCAGTTGTCTCTTGACGCCCAACAGTCGGGTGAAGATGGTGGTGCTCAGCAGAGAATCTCCTCAGAGGGGTTCCTTTCCACAAGGACATCCCGACTCAGACTATCGTTACGGATGCGTCTCTCCTGGGCTGAGGAGTGCACTCAGACCCTCTACAGATCCAGGGAACGTGGTCTCCGGCAGAGTCCACGTATCACATCAATTTCCTGTAACTCAGAGTTGTTCACTTGGCACTGAAGGCCTTTTATCCGTCCTTTCAGACCAGCTCCTTGCTTGTACAGACGGACAATACGATCAGGATGTATTACCTCAACAAGCAGGGGGGCTCGAGATCGCGCACACTGTCACAGGAAGCGCAGGCGATCTGGCACTGGCTGTTAACCAGAGGACTGACGATAACGGCAACTCATTTGCCAGGTGTGCAGAATGTTCAGGCAGACGCACTCAGCAGGTTGCTTCACAAAAACCACGAGTGGGTCATAAACGACGAGGTGCTCAACCATATCTTCGCCATGTGGGGCACTCCAGAAGTGGATCTATTCACCACCGCCGAAAACAGCAAATGCAGCGACTTCGCCTCGAGGTATTACCAGCCGGGGACTCTGGGGAACGCGTTATGGATCAGCTGGTCGAACAGCTTTCTGTATGCTTTTCCTCCCATTCCCCTGATTGCGGCGGTGCCCTATCCCGGGCGCGGATGATCTTTATTGTGCCGGAATGTCCCAGACAGTGGTGGTTCTCGGACCTGCTTCATCGGTCGATCCTACCTCATCGGCGGCTGCCGTGTCGGCCGGACCTTCTCACGAAGTTCGGGGGGCAGATGGTGCACCCCAACCTCTCTTCGTTGAGTTTGGCGGCATGGCTCCTGAGATAGTGCAATATGGCAACTTGAATCTTCCTGAGGATTGCGTGGACATATTGAAGGAGGCTAAGATGCCATCTACTAGGACCTCTTATGCTTACAAGTGGAAGATATTCTGCATCTGGTGCATGTCTAAGAACTATGATCCGACGACCTGCAAGGAGGATGTTATCCTTCCATACCATCTGCATCTAGCTCAGTCTGGCCTTAATTTACATTCCATTAAGGTTCATCTGGCTGCATTTACTGCTTACAGAAAATGCCCTTCGCAGACATCCTTCTTCCAGATTCCTGTGATTAAGGATTTTTTGGAAGGGTTGAGGAAGGTGTTCTCTCCTGTTTGGCTTCCTTCACCTTCATGGGAACTGAATGTGGTGCTGTCCAGGCTGATGAAGGAGCCTTTCGAACCCATTCATAAGGCTTCCCTGCAGCACCTGTCTTGGAAGGCGGCGTTCCTCGTGGCTATTACATCAGCCCGTAGGGTGATTGAAATTCAGGCATTGTGTTGCCAGGAACCTTACACTTTATTTCATGCTGCTAAGGTTGTAATGCGTCCTCACCCTAAGTTCCTTCCCAAGGTGATTTCTGATGTTCATGTTAATCAGACTATAACTTTACCAACATTTTTCCAGAATCCTTCCAGTCCAGCAGAACGTCCTCTTCATTCCCTGGATGTCAGAAATGTGTTAAAATTCTATCTGGAGAAGACCAAGGATATTCGTAGATCCAACCAATTGTTTGTTAACTATGGGTTGGTTAGGACTGGTCTGGCTACTTTGAAACAGTCCATCTCTAGGTGGATTGTGTCATGTATCCAGCTCTGTTATCAGAAAGCGAATAAGACCTTAGGGAGTAGGCCTAAGGCTCATTCTACCAAGGGCAAAACAGCTACAACAGCTTTGCTTCGAAATGTTCCCATTGCAGAGATCTGCAGGGTGGCCACTTGGAAGTCGGTCCACACCTTTGCTAATCATTACTGTCTGGATTCTGATGCCAGAGCAGATGCTCAGGTTTGGCAGGCTTCGTTGCGGAATCTGTTCGCACAATAGTAGTGTTGTCTATTTTTCCCCACCGCCGGGTTGTTTTTTAGATGGGCTTGCCATTCTATTCACTAGATTATGACTATACACAGAGATCCCCTACTACAGAAGAAGTAGGTTCTTACCTGTAACTCCAGTTCTGTAGTAGGGGTATCTCTGTTATAGTCATAAGCGCCCGCCCTCCTCCCCGGTGGAGAAAATGGTACTGTGATGTATGCTACAGGCCTTGCTTTATGCACCTTTAAAAAGAACTGAAAGTAAAAGGAAGGGGCTGTGCATGCTGGGATACCGAGGGTCTCTAGAGAGTTCCTTAAAGGCACGGTATCCTTTTTCCAGACACATAATGGCAGCCTATGGAGGCTTGTCTGTCCATCCCTGACACCTCTTTCTTTTTCCTTGCAGCCGAGAGGATGGCTTCCTTCACCACAAAGGAATGGAGCTTGACCAAAACATCTTGAGGGTGCTTGCGACTCCCAGCTGGTAACATTCCCACACAATGAACTCTGTGTAGTTTGATTTTGAGGTGTTGAGGTGCTAGAAGTTCGGCGAAGAGACCAGTTACAAAAGCCTCCAGATCAGGCCCCTCCACCCCCTCCTCCAGATTTCTGATCGAAATATTCTCCCTGCGGGTTCTGTTCTCAAAGTCTACTGCTTTAAGCATAATTTGCTGAAGCTGGGCTTGAAGGGCCTGTTGTTTATCCTGCATTTTGGCCTGAGCCGCCGCCAGATCCTGCGTTTGCCCCTCCACCTCCAGGATTCGGGTTCCCACTGCGTCCACATCCTGCCGAAGAGTTGTCAGCTTTTCAGTAAGATCGGCCTTCAGTTGGTCCACAGAGGATCTAAGATCCTGTTTGAAGTCACGGCATAACTCAACCTTGAAGTCACGGAGGGTATCCACCAGGTCGTTTTGCTTGTGCGCCATCTCCGGCGGTTGAGTGGGGACCCCTAGGGAGGATGTCTTCTCAGAGGCCTTAAAGTATTGGGAGACTTTATTAGAGTGTTTCTTAGGAGGCATATGATCCCCTCCTCAAATCTGCGCACTTCCCAGTGAATGCCAAATCCTGGCAGAGAACTAGATGACGGTGATTCCGAGTCTCGAGGAGTGTTCTTGATGTCTAAGTAGATCAGGTTCCCGATGGATGCACCGGATTGGACCCCCAAAGCCAGCAGGACTATGGGGCCACTCTCGTGGAAGGTATATCCTGCTGGAGCTCCCTCTATAGCTATAGACCACTTTCAGATCAACGGTCGAATCCCCTGGTAGTGCTGGTTGCCTCGCCACCCCACCGCTCCACATCAGTTGCTGCTCAGTCCGGCCCCCGTTCTACACGCCGCCGCCATCACCGGACCAAAAACCGCTGCCATCTTAAGGTCAGACAGGCTAATCTGAAGTTCATATCTCACCAAAAAGAACGTTGTGCTGCACTGTAGTTGAAAGGGGGGGCGAGGGGGCCCAACTGCACTGCCTCACAAGGCCCTGAGACACTCCCGCCGCTGCCACGCTCTGAAAGAACATCCGCAACGCATTACCGCAGAAATGGCTCCTTCGCCGGATCACATCCTTCCGTCTGTTTACTGTCCTATGGCAGTGCCAGTCCACATTGCGTCCTGGCGCTTCTTCAGCACCTAGATGGGAGGCCCTTGAGATCAGATGGGGCCCCCCTGGCCAATCCGGTACTCCAGATCTGACACAAGACTTCCGGCTTAGGCACTCACAACATGGCGCCTGTAGCCCGGGAGCCCCACCGTCTCGCTTCTCGGTCCTCAACGCACCTGTCCTCCAGCGCTGCAGACATCCCTTGTTGGCCGGGCAGCTCCCGAGAAGCAGCGGACACTTAGGAGGTGAAAATCACCGTCCCTAGGCACCAGGTAAGTCCATTACACGATCGGCGGGGGTGGAGCTGTGCAAGTGTATGTATATATATCGATTACCAATCCGCACTTCTTCCGATCAAGAAAAGGCGCTGACACCGTGAATTCTATGCCAAAGTAAGATTTATTCCTTATTTGCTGCTTACGCGTTTCGGCGGAAAGCTGCCGCCTTGTTCACTACATCTGCTTAATCACACATACAGGTTTATATATGTTCAGCATACCTTTCTTTACAGGTTGCAACTGGATCTGGTTGCTATGGTAACCCTGTCATGACGCTCCGGACAGACATAAAAGAGTTTTGCTACGCGAGTCATGGTTGCAATAAAAAACTTCTACTGTCCGATGTGCACTGTAATTTACACAAACGTTGATGGCACATTTGTAGATTCATTGTATCTGCACATGATATTTATATGAAACGATTTGAGTGAACACTCAGATTTTAAATGAAATAAACAATTTGAATCATTGTTGAACTAATCTTGTAAAACCGGGTGTCTGTGTAGAGAGCATATCGAGTCGCATGGCAAATGTAAAGTATAAATTGTAGTACAAAAAAAAATAATATATATATATATTACAGATCAACACATTGGATTACACATATAAATCAGTATATGTTTTAGTCTTCAAATTTACTTATGGAATTTTGACTGCTAAAGCATCCTTTACTCCATCCAATTAAATACACTGGATGTGTTCAAGTCTTCACCCAGTGGTGCATGGTATTACCCCAGTAGTATTTTAAATTCAGTGGTATTTGCTACATTAGATACCTGTCGTGTTTTGGCTGCAGCGCATCCCGTGACCACCCAACAGACATATGTTTAGTGATTGGTATGTTTGCAAACTAATTCAAACTTTCCACCTCACGGTGCAATTTACACAGTGTTGCTTTCCTCATCTCCATGTGGAATGATTCGGCTATCTGCTGCCTGTTAGTGGGCTGTTGTGGGTTTGGTCCCTTGGTGCTTGTGTGTCGCGGTATGTGTTACGTGCCTTGCAGTGCTCTGTCTCTACACTCATAGTTCAAATAAAATTCAAAATTAAACACACAATTAAAATTAAACTAAAAAGTGCTCTAACATGTCAAAAGTAAGAAAAGTTGCTAAAGTCGCAATTAAAAATAGTTTGTTACATTTAGTGAATCGCAGATGTTCTTAAAGTGGTAAGGGTTTTGGGACAAGCAGTCTGGATTATAGGTGTACATTAAGTGCCTCATCGGCGTTCAACCCGTTCGGAATCTTTGAGTCAAGCAAAATTATGTACCTTGACTCTAACCGTCGCAATGCTAATAGGCGGTTACCTCCCCTGATGTTTTTGGGTATGTTGTCAATTACAAAGTAAGACAGATCTTGAGAGTTTCCTGCGTGGTGCATGTTTATGTGCCTGGCCACGGGTATGCCTAATCATCATTGATTATAGCCCGAAGATGTTGTAAGATTCTTACATGGACTTGATGGATCGTGCTTCCCACATATCGTTTGCCGCAGCTGCAGGTTAGTACATATACTGAGTAGTCTGTTTTGCATGAGTAACTGCCCCTGATTGTGCATGGTTTCTGTCTGAAAGGTAGTGTCACAATGCTTGTGTTGATTCCATGCTGGCATGCTTTACACTTGGTGCATTTCCTTAAACCCTTTTGTGTTTGTAGCCATGTGGTAGGTTTTGTGATGGTAGCGGCATTGCAGACAAGTTGACTCCGCATGGATTTTGCCTTCCTGAATGTTACTGAAGGTGCATTGCCACACAGGGTACCTATGATTGGGTCATTGAGTACCAATGGCCAGTGTCTGTTCAGGATTTTTCGAAGATTTGCATGGTAGGTGTTGTACCCTGTGATAAGTCTTGGGGTGTTAACTGAGCCTCCTTCTTTTAGTTTTTTTAAAATTGTGTTATCTGTCTTTCTTCCTGCACTTTATTTCCGCTTTCGCTAGGGTAGTTTGACTATACCCTCTCTTTCTTAGTCTCGTGAATAGGTTTTATTTTGCTTCAGTCAAGCCTCTTTCAGTGCTGCAGTTACGGGTCATTTTGAGGCATTCCGCACATGGAATGGACTCTTTGAGTTTTGTAGGGTGGAAACTTTGCGGTGTAGTAATGCATTTCCTGCTGTGGACTTACGATATGTGCGTGTCTGTATCTTGTTTTTGTCTCTGTACAGTTCCAGATCTAGGAATTGTATTGTGGTTTTACTGGTGGAACACGTGAATTTTAGGTTTAGAGAGTTCTCATTGATTTCAGAAACAAACATTTCCGCACTCTCACACAATCCTTTCCACAAAATGAAAATGTCATCTTAAATCTCTTATAGAGCACTACATTGTAGTTCATTGCTTCTGATTGTGAGACCCCTAATACCTGCTCCTCCCACCAGCCCATATGCTGATTCGCATAGCTGGGGAAGAAGCAAGTACCCATCCCTGTGTTTGCTTGTAGTGTAGCCTATCAAAAAGGAGCGTGTTGTTGATAAGGCACCATTCTGTCATCTCTAATATCATACATGTGTGCTGGTATAGTGATATGGGTCTTTTGCCTAGGTAATGGTGAAGTGCCCTTAGCCCATCTTTGTGTCTTATGCTGGTATATAGTGACTGTACGTCAAGGGTCATAAACAAATAATCATCATTCCATTCCAAATCATACATTTTGCACAAAAAGTCCCCACTGTCTCTTATAAACGCTGGTAAGTCTCACATTAAAGGCTGTAAAAAATGATCAATAAAAATACTAGTGTTTTCGAACAAACTCCCAATGGCCGATATTAAAGGTCTTCCTGGGATTTGTTCCGCGTTCTTATGGATTTTTGGTATAAGATACAGTTGAGGAGTTATTGGGTAGTCATTTTTGAGAAAATCAAATTCTTGTTTGTTTATCAGACACATTCCTTTCCAATAGTACAGTTCATTGTGGCATTTTTCTTGTATTCCCACAATGAGAGTTGGGCTGATTCTGTTGTAGCACTTTTGGTCTTGGAGTTGCGAGATTGCTTCTTTGTTAAATGTTGATAGTGCCCATAGGACAATGTTGCCCCCTTTGTCCGACCACCTTACCACAATGTCTGGTCTTGCTTGTATTTTGGTCATGAGGTTGATGTAGCTCACTCTTCGGTTATGGTCGTGAGCAATGAAATCCCTTGTGCTTAAAAGCGACAGATCTTTCAAATACTTAATAACATTGTCAGAAAAGAGATAAAGTCCGTCTTTAGGTAAGAAAGACATGAACACTGATTTTGGCCTAAAGTGAGTCCGCACTGTCTGATATATATCCAGGTTAGAACGCGCTGCTGCATCACAACGGGAAATTTGGCTAGTTACATCCCCCTGCTCAAGGGCAGTCATGTCCCTGAGTGTCAGCTATGGTCAGCATTTCCGCCTGTCCTGGTACTGTTGCTTTTTCAATTCCCTTTCTGGTAGAGTTTATGAAATATTACTGCAGTTTTAGTTTGCGCACATACTGGAATAGTTAAATTCTAGTCTGTGCGTAGTCAAAGTTTGTATTCAAGCAGTATGTCAACCCAATCGATAACATTTCTAGTTCCTTTGTTGATAAATCCATATTTGTTAAGTTAATTAGTGTGTTGTCGATGTTCACTGTTTTGTCGTTTTCCATTATCAGCGTTTGTTTCTTCTGTATTGTCCCTTTGTTTGTTTTTGTGCTGCCTTATCCCCAGCGTCTGTCTTTTCTGCGACTGTTTTTTGTTTTGGGTTTTGATTTAGCTTGCCCTTCACCCATTCCTGCTGTGGTTGTCGTGGTTGTCGCGGTCGCA
This sequence comes from Lissotriton vulgaris, assembly GCF_964263255.1. Taxonomy (NCBI): domain Eukaryota; kingdom Metazoa; phylum Chordata; class Amphibia; order Caudata; family Salamandridae; genus Lissotriton; species Lissotriton vulgaris. Next base: position 486,503,235 of record NC_141698.1, read on the forward strand.
GGGTTGTGAGGTGTTGCATGTGTAAAAAAGTAAATTCTTGCACTGGGGTTGGTACTGTTCCTTTGGTGCCTGAGTTGTTGTTACTTTCCACATTGGATTCTAGTTCGGAACTCCATTCCGTTTCACTTTGTGCCCGGGCCACTTGCTGTTGTTGATAGTTGTTGGCGTCTAACATTGTCAAATTTCTTGGCGAACATGTATATCCTGCCGTTCATGTAATCATTCCTATCTCTTTGAAATGAAATATGTATATATATATGTATAGCGGGAACTGGAAGAGGAAGAAAAGATTAGGTCAGGGGATATAAAACATTAGTACAATAGATGAGGGTATAAGTCCAGTATCTTTAAGCAAATGAAAACAGCCAAATTAGGGTAAAAACTTGCACATAGGAAATCGTTTTACTTCCATTTTGAATGCAATCGTGGTGGTGAGTTTGTGAATTTCTGGAGGGAGAGAGTTCCAGATCCGTGGAGCGGAGCCAGAGAAAGCTCTTTGACAAGTTCTCTTTTTGCTAAATATCTGTGATTTAAGAAGGAAGGTGTTAGCAGTTCTTGAGGGTCTACCACCTCCAGATTGTTTCAGCTTTTGGCATAGGTATTTGGGGGTTTTGAGATGGGGAGCTTTATGAGTCAGGCAGGTGATCTTTAGCTGTATTCTTGCTTCAAAAGGCAACCAATTTAGAGATTTTAGAACTGGGGAAATGTTCACAAATTTGTTCGTGGCTGTGGTCTGTCTGGCTGTCGCAATCAATATAGCCTTAAGGGGTGCCAAGGAATATTTTGGAAGGCCATATAATGTAGCACTGACATAGTCTAGCCTCGCAAAAACCAGCGCTTGAACCACCTGCTTGAAGTCAGCTTGTGGGTGGAAAGGTTTGAGATTCCTTAGTAGTCTCATCTGGTGATTCACACGCTTACAGACATTACTAAGTGGTTCTTCAAATTTAAGTGTTTGTCCAGGGTGGGTCCGAGCGATTTGGCTGAATCAATAATGACGGTGGGGGCCGTTGAAGGCAGTGAGATGAATCAACCAGAGGTCTTTCTTAGAGGTATGATTCGGAGGAGAAATTAGCAAGAATTCGATTTTGGGTGTTGAGTAGGAGGTGGTTCTCTGTTAGCCAGTTTTGAGAGTTCGTGAGCTTTGTGTTGAGCGACGTGAGATTGTCAGGGGAGGAGATTTTCAGGTAAAGTTGCGTGTCGGCTGCCTACATGTGGATGAGAATGTTCATTTTGTTTAGTGCATTTGCAAGAGGTTCCAGTAATAGGTTGAATAGTATGGGGGATAAAGCAGACTCTTGTGGGACACCCATGGATACAGGCGTGGGCTGGGATAGGGAGTGGTTCACCTTTAGTCTTTGAGATCTGTGCTGGAGGGAAGAAGAGAACCATTGAAGCCCCAGACCATAGAAGCCTTTTCTGTGTTCCAGAACTGATAATAGGTTGCCGTGCTTTACGGTGTCAAATGCAGAGTAAAGGTCAAGGAGGATCAGGAGGCAGGATTCATGTGGTCGCGCATTTTTAAAATGTCATCAAAAACATGAAAGAGAGCCGATTCAGTGCTGTGTCCTCTCTGAAAGCCAGATTGGTGATGGTTTAGGAGTTGAAAGTTTTCAATGTGAGCACAAAGTTGGGATTGGACACATATTTCAAGGAGTTTGGCCAGAGTAGTGATGATGGAGATAGTGTGAGAAGTTAGCCTGGCATATGATATCCACTAATTCTAGTGGGTACCTTGCACCAGTCTAAATCGACCCTTATTGATGCTGGTTGTAAGGTCAACCTTATAGACAAGCTATCCTAGTGGTAGCATGGACCAGCAGTCTTAGGCTAAACTCCAAAGAGCATGTGAAGCTGTTTGTTTTACCAATTATAATCCCTTGAATACCAAATGGAAGGACACCACACAAGGTATATATCAAATATATATGTATTTATTTCTAACACGACCCCTCTGCACTTTTTACGAGGTCAGAGGTAAAAGTACATCACAAGTTACTCAATTAGCATACGATAAGTTGCACAAATACAGCTTTGCCCTAGGAGCCTCACAAACCATATACTAAAATAGTGGTATAAGTGCCACTACAAAAATAGTGAATAGGCCTAGGGCCTAGAAAATCGCTGGGGCTGCACTAAACAACCAAAAGGTTAGGAAGTAGGAGACCCATGGGAGATGCGTGCAGTGTCTAAACACAGCCGCGAGTTACCATTGACATATAATGGAGAATGTAAAAGTCACAAAGTTATAGATTTAGGGCACGTCCGGATGGACTACGACAAATCCCCTTTAGACTAGGACACTTGGAGAGTCAATACCCAAGGTAGCATCGGAGTACTTGAGTTACCTCACCCAGGGAAGCCGGGTGCATAGGTGTCTTTTGGTGTCGGGTTTTGTCGATGTTTTCAATGGAGATCTGCAAAGAAGTGCTGCAGGCGACCAGAGGAAAAGTGTCCGGGTGGATCCAAGGCTTGATCGAGGATCTGAAGAACCTGAAAGCAGAGAGGACAGAGTCTGGTTCACTATCCAGTAACCAGGAAGGTACCAGGAAGGAACCAGATGATGTTGCGTCGATTCAGGTGAAGAAGGTGAAGCTTGTTTCTGCAGCCACGAGGACTTGGAGGTGGCGACAACAACCAGGAGCTGGATTCAAGCTGTTGCACAAAGGATCTAGTTGGCTGCGGTGTCAGTTTCTGGTTTGGACCCAACAAGCCTTAGCAAATGCAATCCATGCAGGAAGTGAAGATTGGCTTCGAGTCAGACCAGCAAGGTCTGGGGAGCTTCTCCTTTGCAGGGAAACTGGGGCAAGCCTGGAGCAACTAGGCCAGCAGTGTAAATTCAAAAAGAAGTCTTCAGAGGGCTCACTAGCCAATGGGCTAGCAACTGGGAAGATGCATCGAGCTGAAATACAAGAGCAGGCCCCACGCAGCACTCGTGGAGTGTGGAAGGCTGAGCTTCAGTGCAAATAGTGCTCTGGCCTAAGGCTTCGCGTACCCCAATGCACAACTTCGAGTTACCTCAGGAGTCGATGCAGTTAGCAAAATGCAGGATGTCCAGGATATCCGGTCCCATGTCTCTTGTGTTGGCCACGGATCTCAGCTTTGCTGTGGGTGTGGGTCGGAGTGTGAGAAGTCTGGAGGTCTAGTCCTGAGTAGCGGAGTCTTCGGTTTCCGGCAGGAGCGTCGACAAAGCAAACTGGCAAGTTACTGGTGGTGCCTGTTTGAACAGAGTGGTCACTCCTTGACCACAAGGGAGATGTCTTCAGTTGTCTAGTGGAAATAGAACGTCGAAAGTCCAAGAGTTCTGTATCAAAGTTTCGTTCCAGGATAATCTAAAGTCCTGTGGAAACAGCTTCTATACTTATACTAAAAAAAGGGGCTGGATTACTTGCTAGGTCCCTCCTATGGGTGGACCTGGGAAGGGGGTGGTTACACCCCTTTCCCTTTGTCCAGTTTCACGTCAGAGCGGGGCTGGAGTACCCCAGCAACTGGTTTGAACCAAATTATGCATGGAGCACCTTGTGTGCCCCAGGCAGTGTCTGGAAAGCATCTTTCCATTCAACCCACCCTGCCCCAATACACTACAGGCTGTCTGGGGAGGTGCTGGCACCTTCCTCGACAGGAAACCTATTGTCCAGGCCTCCCATGCTGGAGTTTCCCTCAGCAGCAGGAGGTCAGACTCGTGTCTGTGGCAGCAGCATCCATTTTGTGATGCTGAGGCTCTGATTTACTTTAACCGGGGTTAGCAGTAACTACATGTCTTCTCCCTCTAGAAGGGTAGAATGCTACCCCCGCCACCAGAACTGGTGGGGGGGTAGTATTCCAAAGTGTTTGACACCTTACACAACATCTTTTGATAAAGCCAAACCAAAGTTAGCATTAACCGCGAGGATTATAATGCACTTAAGAGTATATGGTATGGCTATATCATAGAACAGATATAAGGAGATGGTTCGAAAGCTGAAGAGGGACTCAGCTCATGCGAGGGCACACTCCCACATAAAACCAAGCACTCTTCCTCCAGGATTGTTCCAGCATTTCATCCTTCTAGAGGGAGAAGACATGTAGTTACTGTAATAAATCCGGTTAAAGTTAAACAGAGCCCCAGCATCACAAAATGGATGCTGCTGCCACAGACACGAGTCTTCCCTCCTGTCGCTGGACGAAACTCCGGCAGGAGAGCCTTGGACAATAGGTTTCCTGTCCAGGGAGGTGCTGGCACCACCCCAGACAGGCTTTAGTGTATTGGGGCAGGTAGGGTTGCATTTAGTGAATGTTTTTCAGACACTGCCTGAGGCACACAAGGTGCTCCATGCATAGTCCAGCCCAAACCGGTTGCTGGGGCTCTCAGCCCCAGCTCTCGTGCGAAACTGGACAAAGGGGAAGGGTTGTAACCACCCCCCCAGGCCCACCCATAGGAGGGGCCATAGAGTTAGTCCATCACCTATCTTTCCTATAACGATAGAACCCCAGTCCCTAGGACTTTAGATTACCCTGGATGAAACTCTGATACATATATCCTGGACCTTTGATGTTCCATTTCGACTGGAATATGGAAGACATCTCCCTTATGGTCAAGGAGTGACCACCCTGTTCAAACAGGCACCAACAGCAACTTTGCCAGCCTGCATTTTCAAGGCTCCCACCAGTTCCTGAAGAATCTGCGACACAAGACATGGACTTCCAGACATCTCTGACCCCCACCTTCACTCACAGCAAAGCTGAGACATGTGGCGGACACAAAAGATGTGGGACCAGCACTCAATGACATCCTGCATTTCGCTACCTTAACTCACTTCCCGAAGTATCTTGAAGTTGTGGATTGGGGTGCTTGAAGCCCTAGCCCCGAGCATCATTTGCACTGAAGCTCAGAGCCCCACATTCCACGAGTGTCTCATGGGCCCTGCTTTTGCATTTCAGCTTGATGCGTCTTCCCAGTTCCTTGCCAATCTTGACCTCCTGCGGGGGTTGCGGTTGCCAAGGCTTGTTGAGTCCAATCCGGATACCACACGCAGTCAACTAGATCCTTTGTAGGACAGCTCGAATCCAGTGCCTGGCCATCATCGATGCCTCCTGGACAAGCTTCACAACCACACCTGAAATCACCCGACATTGGCTGGCAGCTTTCCATCGCCAACCTGGGCACTTGCAAGTGATCCAGACTCTGTCCCTTCTGCTTTCAAGTTCTTCAGATCTTCGATCCACCCTTGGATCCACCCAGACACTTTCCTCTGGTCGCATTCAGCACTTCTTTGCAGCTCTTTATTGAAAACGATGATGAAACCCGACACCAAAAGGCATCTATGCACCCGGCTTCCCTGGGTGAGGTAACTCAAGTACTCCGATGCTACCTTGGGTATTGACTCTCCAAGTGTCCTAGTCTAAAGGGGATTTGTCGTAGTCCATCCGGACGTGCCCTAAATCTATAACTTTGTGACTTTTACATTCTCCATTATATGTCAATGGTAACTCGCGGCTGTGTTTAGACTCCAGTGCTCCTGTGGGTCTTGACTCTCGAAGTGTCCTAGTTTAAAAGGGTTCCATCGTAGTCCACCTGGAAGTGTCCTTAAATTGTACTTTTGTAACTTCTTTGTTTCCCATAGAAAGTCAATGGTAACCCGGGGCTGTGTTTAGACACTGCACGCGTCTCCCGTGGGCCTCCTACTTCCTAACCCTTGGTTGTTCCTAGAAGCCCCAGCGCTGCCACAGACCCTAGGCTGGCTTTCTATCCCAGAGGTGGTTCTTATACCACTATTTTAGTATATGGTTTGTGAGGCCCCTAGGGCATACTGTACATTGTGCAACTTATCGTATGCTAATTGAGATTTTTGTAATGTACTTTGACCTCTGACCTCATAAAGAATGCAGAGGGGTTGTATTTAGAAAAAACACATATATATTAGATATATACCTTGTGTGGTGTACTTTCATTTGGTACTCAAGGGATTATAATTGGTAAAACAACTTGCTTAATACGGTCTCTGAAGTCTTAGCCTAATGACTGCTGGTCCCTGCTACCACTAGGATAGCTTTCTATAAGGTTGAATTTACAACCACCATCAATAAGGGTCGATTAGACTGGTGCAAGGTGCCCACTAGAACTAGTGGACATCATATGCCAGGCTAACTTCTCACATTGGTGGCAGCAGTGGGATAAGAGCTTGCATTGTTTCACCAAATAATCTTGAGAATATCATTTGAAAAATCATCAAGGTACCTGTAGGTACATATAAATCAAGTCTTATGATACATAAGTTCTACTGAACTTAGCAGTTGTAGGTGGTAAGGGCTTAGCTCACCTTGACTACAACTCCTAGAGAGGTTCTAGTAGGAAACAAGTAGTGTAGGTAGGTGCACAAACTACACATTACTAGTCATGGCATTTAAAACCAGGGCCTAGTGTGCAACTGGGAGAAGCAACCCAAGATTGTTTTCTAAATATGTCACTTTTACTTTTCTGGAACTGAGAAGCTTGTGTGCCATAAGAAAGCTAAGAAAAGGACAGAGTCCAACCTTTCAACACCTGGTAGATATCCTAGTTTCAGATGATGTAGCAAAAGCATCAGACCCAGATACCCAGGGTAGTAGAGAGGGGAGCCATCCATCATCAGAGGAAGATCCTAGTGGGGTAGCCCCACTGGTGTCTGAGGATGATGAGGATGCAGACCAGGATGAGGTTGATGAACCTGACCTGGGAAACACAGGACTACCTGAGGGTAGAGAGGGCCTAGGAAGGCCTCCCTCTATCCCCCCATGTAGGCTAATGGTGTGATCAGAAGACACAGATCTCTTTCAGATGAATCTGGACATTCTGACTCATCACTAGAGTCCTCTGCCTCAGCTCAAAGGAGAATGACATCCCCTCAGATAAGAGAGCACAAAGCTAGAATGAAAGAAGTCAAGCTTAGGATCAAGAGGCAAGAAATTGCCCTTGCCAAAGAGACTCTAGCTCTTGAAAGAGAGAAGAAATTGTGTGGGCTAGAGCCCACTGGTGGCAGCAACAACCCTAATGGTAGGGAAAGGACTCATGACCATAGAAACCTGACAAAATTGTCCCTCCCTATCTGATTGGGTGTTGGACCTGGCCCTTTTTGGCAGGTTCACCCCGAAACTTTTAGCTTTTTCCTAGCCTGTTTCTGTGACCTGGTGTTGGTGATTTTAGGCCTCTGCGCACTTTTTCACTGTTGTACAGTGTAAAGTGCATGAGCTCTCTGTGTATGTGTGGTGAGTGACCTGCCCTCCCATAGGAATGAATGGGGAATATGTATGCCCATGGTAGTTCCTGATGTGTGGGGAGCGCAAGGTCGAGTTTGGTATGTGCGAACTTGTGAGATTGAATGCTGCGCAATGATATATGCGACATGATTGTGTCTAGTGTAGAAGTGCCACTTCTAGAAGTTGGCATATTTGTGTAATTTGAATCTTGGCGTGTGACTCCCTTGCCCTGACTAGAATGGTGGTTTCTGCCTAGCTTTGGAGTCAGCCTTAGCCAAACAGAAATATCCAGTTCTAACATTGTTGGACAGCGGTGAGTATTAGGACTTGTGTTTGCGCAGTGCCACAGCGACAGCTGGCTACATTACAAAACTCTGTATTTGTTAGATAGTCACATGTTTGGGATTATTGTTTGGGATTTTGTTTTTCCTCAAGAGTGTCATTTTCAAATGGTGTTCCTGCGCTTTATGTTTAGTGGCAGATGAGAGAAAATGACAGAGATAGACGCCAGTAGAGGGGGAGGTTCCCATAGATCAGGAATCCTTTGCTGGGTCCAGTGCCCAATCCCTGTTCCTGTCCCTGTGTGGGTAGATGGAAGAGAGGGAGTGTGGAGGAGGAATAGCTAGCTCAGGAGGGTGGTTATCACCTGAGTGTAGTGTGTGTGTCTGGATTCCCCAGTATGGTAGGATCCAGTGGTGGCAGCTAAAATGTGTCCAGTGCGTGTGGTCCCATTCCCAGTTCCCAGAGTATGGTGCCTGGTGCTAAGTAAGTGGGGTACACGTTGAGAGTCAGGGGCAGTGAGGTACTGTCTCACCAGTCTGGAGGGGGAGTGTGTGGATGAGGGGTGTGTTGAACTAGAGGAGTTGGTGTGAGTCTTTTTTTGTAATAAAAGGAGCTTGCACGGGAGGTGTACCTCTGGTGGTTTGCAGGAGGTCCTGCAGAGGCACTGGATAAGAAGGTGGACGTCTGGCGGTGTGCTAGATGTCTTGCAGAGGCATTAGGGAGTGAATCTAAAAGTAGTGGCTTGTGTATCTGATGATCCTGTGTAGGGGAAGAGGTTCATGTGTAGCCCAGCTAGGTCCCAGTAGGATGATAGGGGTGTAGGGGCTCATGTCCTGTCTCAGTGGAGGCGGAGTGAGTGTGGGACGGTGTGTCCCATGTTGGCCCGAAACCATGTCTCAGGGCCTGGAGGGTTCCCTAAGGGAGCGCCAGGTCAGGGGCCTAGGCTGTATTTACAGGTCATTTGAGGAGGATCTTCCTGTGTCTAGAGGACGGGGAGAATCTGTAACCAGAACTCCGGCAGTCCTGGTGTTGGGCAGTACCACTCCTAAGTGGAGGGTGCAGAAGTCCTGGTTCGCTGGGCATTTGATCGTCGAGAGTGCTTGACCATTTCTGGGGCCTCTGGAGGTCGTTCCCTGAGGAGGGGGGAGGCCAGGTTCAGGTTCAGCCTGACCTGGAGGGAAGGGCATCTGTACTCGGTGTCCTGACCGGTTTTGGCTTCCAGGGGTACCGCTCCAAGGTGGAAGGGTGCAGAACTCTGGAAGGGGGTGCAGAGGGACGGTGTACTTCTGACCCCGGGGCAACCTGAGGGTTTAGACCCTAGGTTGGGAGATTAGGACGCTTCCAGGTCAAGAGGAATCTCTACCAAAGTGGATCAGCTGAAGAGACTGAGGGGGCTACCCTTGCTGTGTGATCTGGGGCTCACCTGCAGTTTGTTGTTTCCACTAACGTAGAGGAAAGGGGACTTTGCTGTGTCCCCCCACCTGCTTGAAAGGGGACTTTGCTGTGTGCTGTGTCCCCCCACCTGCTTGAAGAGGAACTGTGCTGTGTGCTTTGTACCTCAGAAGTGAAATAGTTTCCAGGTGGTAGACCAGTGTTGGAGTGAGGTCCTGATCTGGTAGGAGAATTGTGTTCTGGTGGGTGCTTCCCTGTGAGGGTACGGAAACCCAGAAGTAGAGATAAGGTGGGGCATTCTTGCCCGTGACCTCTGGTCAGCCTGAGGGTGTGGTACCTAGGGTTGAAGGATCAGTGGTAGTTGTCGCTACACTGAGAGGGAGAGTGGAGAATGGCTATTGTGTGCCAGGGGATACTGCTCCCCGCTCTGTGAAGTGGTCAGGACCTGTAACATTTGGAGGGCCTAGGGCCTGGTCCTGGTCGTGGATGACTAGAGAGTACCAGTGGGGTATCCTAGTTGGGTCAGAGAGTTCTGGTTTGGAGGTAACCAGGTGGGTTCAGAGTGGCGGAAAACCGGAGGGTGTCCCTACCGTGCGGGCCCGTGTCCGTGTTTTGTCGCCCAAAGCAGGGAAGCCCATCAGTGGAGTGATTGGTCTACCCTGCGTTTTGGCTGGAAGGGGGTTGTGTTGGACCTGGCCCTTTTGGCAGGTTCACCCCGAAACTTTTTGCTTTTTCCTAGCCTGTTTCTGTGACCTGGTGTTGGTGATTTTAGGCCTCTGCGCACTTTTTCACTGTGGTACAGTGTAAAGTGCATGAGCTCTCTGTGTATGTGTGGTGAGTGACCTGCCCTCCCATAGGAATGAATGGGGAATATGTATGCCCATGGTAGTTCCTGATGTGTGGGGAGTGCAGGGTCGAGTTTGGTATGTGCGAACTCGTGAGATTGAATGCTGCGCAATGATATATGCGACATGATTGTGTCTAGTGAAGAAGTGCCACTTCTAGAAGTTGGCATATTTGTGTAATTTGTATCTTGGCGTGTGACTCCCTTGCCCTGACTAGAATGGTGGTTTCTGCCTAGCTTTGGCGTCAGCCTTAGCCAACCAGAAATAGCCTAACATAATTGTCCCTCCCTATCTGATTGGGGATGACATTCACAAGTGGATAACTGCTTTGTGGAGGGCATGCAAAGTACAGCAGATACCCCAAAGTCAGTGGGCAGCAATTTTGTGGCTCTCCTTTGCAGACAAAGGAAGAGACAAGCTCCTCACTGTTAGAGAAGAGGATGCTGACAACTACAATGTCCTGAAGAGTGCTCTGAAAGATGGGTTTGGCCTAACCACTGAGCAGTACTGGTTGCTGTTCAGAGATACCCAAAAGACACAGACTCAGGACTAGACTGACTTTGTAGATTGTGCTACTAAGGATTTTGAAGGCTGGTTACTGGGCAGTAAAGTAAGTGACTATACAGGATTGTATAATCTTATAATTAGAGAACAGATTCTTAATAATTGTCAAAAGCAGGTATTGCATCAGCGCTTGATTGACTCTGCTTTGACCTCTCCCCAAGAATTGGGTAAGAAGGCAGACAAATGAGTCAGAACCAGGGTGAACAGAAGGTACAGAACCAAGGTGGTGATCAGAAGAAGCAAGACCAAAAGGGTGGGGAGAAAGCAAAAAAACCGAAGTTTTCTTAAGGTCCCCAAAAAGCTATTAATGGGCGGGGTTCCCAACAATCAAAAAAGAAAGAAGGTCCTAAGAAACCATGGTGCAAGAATTGTAAAGTAAATACTCACTGGACCAGTGACTGCACCAAGAAGGAGACAGCTCCAGCCACCATTGCCCCTAAGGCAACTGTTCCCCCTAGTTTAGCTCAAAGTGGTGGTTCTCAACAAAAGGGTGTAGTAGGTTGTTTTTGTTTAAACATTTTTTATTATGAGCGCAACAGAGCGTACAGATGGAAATGCAGCGTGCAATACATAGTCAAGTATAAGACCCTACTGTTCAAAGAACATCACACAGCCTTTCTGCCCACATCCGAAGGCCGGGCGGCGTTGTTCAAGGGGTCATCTTTATCACTCGCATTGGTAAGTACACACATCAGTAAGTGTTGCCATCACATTTTTCCCCCGTTAACAAAACAACAAACAACTAGAGATGCCAAACCCGCTATTCCCATCATTTCAACCTGTGGTGTTTAGACATAATGCTTGCTCTGTGGCACTCAGTTAACCTTATACCCACTTGCCAGACTCAATCGTGGTGTGCTATCCTAGACATCTACTCCAGTTCCGACAACACCATCACCTGTGGCCTCGTTCCCATCTAAGCTGAGGGGGGGAACATCCGCTCCATCAGTCCCTGATCCTGCCGCAGCCGTGCCCCACCTTTTCATGTATTACAGGTATAATCCCCAGAAGTTCTTAGGCCTACTTTTGAACGGCAGCAGTTCGCTATATTTCTCCGACTGCGTGCAACAATAAGTCAAATCTCTAGTCCATTGCTCAGTCTTGGGAAGGCGGCCTCTCATCCAGCACATAGCTAACCTCATCTTTGCTAGTACCAAACCCATGTCTACTATTCGCCGCCTAGCCTTTGGCAGTAACTTTGAATACCCCAGGAGTGCCAGCGCCGGGTCAGGAGTGATTTCCGCGTCCAGCGTACTGCTTATTTCTTTAAACACTATATTCCAATATTGCTGCACCCCAGGGCACTCCCATGCCAAGTGTAGGAAGCCTGCGACCAGTGCATCACATCTGTCACACATCGCACTATCTTGTAATCCGAACCGGTAAAGTCTTTCCGGGGTGTGATACACTCTGTTAAGTTACTTGAAATGCACTAGTCTGTGTCTACCATTCAGGGATATACATCTCGTATTAGTACAGCAGTAGAGTTCACAAACATTTTCTGGATTTCGCCCGTGGCCGTGTTGTCCTGCCCCTGTGTCCTGACCTGCTGCTTTGCTCCTCGAGTCCTCCTGCTGCCGCTTTGGTCATTCTTGCGGTCGTTGAGCGGAGGACTCGCATTCCCGCCACCCCCAGCGGCGGCGCAGCGAGGAGATCGTCATCGAGGCGCCTGGAGGCGCTACTAAGGCAGTGAGACACCGGCTGAGCGTGTGCTGCTCACAAACATTTTCTGGATTTCGCCCGTGGCCGTGCTGTCCTGCCCCTGTGTCCTGACCTGCTGCTTTGCTCCTCGAGTCCTCCTGCTGCCGCTTTGGTCATTCTTGCGGTCGTTGAGCGGAGGACTCGCATTCCCGCCACCCCCAGCGGCGGCGCAGCGAGGAGATCGTCATCGAGGCGCCTGGAGGCGCTACTAAGGCAGTGAGACACCGGCTGAGCGTGTGTTGCTCACAAACATTTTCTGGATTTCGCCCGTGGCCGTGTTGTCCTGCCCCTGTCTCCTGACCTGCTGCTTTGCTCCTCGAGTCCTCCTGCTGCCGCTTTGGTCATTCTTGCGGTCGTTGAGCGGAGGACTCGCATTCCCGCCACCCCCAGCGGCGGCGCAGCGAGGAGATCGTCATCGAGGCGCCTGGAGGCGCCTGGAGGCGCTACCAAGGCAGTGAGACACCGGCTGAGCGTGTGTTGCTCACAAACATTTTCTGGATTTCGCCCGTGGCCGTGTTGTCCTGCCCCTGTGTCCTGACCTGCTGCTTTGCTCCTCGAGTCCTCCTGCTGCCGCTTTGGTCATTCTTGCGGTCGTTGAGCGGAGGACTCGCATTCCCGCCACCCCCAGCGGCGGCGCAGCGAGGAGATCGTCATCGAGGCACCTGGAGGCGCTACTAAGGCAGTGAGACACCAGCCTCGCGTGAGCGAGCGCGGAGCGAGCCGGGCGAAGCCGGGGCAAAGGGCGGGCCCTCTGTGGCCCTCAGTGGCCGAGGTAGGCTGGGCTGGGCCCCGCGATTTTCATTTTTATTTTACATATGTCATTCTATTTGGTCCGGATGAAGTAAATACATCAGTTGAGAGGGACAGTGCCCTGCCATCATCTATAGTACCTGAATGCTGGCTGTTATGATTTAATCCCACAACTTATAATTGTGTTTATAGAACTTTTAACTGTTCTCATACTGGACTATTACTATTTCACAAACGACGTAGTGTGGGAAGCTTGCTGTAAAAGATGACTAAAAAACTTCGCTCTGGGAGAATGGTGGGAGGAAGAACTTGTGCCAAAACAAAGTCAAATCCTTTGCGAAATAAATCTGTGAATAACCAGCTGCTAAAGGGTCAATGCCAGCTTTTTGAACTATAGGAAAAACCGGTGGATAAACCCCTAATGGCTGTTGAAAAGGATATTACAGCCCCAGACATCCAAGAGAACTATACTCAAGTTGTAGATACCAACGCTCTTCCTGTGATTTCTGAGCCACCGCAAGTGTTACTCACTGACACTCCCTGTATTGTGCATTCTGAGGAGGGTGGGGTTATTAATTCTTTTGCACTTTCTCTTGATGACATCCCAGTTAATAACTCCGTTCCTCTTTTGGAGTCACCCTTGAACAGCATGGATGGTCAAGCCTCACCACCGCTTTCTATCGACCTTGAACTTTGTGGCCGTTACGTGAAGTCTGACAGCTCGGTTGTTCCGGAAACTATTAAACCTTTAGGGGGGGCGACTCCATCCGGCCTTCTACTTTATAGTAGTACCCCCTCTGTGAATAGGCAAGGTATGTCTGACTTATTAAGCACTTCCAGGAGTCCGATTCTTAATCTCTCCGGCAGCTGTCCCACAGTCGGGGCAGGAGATAAACCTTTATCGGAATCCCTGATAGCCTTGGAACATCTGTTAGCCTCTATATTGTTTCTACTGGGGAAATTTGTAGGCAGCTCGGACTGTATCTTGGACTCTGTTACACAAATTTTGGAAAAAAGCACCGGAAAAAAGGAATACCCCCCTCTTCTCGCATGTTACTAAACTGAACAAGGGGGAAACTGAGGTGTGCACAGAAAACTCCAAGATAAAGGTCCCTGAACCAGTACTAGTTGTAGTACACAATAATATTGCCAAGGGTTCATCTGTAACTGCTGCACCCAATTGTATTTTGAATGTGGATCTGGAGATAGCGGAAGAAATTAGGCTTAGCTCTGACTGCCAAGTACCACAAGAACTCTTCCCTATCTTCTGCTCGGAAAATAAAAAAGCAATTGTCGACGTTAACCAAGAAGTAAGGGAAAAAAATTGAAAACACAAAAAATATAAAGGAAATAAAAGGAAACCGGTGCGTAAGTATAAGAAGAAAAGACAGAGGCGGATTATTTTTCAAGACTCTTTAGTCCTAAGTGATAAGGAAGATAAAGCCACTGAACCTATTCCATCGACCGCAAGGGTGGTTTTGGAAGCCAGCCCTCCCCATCATGCTTCAGAGACCCTTGGAAACTCTCTACCCACGATTAGGGAGGACCTAACACAAAAAGACGGTTTGGGCTTAAAATCTTCTCCAGAATTGGACATAAGGAGTGTTAACCCAGTTAAATCTGAGTTACTTAACCCACTGGCCTCTCCTTTTACTTTTCCTGCTGGGGTAGGGGAGCCGTCACTTCCCATTCTTGAGCGAAAAGAGGTTATATCTTATGTGGACACTTATATGTTGGATTTTTTTCCGCTATTTGATACTGACTTACCACTAAATAGAACATGGCTACTCAAACGCTTTAGGGAAATGGATAAGCTACAACTTATTCAATCAAGTGATATTGAGCTAGTCTCTTTGTTAGGGGGAAATAGTGTTTCGGGTATAAGGGTCAAATTTTATTCTAAAATAATTGTAAATTTGGTTCTGCAACAGGCAGAGAGTTTCCAATGCACAGGTATTGATGTCTTACCGATATTGAATCTTGGATATAAAGACGGTTTTCACAGGATGTCCCAAAAGGATGATAGACAAACTGGGGTTGTTTCACCACTCAAAGATTTAAAGATTTGGGTTGCAAAAGGGAAACGTTTGGTTTCCCAGGTAAAACCACCTCCACTGATTCAGAATTCCTCTCAAATAGAGGACTCTAATTGGTGGAATTGGCTGCACAATGCCCTATCATCCAAATCCACAGATAATCCCAAATTGTTTCAGCACCTTTAATAATCAACTGAAAATCATCTCATGGAACGCAGCCGGGATACACAGTAGTCCAGAGAAATTCGAGTTCCTATTCACGTTGGATGCAAACGTGATTTGTATTCAAGAAACTTGGTGTACCAACAAAATTGGTGGTAGAAATGACTACTTTGTGTTGGAAGTCCCGGCTGTTGCTTCCAAGAAAGGGCATGCTAAAGGGGGAATCGCGTGCCTGTTATCAAATAAAGTGAATTGGAAATTCTCTCAGTATATTGACCCTAGTAACCTCTTCCAAGCCATAACCATAGCAAATCTCCCCACTCTCCCAAAGACGTCGTCTGTTGTAATTATTAATGTTTATATCCCTCCAGAAGAGTGTTTTAACGGTGTATTGAAGCAGGTCTTCCAATATATTGGTCAGATCAAAAACAGATCACCTTCTCCAGAAGTCATACTAGTGGGTGATTTAAATTGCAAAATATCTAACTCCAGCATGAACCTTTTTAGAAATAAAGCCAAAGAAGAGGCGCATTTTATTCCACAATCCGTCTTCCCCGATAAAATAGCTACTACTAAAAGAGGGAAGATTCTTCTTGAGGAATTATCGGCAGTCGAGGGGCTTATCTTAAATGGGAGATTCCCCTCTGACGTACCTGCGAAATTCACGCATAAATCTTATTGATGGAGAGGTGTGGCTCACTGGTTAGAGGCGGCAGACCCGAGTGCAGAGAACGGCCCGGGACCAGGGTTCGATTCCCGACGCGGCAGGGTCTTGGACCAGGATCAGCGGACTGATAATTCTCGCATCGGTGCCTACTCCGACCAGGGAGCACACTCGGCAACTCTGGGCATTAGCTTGCCTCATCTCCACAACGGCCCCACACAAACGCCGGGGATGCCTGGTTTCACCTTGGAGACCCCCAGGAGGGACTATCTCACAGGGAAAGCCAGGACGGGTTCCCCAGCGGTCTATAGCGCTACGAGGCCTCCGGGTAGCAGTGCGCTTTATAAGACACAACAATTTACAATTTACAATATTGTAAGCCCTCTATAATTGATTATGCAATCTCGGATTATGACATGTTCCCGCGCATCCTGGACCTTACGATAGTTCCCACGATATTGAGTGACCACAATATAATCCTCCTGACTATTTCCTTAAAACCTCCTAGTACGGCATCATGGTCTATTAATAGTAAAGATACAGCTTTACATGCATCCTCTGGTAGATGTTTTTGGAACCCATCTGCAATTTCTGGGGTGCATACTACTCTATGCGAAACTATAGTAGATCTGAATGCTTGGTATGGTTCGGAAATTGTTAGTTTTGAAAACTTCATGCGGAACATTATCCTGGATGTAAAAAAGGCTAGTTGTCCCCCGAAGCGGGTATACATGCCCAGTGCCTTGTGCACACTGAACAAAGAAATAAATAAACTAGTCCGAGCCCAATTTTTAAGTAGATCCGGGGAACAGGAAAAAGAAGTATCTAGGTTAAAAAGAAAGAGAGTTAGATTAAAGGCGAAACTAAAAAAGGAGAAGGAAGACTTAGTATGGATTAACCTAAGGGAAGCAGTAGTGCATGGCAAGGTCCGTGAATTTTGGTCCATAATTGGGAAGGGATGTGGCAATAGATTATTCCCTTGTCCAATTCCTATTGCCGAAGATGTTTGGTCTGCCTACATTTGGGAGCTTTATGGGGGGAATGGCACTATAGTGGATACTAGCTTCCCTGATTTAACTTCTGAAGGAGAAATTAAGTATCCATCAGAGGAAACAATAGCAGTGGCCATAAAGAATATGCGTTCGTCTGGCGCAATGGGCCCAGACGAACTCCCCATGACGGTCCTGAAGCAGGAGCCCCTCCTTTGGAGTAAAATTCTTTTTCCTTTATTCAAATCCTGTTTTGATTCGAAAAAGGTACCTGCATCTTGGAGGGGTAGTATCTTGGTCCCCATCTTTAAGAAGGGTGCAAGGGATATCCCTAGTAACTATCGCTTGATTGCTCTCCTCGACTCAGTCGGTAAGATTTTTGCGAAATGTCTTTTAAGTCTACTTTCAGACTGGGTGGATGAGAACAATATTTTACCACTCGAACAAACGGGATTCCGTAGGGAGCACGGCACTCTAGATAATTTAACCACCCTCCATGTGATATCGGACAAGTATACGCAAGTGAGAGGGGGATTTGTTTATGCAGCCTTCATTGACTTCTCCACAGCGTTCGATAGAGTGGATCGTAGAACGCTGTGGAGGAAATTATCATCCCTTGGAGTACCCCCCCACTTGTTAGCCCTTGTTCGTACATTACATACGGAAACCTGGTGTAGGGTGCTGCAGGGGGGTGAAAGGGGTCTCTCCGATCGCATTCCTTCCCTAAACGGCCTAAAACAGGGCTGTCTTTTGGCGCCTCCTTTGTTTTCCCTATATACGCAGGATTTACCTGCAGCCGTGTCTGTCTGCAAGGGTAATGCTCCAGTGATAGGGGGGGCCTCTATCTCCTGTCTGATGTACGCCGACGATATTCTTATTTTAGATTTAACACCCAAAGGTCTGGCAAATAGGTTGCAAGCACTCCATGCTTTTGCAGTTTCCCACTCTATGAAGATCAATATATCTAAAAGTAAAATCATGTGCATAGGGGGGAAAAAGAAGTGCCGCTCGGAAAATTTTGGGTGGAACATTGGCGGCCAAAAGCTGGAGATAGTTAAAACTTACACCTTTTTGGGAAAAATCATCGCGGCTAACCTGAGCGAGAGGCCTCATATTGAACATTGCTCTCGAAAGGCCCTAGCACATGGTAAAGGCTTAAATTCGCTATACTCAGCGACCGGTAAAAGACACTTTGCCTGTATGCTTGAGGTATATAGGGCTAAGATCCCCGCTACCCTTCTTTATGGTATCGAACTTGTTGAGTTAAAACTCTGGGATTTTGTGCCAAAAAATTGAAGGGAAACTCTTAAGATCCTTGTCCTCCCTAAACACTAATTGCTCTTTGGCAGCGTGCAGACCTGAGTTTGGGCTAAGGAGCAGCTGGGTGCAGGGATTATGTGCCCTGGTACGATGGGTGGCCTCTCTTGCCAGAGCAGAACCGGGGACAATGAGAGCCCTACTCAAAAGTGAATTATTAGGCAACTTTAAAGAGTTTTCACAACTTGTAAAGAATTTTAGAAGAGCGGTGACTCTTCTGAAGTTAGATGAAAGTACTTTGTTCCTACATTCCCAACTGCAACTAAAAATCCTGTTAAAACAGGCATCGTGGGAACTATGCTTTCTAACAGATAAGAACGTAATACAAGGAAAAGGGGGTTGTGATCTTCTCCTTAACTCATATGTTGCCAAGAAAGCCCAAGCCTATGTTTTATGGAACATACTCCATGGCATTAGAAGATTATGGTTCCTGCTTCGCTATGACCTCTTGCCATTAAATGTACTCCTTTCCAAATGGTATGGATCATCCAATATGTGCAATTTTTGTAATTCATGTATACAGGATCGCATGCACGTTCTGCTGATTTGCCCTGCACTTCGCACTTTGCGCCTTAAATGGCTAAAACCAATTTGCCTCCGCTTAAGTATATCTAATGTAAATATCTTTGTACAATCTTTATATTGGCCTCCAAATGAAATGTTCTGCTTCTACATTTTTACATTTTTTAAAGGATTTTTAGATATTTATTAATATGTCAATTAATTAATTTGTGCCAGCTTTTGTTGTACTCTCGTTAATGAACGATTCATGGACTTGAATAACATATGTATATGGAATAGCATGATAGAATTTGTAGTTGTCTTGAATTTGTTATATGTCTTTTATGTGGCCCTCGACGAGAGCCAAAACATAATAAACGTTGAACTTTGTACAGCAGTAGAGCCACATGTCATCATCAATAGCCATTTCCAAGTCCCGCTGCCAGTCTATGCGAGCTTTGTTGTACCCAGTCGCCTGTTTAGTTATGGCTATCTTATATATAGTGGAGACCATTTTGCATGGGTGTCCTTCTTAATCACGTGTGTTAATTATAAGAGCTCTGGGCGTTCCTGCAAGTCGTCACCTAGCTGTTCCCACCATGCCTCTGTAACTCGGTGATATGGAAAGCGCTGCAAGCCAGTGGGCCGCACATCCTGTGTCGTCACGTCAGCTATCGTTTTAAGAGTCCTGTCAGTGAACATGGCTCCCATCGTAGTTATGCCTAGAGCATTCAGAGCCCCAATCACACCTTTATCCCTACATGGTGCCAACCACGCCGCCCACTCAATGGGCATCAACGGGGAATACAAAAGCGCCCCAGCGTGGTACTGCAACAGCGCCTGCCACGCATGTTTAGGTGAATTAAGTGAATCCAGTAGGCCCGTGCGTCGGTCCGCTGGCTCAAATATTATAGCTGGTAATAGTGTAGGTGCCGAAAACAGTCTTTCAAGCTTTATAAATGGCGCGTTTTCTCTATCGTGCATCCAGCTATATACCTGTGCTCCCTGCGCTACTCAATAGTATAATTCAAAATCAAGGGCACCCAGGCCACCCAGTTGGCATGGCAGCGCCAGGATTTTCCACTGAACCCTTGCTTGCTTTCCGGCCCAAGCCAGTTTTATCATCAGTGACGTAAGACGGGCAAAGAAGCACTTAGATAAGACCATTGGTATATTAGTGAATAAGTACAACAGTCTGGGCAGGACAACCATCTTCATTATTGATATCCTGCCTACTAGAGAGAGGGGAAGTCCTATCCATGTATCTACATTATCCTCTAATCGAGCCATGACTGTTCCATAGTTCTCTTGGAGTACCACCTCCGGATCAGTATGTAGCTGGATCCCTGGGTATCTTACAGGTTCAGTGGTCCACCGCAGTGGGTATTCCATTTCAAACTGCTCTGTTGGTGCAGTGATGGGGAACGCTATTGATTTATTCCAATTAACTGTTAGTCCGGAGAGGACACCAAACCGCACCACTTCACGCAGAAGCGGCGCCAGGTTCTGTTCAGGTTCTCTAACGTATAGCAGAGTGTCATCCGCATCTGTTGTTATAACTAGCTGATAAGAAGGGAAATGTAATCCCCGGTGACTGTGGTATTCTCGCATCGCACATGCCAGTGGCTCCGCAATCAGAGCATTGAGCGTGGGCGATAAAGGAGAGCCCTGGCGGGTGCTCCTTTGCATCTGTATCGGTTCAGTGACGTGGGACCCGAGTTTAATGCGGGCAGTCAGATCACCATAGAGCACCTCAATCCTCTGGAGAAAGATTTGGCCTAGCCCAAGTCTCGAGAGCACCGCTCTCATAAAAGGCCACTCGACGGAATCAAAGGCCTTCTCCATGTCCATAAACACTGCCAATGCCTTCTGTTCTGGATGTATCTGTTGAAGTGCACCAAATACCGTTCTCAGATTGTAGGTTATATTCCTGCCCGACACAAACCCCGCCTGTTCCAGAGCCACAAGTTCCGGTGTCAGCAATGCCAATCTAGTCGCAAGTATTTTCGCATATATCTTTGTGTCAATATTTAATAGCGACAATGGCCTATAGGAGCTGCACTCCTCTGGAGGTTTCTCCGGCTTTTGGATTGCCACTATTAGTGCCTCTCTCATAGTTTGTGGCATCTTCCCCGTGTCTTCCATATCTGTAAACAGGGCAGAGAGATGTGGCAGCAGTAGATCCAAAAATGTTTTATAAAAACTTACTGTTAGCCCATCTGCCCCTGGCGCGCTCCCTGCCTTCATACTCCCCAGGGCTTCCCGGATCTCATCATGCTCTATTGGATGCATTACAAATTCTCTATGTACATCCGATAAGAATGGGAGTTTGATATGTTCCAAGTAGTCTAGCATATCCTCATCGCTCCCTGTGGAACGCGATGCATATAAATCCGAATAGTATTCCCTAAATCTGCGTGCTATTTCCTCTTCTGTGGTAAGCAAAGCACCCTCCCTTGTTTTGATGGCATTAACCACTATTTTGCGTCTCCGCTGCTTTATCATGTTGGCCAGAACCGCTCCCGGTCTGTCCTTCTACCTGTACACCCTAGTTGTAGCATACTTGCCCAAATGCTTTACCTCTGCATCTGCCTCGTCCTGACATTCCACCAGCAACCCCTTCAGTTCCTCCCGAGCAGTGTCTGCATCTCCCGCTCTCTATCGGCCTTCACACTCCGCCAGCTGCCTCCCCAGTTGCACTAGCCTTTTGCGTATCGAGCAGAGTACCCCCGAATGTTTGCTCATGGCCACCCCTCTAATGTAAACTTTGAACGCTTCCCATAAGGTTTTTAAACTTTCCACAGATCCTATATTAGTTTCGAAATATGTCTCTATTGCTTCATGCAGTACCTCTCTGAATAGTGGGTCCTGTAATGAGTATGGCGGAAATCTCCATGTGAATGGGGGAATGTCCTTACGTTCCTCCGTAAGCGCTAATAGGATTGGGGAGTGGTCTGACAGTGTGCAGGGTAACACCTGACATTTGCGTACCCACGTGAGAAGTCTCGTAGAGGCTAGCCAATAATCTATGCGGGTATGTATATTATGAGAGGCTGAATAATGCGTGTTTCCCCCTGCTCTGAGTGTAAGGTGCGCCAAACATCTGCCAAGTCTTAGCTAATAAGTATCCTGTCAAGTTCCCTAGCTGCCTGTGTCTGTCTTCTGTCCGGCCCGCTCGAGCGGTCCTCCTCTGGCCACCTGTTCATGTTAAAATGCCCCCCCATAGGACATTGAGACTGGGATAATCCCTTGTCACGTCGGGTTTACCCATGTTAGCACTCCTCGTGCATGAGTCGTGAAGCCTGCAGCATTAATCTGACCCTTCAGTCCTCTTGCTTGCAACCTAAGACTGTTCGCAGGCAAATGTGTCTCCTGTATTAATGCTAGGTCTATATGGTGTCTAGTTAAATAATTCAAGACCTTACGTAGCTTTCTATAATCGTTCAGCCCACGTACATTCCACGTCAGAGCCTTCAGTTCACCCTCCTTATAGTCTACTTCACTACCACCAGGCGTATCCTGCATCTTCTACAAGTTCTGTCAATGTCTATTCCAAAGTTGTCAATAAAGCTTAATTTGTTATCAAAAGTACTATAGCCGTCACCTCATAACTGTAACCTCTGAACTTTTCTCCCTTCTCCGCCCATCCATCCTACCCACAGCGGACCACCCCCAACTAGGTCGCAAAATGTCCAAACCCTGTGTCTGCCCTCCCCCCTCCCCCCAAACAAGAACCTCAAACAAAGTGTCACCACATGTGGGTGGAGGTTGCTCTGTAATAAAATAAAACCCCAAATGTAAACACAGTACTTGAGACTCAGCTCGGCTCCTCCAGCCACCAGCTATCGTCCCTTCGTACGCCGGAGACGTCAATTGTCTCGATGGATCTCCCTTCCTGGTCAGATTGTCTACACACAGTAACTGGCACATCCAGCCGCCTAGTGACTCGCCGGAGTTCCTACTGGGCAGCAACTTTTAATCTTGTCCTTCCATTCCGCCACCCGACTCCTCGTCCAGTGCCCCCCGATCCGGGGTATTTCTCCGTTCTTTTGCCCAGTCTTTAATCGCCTTCTGCAATGTGCTAGGACCTGTGAAGATATGCAATTGTCCATTTCTAATGACTTTCAGCTTAGCTGGATAGAGCATAGCATACTCCAGGCCGCATTCTCGTAATTGCTTCTTTATCAGAACAAAGTGCTTGCTCGCTTCCTGTACCTTGGCCGTGAAGTCTGGGTATAATGAGATAGTTGAGCCTTCGTATGTCAATTCCTGCTTTTCTCTGGCTGCGCGCAGGGCCGCATCCCTGTCCCTATAAATGAGGAATTTTGCAATTATTGGATGCAGCGGCGCTCCTGGTTTTGGATGCGGAGCCAGGGCCCGATGCGCACGCTCAGTAATGAATGTGGTAGAAAAGACCTCTGCCCCCAGTAGTGTTGTCAGCATGCGCTCTATGAATGGCTCCATCTTTACTGTATGAGTCGTCTCAGGAAGTACAAGGATGCGCACGTTGCTGTGCCGAGAGCGCGCCTCCAAATCCTCCGTTTTATCCTACAGCAGTTGCAGCACCCTACCAAGTTGCTTTTGCTCTGTATCCATAGTTGTTTGTGCCTCTTCAACATCTGTTATACTCCTCTCAGACATGTTTAGCTTCTCCTCTTGTTTGTCAAGTCTCTCTCCCATTCTATCCATTCTGTATGGTAATGTGTCTATTTTCGTCCCTAGCGATGAGATACCCTCCTGTAGCCCCTGCTCCATGGACTTCAGCATGCTTCTGATATCCTGATCCTGGTCCATGGGGGAGGAAGGTCTGCTACCACCACACACGGTTTTGTCTAGTGTCTTAGTACTTTTTTGGGTGAAGGGGAGCTTGGACTGGGTACGCGCCGTTTTCCCCATCCTGCTATGTGTAGGATATCAATGTGGCACTCGGGCGTAATGAGGAGCATGTCACCCACCTGGTCGCACTCAAAGATCACCGGTCAGCTCAGCCTATGTCCGTTCCGCAGGCCTGTGCCCAATAGCTCTCGCAGGGTCTGTAGTGCTTTCTCTCTGCGTATGGCTCACTTATCCACCCTTCTGCTAGCAGCCACGTTTACATACTCTCTAAGCCGCTGTTCTGAGTAAAGTAAAGCACCCCACCTTGCCACACCATTCCTGCTCCTCGACGCTGCCGACACTGCACGCTCTTCCAGTGGGCCGGTGATTCGCTTCTCTGGTCAAGGATATACATGCTACACCTCGTGCCGTGAAGCGCAGGGCCCCAGACCGGCATCCCGCCGTGGCGCAGGGTGATGTTTGTTAATTAGGCTATACTGCAGCCCAGTCTATATCTGCACCGCAATTCCGGCCTTCCCCCCAGCGCTGGCTATAACGAGGGCCTCAGTTCCATCGTTTCGCACTCAATGTCCAAATTACCTCCCTTGTCTAAAGCGCTCCTCTATCGGCCGCAACAGCCGTGCACCAGGCCGGATCTCGCGGCTCAGATCTTCGGTCGCGTCGCTTCAGCATCCAGTTGTTATGTGCCCTGACTCTTCGTACCTCGTGGGAGCGGCGGGCGCCTCGCTGTCTAGGCAGTATGCTTCTGGAGCGTGCAGCTTCACCTCGCCGACTGTGCCGTCAGGTGCCCCGTTGTCAGCGCCAAGCCAGCACAGCCGTCTTTCCTCGAGACCCAGTACTCTCTGCTGTCCTGGTCGGCGCGCCGCCGCACACAGATTGACGTGGCTGCGAGGGTCTGCTACCACAGGCCGGTGCTTCGCAGTCTCAGTGTGCGCTAGGCCCCTCCGCTCTCGGAGCATCAATCGGGCAACTATCTCGCTCTGCAACGAGCACGATGTTGCTCAGATGCTCTTCCGTTAGTTCCTGCTGGTTTTCAGTGTCCTCAGCATCTCAGGGCCCCAGGAGTATGCAGGATTATGTGATGGCTTAACGGAGCCCAAGACTCAAACGTCCATCTTGGTCTTGAGCAAGCTCCGCCCCCCGGTGTAGTAGGGTTAACCCTGGGAACTGAGATGTATTCTGGCCTAGTCAGAATACCAACTCAAGCTGTTTTGATCTGTGATGGGGACATAGTCATGTCCTCAATTGTGAGTCCCAATAACTTGGGCAAGTACAGACAAGAGGCTCAGGCCTACAGGGACACATAAGCTAGTATCACAATGGTGACACTCAGCTGTGTGAGCCCTGGACAGATCATACTAGGTGAAAATTACCTAGTGACCAATGCTAGCAATGTCACTACCACTCATGAGATGGCAGTTGTTAATTTCTCCTGGGGAGGGGTAACTGGCCTAAAGAAGGTTGTGGTTAGCTCAGACCTTCCTATAGAATGTTTGCTTGGCAATGACCTAGAGACTTCAGCCTGGTCTGAAGTAGGCATGGGCGAATTTTGCGAATCTCGCGTTCGCGAATTTTGCGGATTTGCGAACTCGCAATCCGCAAAATCCGCGAATTCTCGCGAATTTGCGGATTTTTTTTTGTGTTCGCGTGGGTTTCTGCCAGGTCGCGAGGGTTTTTGTACAATTTCGCAAACGCGAACTTACCTGTCGGGTCGCAAGTTTCGCGAACTTGTTGTTTCTACATGTCCAGCCTGTTTGGGACACCCTTCTTCATCACTGCCACCCTCTGTCACCACATGCCACCCTCTGGCTCACCCATGCCACCCTCTGTTTCATCACAGCACCCTCTGGTTGTCCAGTGTACATTATTGTGGCAAAGCAAAGCACACCTTCCCTGCCTCAAGTGGCCTGAATTAATTTGGGGCTGTTTAATGTGTCACAGAATATTTTTTTAGCTGGCACCTGCTTCCTTAGTGCTTCCTGATTAGTGATCTTTTGCACTTGCTAAGTGCTTTCATTGTTGCAAAATTAGTTACAACACCTGCCCTGCCCCAACTGACAATAATGAATTAGGGGCTGATTAATGTGTCACTGGATTTGAACTTCCAGCCTGGCTCCTGCTTGTCTCCCTTAGCTGTAATTCAGGACCTTTGTGGCATATGTGTAACTATTCTGAGGGTCAGAGCAGGGTCACATAATAGTTGCAAGTAGGCAACTGAACTCTGGAGGGGCCCCTCAGGAAGCACTACAGGAAATGGCTACTAATGATGAGCTTGAACTTTTGAACCTGGTAAGTAGTTTCAGTTTTGCTAAGATCGTATTTCTGCAATTTAGCGCTTATTCGCGGGGCGCGAAGTTGAACTGGGAAGCCGCGAACTCACGCGAACAGTGCGAGCAAGCCATAAAATCCGCTGCTCGCGGATTTGCGGATTTTGCGGGAAATTCGCGAATCTCGCGGATTGCGAATTTACCGAAAATCCGCAAAATCCGCGAGCGGAACGGATTTTCCGCCCATACTTAGTCTGAAGTGGAGTATAGGACCCATGCAGAAACGTTAGGAATCTCAGCACATGTCCTTGCTGTGACTAGGTCACAGGTCAGAAATTGCAACACTGAACAGGTACTGGATTCTGGAATAATGGACCAGTTGCCTTCCAGGAGGAGAAGCAGTAGGGTTGAGGCAGTGCCTTCCCCCTTGCCTCAGGATGAGGATCAGCCTTCTGAGGAAGCTGATTGTTGGCCTGAAAAAGAAACTGTCCTAAAAGAGCTTACACCTGCTCAGGTTGAGTTTCCTGGAACAGGGGGACCTTCCAGGGTATATTTGAGGCAAGCACAGTTGGACTGCCCTTCTCTTGAACCCCTCAGACAGCTAGCTGCTGCTGAGGCTGCAGGGAATGCTACTGGAACCCATAGACTTTACTGGGATGAAGGGCTCCTGTATTCAGAGGCTAGAGACCCCAAGCCTGGAGCTTCCAGGAGGTTGGCCATACCTTTGGCATTCAGGGTCTTCCTTTTGACACTAGCCCATGATATTCCCCTTGCAGGACATATCGGCCAGAACAAGACTTGGGACAGGCTTGTCCCTCACTTTCAGTGGCCCACATGTCAGAAGACACCAAGGAGTTTTGTCGCTCCTGTGTTACCTGCCAAGCCAGTGTCAAATCAGGTGGCACTACAAAGGCCCCCCTTATACCACTACCTGTGGTGGTGGTTCCCTTTGAAAGAGTAGGGATTGACATTGTTAGACAAATGGATCCCCAAACAGCATCTGGGCACAGGTTTATCCTGGTGGTAGTGGATCATGCCACCTGGTACCCAGAGGCTATTCCCCTTAGGACCACTACAGCACCTGTTGTGGCAAGATCCCTCTTGAGAGTTTTCTCAAGAGTGGGTTTCCCTAAGGAGGTAGTATCAGATAGAGGTGCAAACTTCATGTCTAGCTACCTGACTGCAATGTAGAAGGAGCGTGGAGTAAACTATAAGTTTATCACACCCTATCACCCACAATGCAATGGTCTAGTTGAAAGGTTCAACAAGACCTTAAAGGGCAGGGTTAAGGGTCTCCCTCAAAAGCTCAGGCGGAGATGGGACATCCTGCTGCCCTGCCTTTTATTTGCCTACGGAGATGTCCCATAAAAGGGGGTTGGCTACAGCCCTTTTGAACTTTTGTTTGGGCATCCTGTAAGAGGACCCGTTTGTCTGGTGAAAGAGGGATGAGAGTTACCTCCCAACCTTCCCAAACAAGACATTGTGGACTATGTACTTGGTCTCCGCTCCAGGATGGCTGAGTATATGGAAAAGGCATCCAAAAACCTTGAGGCAAGTCAGGAATTGCAAAAGGCCTGGCATGACCAAAAGGCTGTACTAACTATTTACCAGCCAGGACAGAAAGTGTGGGTGTTGGAGCCTGTGTCCCCAGCAGCTCTCCAGGACAAGTGGAGTGGACCCCACACTATTGTTGGACAGAAGGGAGAGGTCACCTATTTGGTGGATCTTGGAACTCCCAGGAGCCCCCTTAGGGTGCTTCATGTGAACAGACTGAAACTATATATTGACAGGGCAGACAAGGGCTTGCTCCTGGCTACTGATGTAGGGCAGGAGGATGAGAGTGACCATCTCCCAGACCTGTTCTCTCAGAACCCAGATGATGGGTCAGTTGCTGGCGTAGCCTTGGCAGGCAGCCTCACTGATCAACAACAGAGGGACTGCAGACAGGTTCTGCAGGCATACAGACATATGTTTTCACTGACTCCAAGTCAGACTACTTGGTGCACTCATGAAGTGGACACTGGGGACAGTCTGCCTGTTAAAAGTAAGATTTATAGGCAACCTGATCATGTCAGGGATTGTATCAGGACAGAAGTCCAGAAAATGTTGGAATTGGGAGTTATTGAACCCTCAGAGAGCCCTTGGGCCAGTCCAGTAGCCCTTGTGCCTAAACCTCACACCCAGGGTGGTAGGAGAGAGATGAGGTTTTCTGTGGACTACAGAGGTCTCAGTGTTGTCACTAGGACAGATGCCCATCCAATACCCAGAGCGGATGAGCTCATGGACAAGTTGGCATCTGCCAAGTTCTTGAGCACATTTGATGTGACAGCTGGCTACTGGCAGATCAGACTAGCTGATGATGCAAAGCCAAAGACAGCATTTTCAACCCCTAGTGGACATTATCTGTTTGTGGTAATGCCCTTTGGTCTGAAAAATGCACCTGCCATATTTCAAAGGTTGATGAACCAAGTCCTCTCAAGCCTGGATGCCTACTGTGCAGCTTATCTAGATGATATTGCTGTCTTTATCTCCACCTGGGAAGATCACCTGATCCACCTGAAAAATGTTTTGAAGGCCCTGAAGAAAGCAGGCCTAACTATCAAGGCTACCAAGTGCCAGATAGGGCAGAGTCAGGTTGTATACCTGGGCCACCTTGTAGGTGGAGGTCATGTTTAACCATTGCAGAGCAAAATCCAGACCATAATGGACTGGACTGCCCCAACCACCCAGACTCAGGTAAGCGCTTTCTTGGGCCTGACTGGGTATTACAGGAAATGTGTCAAGGGGTATGGTTCCATAGTGACACCCCTTAATGACTTAACTTCCAAGAAAATGCCTAAGAAAGTTCAGTGAACAGTCAGCTGTCAAAAGGCATTTGATAACCTGAAAGAGGCCATGTGTTCTGCATCAATTCTGCAAAGTCCAGACTACTCTAAAGGAGTGACTGTTCAAACAGATGCTTCTGAGTTGGGGGTAGGGGCTGTGCTATCACAATTGAATAAAGATGGTCAAGACCAGCCAGGAGCTTTTATTAGCAGAAGGCTGAACCCTAGAGAGAAACGTTGGTCAGCTATTGAAAGGGAGGCCTTTGCTGTGGTCTGGGCCCTGAAGAAGTTGAGACCATACTTGTTTGGCACTCACTTCAAAGTTCAGACAGACCATAAGCCCCTCTTGTGGCTAAAACAGATGAAGGGTGAAATTCCCAAACTGCTCAGGTTGTCCATTTCCCTACAGGGGATGGACTATACAGTGGAACATAGACCTGGGAGGAACCATGCCAATGCAGATGGACTCTCCAGATATTTCCACTTAGAACATGAAGACTCAACTGGTCAAGGTTAGTTTAATGTCTCTGTGTTTGGGGGGGGTGTAGGAGAGTAGGGTCTGCTTCCTATGTTTACCCCCACTTTTTGCTGTGATTCTCTGTTTTTTTTACTTTAGTCTGGCTGTGGCCCTGCTAATCAGGACCACAGCCTGGCTGTTCTCTCTCTAAATTGTTACCATGTACTTTAGGTACATACCAGATTGGGTATTGGGTCATCTTTGGGAGACCCTGTATAGTGTACCATAGGTACCCAGGGCATAGGTGCATCCAAGGCCTACCAGGGGCTGCAGCATGTATTATGTCACCCCTGGCTGACCCTCCAACCTGACACCACAGGTCTGCAATTGCAACCTGGGTAAGGTAGTGTAATCACCCCTTACAAAGCCAATCTCAACATCCTGCATGAGTTGCGGTTGCCAAGGCTTGTTGGGTCCAATCCGGATACCGACACCACAGTCAACTAGATCCTTTGAGGGACAGCTTGAATCCAGTGGCTGTTCATCGTCGATGCAACCTGGACCTCGTGGCTGAAGAGACAAGCTTCACCTCCTCACCTGAAATCACTCAACATTGGCTAGCAGCTTTCCATTGCCATCCTGGTCACTGGCAAGTGACCCAGACTCTGTCCCTTCTGCTTTCAGGTTCTTCAGATCTTCGATCCACCCTTGGATCCACCCGGACACTTTTCCTCTTGTAGCATGCAGCACTTCTTTGCCGCTCTCCATTGAAAACAACGACGAAACCCGACACCAAAAGGCACACATGCACCTGGCTTCCCTGGGTGAGGTAACACGAGTACTCCGGTGCTCCCGTGGGTCTTTACTCGTGAAGTGTCCTAGTTCAAAAGGGTTCCTTTGTAGTCCATCTGGAAATGTCCTTAAATTGCACTTGTGTAACTTCTTTGTTTCCCATAGAAAGTCAATGGTAACCCGCGGCTGTGTTTAGACACTTCACGCGTCTCCCGTGGACCTCCTACTTCCTAACCTTTGGTTGTTTAGAGTAACCCCAGAGATTCCACAGGCCCTAGGTTCTTATACCACTATTTTAGTAAATGGTTTTTGAGGCCCCTAGGGCATACTGTATATTTTGCAACTTATCGTATGCTAATTGAGATTCTTGTAATGTACTTTGACCTCTGACTTCATAAAGAGTGTAGAGGGGTTGTTTTTAGAATAAATACATATATATTTGATATATACCTTGTGTGGTGTACTTTCATTTGGTACTCAAGGGATTATAATTGATTATAATTAGTAAAACAACTTGCTTAGTACGCTCTCTGAAGTCTTAGCCTAATGACTGCTGGTCCATGCTACCACTAGGATGGCTTTCTGTAAGGTTGACTTTACAACCAACATCAATAAGGGTCGATTAGACTGGTGCAAGGTACCCACTAGAACTAGTGGACATCATATGCCAGGCTAACTTCTCACAACACTTCTACGTTGATGCGGCGGCCTCTGATGCGACTTTGATCCTCTTCTCTGGCGATGCGACGACAAAGTTTGCGGCGGCGAGATACTTCTATTTCGTGAGTTGCGCTTCCAGCTCCTTGTGACAGGTAGTTCCTCAGAAAGCCCAACACAACTGCAGGCACTTCCAAAGAACTCTTGGGGGAGCTGGTGGGTGAAGTCTGTTGTCCCTGAGACTTCAGCAGGAGGAAAGCTCTTTCTCAGGCCCTTGGAGATCCTTCACAAGTCGATGAAAGTACATATAAAGTTCCTCTCTCCTTTCTTCGGGAGTCAAGCAACCACTGCAGGCCAATCCCCAAAGCAGCACTTCAGCTTAGGGATAGTCTGTCCTCAGGCTCTCTGGTTCCTCTCCTTGGCAAAGGTTTCTTCTTGTTTCCCAAAAGTGATCTAATTCTCTGGGGACTGGGTCCCCCTTTTTATACACAGTTTTTCTTTGTTCTCTGAAGGCAGAGAAGGCTTTGCCTAGTCCAAACCAGTTCTGGTCAGTCTTGGAGCACTCTGTTTATATGACTCCTCCTTTCCTTTCACAGTGCAGGGCAGAGCCATCAGACGCACCACAGGAGGTGGAGCCAGCATTGTGGATGGAAGGCACAACCCTATTCAGGTCCCAGGTGCAACTCCTCAAACCCATCTGCATGTAGATCTCTCTATTCAGCCCTGTGCTGACTCACCCTATCTCCTGGAATCCCCCAGCCCCTTTCACTCAAATGCCAGACAAGGAATACACAACCTAGCAGAGGCAGGCTTGGATGGTTAGACAAGAAAATACCTACATTCTAAAAGTGATATTTTCAAACACAGAATGTTAAAACCAACTTCACTAAAGGTGTATTTTATCATTCTGAGTTCAGGCATACTAAAATTTCTACCTAGTTCCCTGACCCAGCTAGAATTATAAGATATAATAATCAAACCGCCCATTCTGGCCTAGGGGGAACAGGTAGCCTTGCAATAGTGAAAAACAAAAATGGCTATAATTCACTATTAGGACATGCCACACACACCAGGGCGTGTCCTACCTTTTACCTACTATGCACCCTGCCTTTAGGCCTACCATAGGAGTGTCTGATGTGAAGAAAAGGGAAGGTTTAGGGCCTGGCAAGTGGGTGCACGTGCCTAGTCAGCATCAGACTGCACACAGGCTTTGCAACGGCAAGCCTTAGATACACTTTTACAGGCTGCTTCTGTGGGTTGCACAACCAGTTCATTTACAAGCCCTGGGCACACTCAGTGCACTGTACTAGGGTCTGACAAGTAAACCAAACCAGCCAATCATGGAGTTACTAATCCATACATCAATTTCCAATAGGGAGAGCATAAGCAACTTTAGCACTGATCAGCAGTGGTAAAGTGCCAAGAGTCAAAAACAGCCAACAACAGGTCAGAGAAAATACAGGAGGAAGGCAAAAAGTTCAGGGATGACCCTGAAGAAAGGGCAAAGTCCAACACAACCCCCTTCCAGACAAAGCGAAGGGGAGACCAATCACTACCCTGATGGGCTTCTCTGGTTTGGGTGATAGAACATGGTTCTGGCCCGCAACAGCAGGGGAATATTCCAGTTCTACGCCAATCTGAACCCCTTTCAATCCCTCTGTCCATACTCTCAGGGCCACGAATGCTAACCCATGGGGAACACTTCTCCTCACCTGTGGACACCATCTGTGAAGCACCTAACCTTGGCTTGCTCACAGGTGTGTCCGAACAGACAGACAGCAAGCCACAGTGGCTTCTGACAGTAGTCAGTGATGAGACCCAGGCCTTAAGCCTCTCAGGGCTCTCAAACCTCTGTGGCGTCAGAGAGCGGAGTGCAGTAGCCCCTGGTACTTGGCACCCTTTGTCCATTCTCCCTCCTGTCAGGTCAGGTATGACATCCTGACATTCACCCACCAGCCCCAGGCCTGTACCCGGTGGCTGGACAAGAGACTGAAGTGGGCTCTCCCAAACCCAGTCCTCCTCCTTGGGGCTCTGTACCCTCCCACCTAGAGCAGTACCCCCTTCCAGAAGTGTCAGGGTACCTGTAGCAGGTGTCCTGCACAATTTGCCCACCCGTTCAGGGGTCCTATTCTGCAACTGGGCTTCCAGGTCAGGGGGACACCCTGAACCTGGCCCTCCAACCTAGGGTCTAAACCCTCCAGTTGAACTGGGGTAAGAGGCGAGGACTCCCTCCCTCTACACACCAATTGGTTATCAGGGGGTGTGAACGTCGATTTTGGTCTCAGTCCTGTGTCGGTTCTTTGGATTTGTACTTTGTCTTTAAAGAAAGTTTGTAGTTTGATTTTTCTTATAAATTCTTGCATTTCAATATGCAACTTGACGACCAAAATCAACGTTCACACCCGCTGATAACCAATTGCCTGTCGAGGTCCTAGCCTTTGAGAAGGCCATAATGAACGATTTAAAAACACTAACCACTTTCCAAAAAACCTCTTTCCAAAACACCAGCAGAGCGGAACAGGAAGCCATACGGGCTTTGGGGTCCAACAAAGAAATCACCATTAAACCCGCCGACAAAGGGGGAGCGATAGTGATACAAACTACGACAGCATATGAGCAGGAGTGCTCAAGATTACTATCAGACAGACGTAATGACCAAATCCTACAAGAGGAGCCAACAGAATCATTAAGGATCACGATAGGGGGAATGGTGGAGGAAGCTCTGACACACGACTGGCTAACAAAAAAAGAAGCAGAATTCTTAACACGAAAGTCACCCAGAACACCTTACTTCTACTGTATTCCTAAAATACATAAAAACATGCAACACCCACCAGGGAGACCTATCGTCTCTGGCATTGGGTCAATACTTGAACCACTATCTAAGTTTGCTGACGCTTTCCTCCGTCCCCTGGTGCAGGCCACGGGCACTTATCTCAAAAACACTAAACCAGTCTTGCAACTATTACAAAATGTACCTTTTGACCCAAATACTCAGCTTCTGCTCAGCCTGTACGTGGAGAGCTTATACACAAGCATACCACATGACAAAACTTTAACCATCATTGAGGAAGTTCTGTACAGTACCAGTTGGCAATACCAGACACCCAGAGGAGTAGTGCTGGAATGCATAGGGCTTACCCTTACAAAGAATTTCTTTGTACATAAGACACTGATCTATCTCCAAAGCCATGGTACGAGCATGGGAAGTACCTTCGTTCCAAGTTTAGCAGGACTCTGTGTACACCATTTAGAGAAAACCAAGATTCTTAATGATCAGAATCCCTTCAGACAAAATTACTACCTGGAAGAGATACATCGACGATGTGTTGGTCATCTGGAAAGGTGATCTGGAATCAGTCACACAGTTCATGGCATGGTTAAATACCCAGAACACCTATCTGAAATTCACACACACAGTGTCTAAAGACACACTTGTCTTTTTAGACCTGAACATTTATCATGAGGAGGGAGTTCTAAAAACGACGACCCATTTCAAGCCCACAGCAAGGAACTGCTTGTTAAGATTCGACAGCTTCCATCCCCGGCACCTCCGGGCAAACCTACCATATGGCCAGTTCATCCGACTAAGGAGACCTTGCACTGACCTAGTCACCTACAAATCCCAGGCAAGTGACCTCAAAACCAAACTGCAGAAGAGAAAATACCCAGACAGGATCATAAATGCGGCAATGAAGAGGGCCAGAAACAACAATAGAGATGCACCTTTGGAAGACAAAATACCACCCAGTTCAGAGCAAAAGAGACCTGTGTGTGTCACGACATACAATACACACTCAAACGAAATAACAAAAATAATCAATAAAAGGTGGGGCATTCTATCCAGTGGAACACTAGGTTTTGAGTAACCACTATTCGCCCACAAAAGAGGGAGAAATCTAAAGGACATGCTGGTACACACCCACCCAAAACCAGACACACCACTGCCACTTTCAAAACATGGGATACAAGGCCATTTCCCATGTGGTAACTGTGCCAGCTGCCACCAAACAAAAAGGAGCAAACAATTGATTTTCAATAATGGAACCAGATGGGATCAACGTAGAATGACCAACTGTAACAGCCGCAATGTAGTATATATGATCACTTGCCCTTGCGGTCTAGAATATGTAGGCATGACCACAAGATCAGTAAAAACCCGGATCAGTGAACATAAGAGCAACATTCGATGCAAGAAGAGCACAACCAAGATGGCGACCCATTTTTTGGAAGCACAACATTGTGTCAATGATATCCTTTGGACAGTCATAGAACAATTACCATCAGAATCTGGCCTACTTGAAAAGGAACTACGGTGGGTGTTCCGTCTGGGGACCCACGTTAGGGGTCTAAATGATGAAATCCCATGGGGACAACTGACATAAAAACATACAGGTTACACCCCTGTTCCACGACTACTTTTCATGACTGAAGGATGTTTACATTGTAGATTCTACTAACTCTGACCGCAAGAACATACCACGAAAAGCTCCATGTAATGATGCTTGTAGCATGAGCATCCGAAAGGTCTATGATCTTCATGAAAACAAAGCATGAACTCGGTCACTAATATTAACCAGTACCACTATTCTGACCCTATAGACATGGTTATAAAAAAGAAATACAGCCATTCAGAACACTTATGTTGCGATGTATTGTACGTTTTATAATAAATTCTTTTTTCCTCTTTAATATCGGAGTGTCTCAAGACCTACGCACGCCAACTGGAAAACGTGTGCTCCACGCGCTTGCGCATGGACTGTTCGCCCGCACCTGGAATGAGCATATACGATAAGCGGTAGCATTCTACAAGAAGGGCCAAATTCGGCGAACATTGGCGCACCTGACTGCGAGAGACTGAACAACCCTTGTATGGGCGCATGCGCGAGTTAGCAGCATTCCCGGTGAATACATCACAACACTAACAGGGCGCATGTGCGCTATACCGGTGTTCAGCGATGACACGTGACGGCAATCTTAACAAGCTGTACCGGAAAACCTTTATATGGGTGCATCCGGCTTATTAGTGACTCTAATTAGCAATTAAGGGCAGTATATCAGGGCTTAATTTGTGCCGGAGCTTTCCGGTGCTAAGCACCGGCACTTCATTGTCAGGGCCGGGTCTACCCGTGATCTTGGATGTTCACTAAATTCACAGTACTGTCACACTCTGACTGAAACTGCCAGGGCCCCTGCAACGCTGTAAAATTACTGGTTACTCGGTGTCTTGGAATGCGGCCCTAAGGGGGGCTCCTCGGTCTAAGGAAGGAAGCGGCAGCAGGCTCTGCTGCTCTCTCATTCATGCCGTGCCGTCCAGTGGTGCAGAGAGGCAGGCGAGTGCGAGCAGCTCCCCCACCCCCTAGGCTGAATCACATTCTACTTAACTCTCTAAGCCTCCCCAGTCACAGCGGAGCATGTGCCGGGGTGTGTGTGCGTGGGGGAGGGAGGAGGAGGCAGATGGAGGGAGAGGGGCTGTGAGGGAATAAAAACGGACAGGGAGACAAACAGTAGGTGAAAGAGCGAGGTAGAGATGGAGAGACTACAGAGAGAGGTAGAATCTGGATGAGAGGAGGGAAGGCGAGGGGGAGAGATGGGCAGGGCACACGTGGGACAAGAGAGAAGGGAGAAGCTACGGGGAGCAGCAGGTGAGAGGAGTGAGGACGGAGGCAGGAAGGGGAGTCTGGGGGTTTGAGGGGAGAGAGGAGAGCGAATGAACCCTAGCGATGGAGAGGGTAAGTAGGGTAAAGGCAGCAGGTAGAGGGGAAAAAGACGGGCAGGTATGAGGGAGCAAGTGAAGGTGGTGGTAGACGACGTAAAAGAGACGTAGCTCCAATCAAGGCTATGGCCTGCCCTGCACACACTGCTTCTGCAGGCTTGTGGTGATTGCAGCTGGTTTCTGCTACAATGTATTCTGATGCCCGCCCCACGGCGCTGCTGAGGCAGGATGTAATTCAAAGTCTGCCTGCGGCACCGGGGTGGGGGAGGGGGGACGTCACCTCCGGTCCTGTTGTCTGAGCGGGAAGTTTGCAAAGAAGGCAGCTAGCAGGCACTGTGGACTAGATGCGTTTGGGGACAGGGAGAGAAGGAGCCGGAGGAAAGATATGAAGAAATGGGGGCATATGATATTCACGAGGCACAGAGCAAAACAAAAATCACATAATGTCTGGGCTGGTGGCGGCAACTGGCAGAGCAGAGGAACACATGCTGATGCCATAAATCTGGGACAGGAGGCCTGAAGGCGCACCCCTTCACGAGTCTTGCGGTAGGGCAATTAACTTAACTCTGGGTACTGGTTAGAGGGACTGAGGCGCTGTCTGCTGCTCGCACTGGCCTGTCCGTGCGGTGTCTGTAACTATGGTCTAGGCAAATTGAATTATGGCTGTGCCGAACAGGTCAGGCAGGCTCCTCTCAGAGGGAGAACTGTCAACCATTTGCCTCAGAAATAGGGGATTGTACAGAATAAAAAGAAGCAAAAAGGAAGTAACGCCCGAATTAAATGACTACAGGTTGCTGGTTTATCGTCAATTTCTACCAGGTGAAAACGGAAAGCTGGTGTAGGCGAGGGTGCTTGTGAATGGCAATCTGTCATGGGGGAGGGTGGAATGGGTGACCCCTTGAATGAATGAAAACTCCACCGCAATGATTTCCTATACTGAGTGCTAAATAAACCTTCACCCCCCTGGCTGCTTTTTGTCGGGGCATCTGCCACCGTCGTGTGCTCAGAGTCATGGGACAAAAGGACGGGTAGAAAATGGGGGGAACCCCGTGCCCCCGCCCCTCTATTCTACGAGAGTTGTCCCAAAATGCCCTCATCCTGCACTGCTGCAGCAATTCCCCGGGCGCCGTGCTAAGCATAGCTCAGTCATTTTCATCCAATTCGCAGCAAGTGTCTTGCGCAGCTTTGCGGAGTCCCTAAACTGTCTATATAGACTCAGAAATGCTATTCTAGCCATATTGGCCAAAGTGACAGGAAAAATGGGAGGAGGGTAGCGGCTGGAATTAAATATAGACTACTGCTTATTAATTATTCGGCCTTAGAGCGAAAGCCTCTAAAAATGAATGGGATGCAAGTTTGATGGAGTAGAATGATATTGAAATGTAGATAGCAGATATAGATAGAGCTATTGCAATAGATACCAACATTATAGATGGAAAGGCTGACATCTAAGATTACATTTGCGAGCCTGGAAAGTTGTAATCACGGGTGACTGCTGTAATGCTAATAACGGATTCCTAGAGTTTCTTGTTGCGCAAATGGGTGAAATTTCTGATGTTTATATGTTTCCCTCGCCGTCATTGCTTTTCTTTGCTAACGAGGGACTGTCACTCATTGTCTTTGAAATGTCACTCAGAATTGCTCTGAAATGATAGAAAAGTCACACATAGCCATCTAACACCTTGGCAGCAATACACGGAGGACTCTGGCAGGCGATAGACTGGGGGGCTCTGGCAGGCGGTGTGGAGGCAGAGGGTAAAAGGCAGCAGCCCAGTTCTAGCCATAGTCGGCCGAAAATACCGGCTTCAGCCAAACTTCGATTAATTCCAGAAACACACTGAAGCGTTACCCACTAGGAATGCTGTCAGCCAGGATCCCTCTTTGCCCGACTGACCTGCTAGGCCCAGATTTCTTTCCCTGTTCAGAAGAACTGTAAATATTGTTTATATATGTGTCTCATTAGTGACCTTAAAAATTGCGCACAATGCCCTTGACCTATTGAATCCTCTTGTATTCGGGTTCCATGCTTAGCTGGTGATGGGAACCTGAAAGTGTGAGGATGAGGCCTTGTTGCCAGTTAAGGCTTAATGTGTGAAAAAAACAGAAATGCAGGGGCCCAAAGATTGTCTTTCGAGACCATTGTGAGTACTTTTGAATGCCAGTGTTGTAAACTACAGAGGCTGGCTGATCTTTAATACCACCTCATCATGGCTCTCTCTTCACTCTGCACCATTTTACTCTCTTGTGTGTTCTTTTTCAAGCCGGCTTTCTCTGTGTGTCTCTGTTTCCCTACCCTTCTCTTCCGCCATTCAATCTTTTTCACCTTTCTCTCTCCTGCTCTGACTCAAAGTTAGTCTGATGTTGAACAATAAGTCCAGGTCTTCAAAAACGAGGGCTTGTTACCACCAACTGCAACAACTAGCACAAATTAAGCAGTGCAGTAAGGGCAGCACCCAGCGCTTGATTTCAGCTGGTGTTTTCCAGTGCTCGGTACCGGTACTTAATTCTCAACACCTGTATTCCGGTACCTATGAAAGTCTGGCACCTGGCAGCTCTGTCTGTCTAATTTTGAGTTAAGCACAGCAACAGATATTTAATAATTTAATATACATTATTTATGAATAATATCTACTGCTCACACCAGTTTTATAGCTTTAAGTGACTTGAAATAGTCTGAATTGTCACACTTCTAGGTGACTAATGATACTAGTTGTGTTGGTACTGCTATTAGCAGTACTGCCAGGGAGGGAAAATGCGTGGTGCAAGCTGCAATAGCATCCTGAAAAGGGTCCTGGAACTTAGGTTTTTACAAATTAAGCACTGGTTTACTGTGGCTGGAAGTTAACAACACACCCCGGCTGGATGCCTATATGTGACATTTCAATGGTTTATTGCATAGATCATGGATGTTTCCACGTTTTTTGGCCTAGCCCTGTCCTGGATGCTTGTGTGTGACGGATTATGGCATGCTTTCTGGCCTGGGTGCTTACGTGTGACATTTCCATGCTTTCTGACCTGAGGGCTTAAGTGTGACATTTCCACAGTTTATTGCTTGGGTGCTTGCTTATGTGTGATTTCCATGGTTTATGGCATGGGTGCTTATGTGTAACATTTCCATGCGTTCTAGCCTGAGGACATGTGTGACATTTGCACGGTTTATGGCTTGCGTGCCAGTTGAGGGTGTGGGTGGAGCCAATAGAGGAAGTGGGTGGAGCTAGTGAAGGAAGTGGGTGGCGCTGGGAACAAGGGGTGTGGCCTCTGAAAAACATTTGAGCACCTGGACCTCATATTTTACAAATTAAGCACTGCAGTATATAAACATTATTAGATCGCTAGCCAATGCACTCTCAGCGGAGCCGCGTATGGGGCAGTCGGGCAGCAGTGTCTCCTAGACTTTCGTGAGTATGTAATAAGAACTAAGGTGATACGCCGATACGAAGATGTAAGTACCAGTAAAGCATTGAATGTACATCTCTTTTCAGGTAGCGAATCTGCACGCATTCCCCTATGTTCCAGAGGCTCATGAGGAATTGGAAGTGATTCATAACAGTATGCCATTTCATTTCCTTTTACCTTCCCACTACCTCTCATTGTATTTAAAACCCAGAGTATTATCACAACCATAGAAGAGAATGGACAAAGAACTCGTTCTTAGAGAATGTGTTTTATGTTAAGTGTATTGTATGTCTTGTACATGTCCTTTTTTTCACGCCAGGCACGAATTCACCAGTAGTTTGACTTTTACGGTCTAGTGATCGGAGCCCACACATTATTTTCTCCACAGGTCACTGCGCCTAGTGTTTTTTTCTTTTTTTTAAACATATTTTATTGTTGAAACACACATAGTATGCAAAGCTCCGTAATCCGGAGTCTACTGCCATCATCAATTAATCTACATCATTTCTTACAACATGTATTAGGAACAGGGAACTCCCCCATTTAGAGTATCAGCAACAGTAGATTTTAACACCCCCACCCTCCCCCCAACTGACCCCCCCCCTTGCGTAGCTGCTCGCTCCTCCAACCATAATACACTAATAGATCACTTGCCATGTGTATCACACACCAACAGTGTATTTTCACAGGCCAGTCTGTCCAAGAGTTGGGAGGGCAGCCTCCTCGTGTGGCGGGTTCAGATCCAGCCCCCTGTAGTCTGCCACCTCTTCCAAATTTTGAAGGGTTTTCTGGGGCACCCCCTGGCCACAAACACGGGCTGCTCCAACCCCATATCATAGTCCAGTCCATTTTTCCAGGCAGCTAGTGACGGGGCCCGAGGCGCCTTCCATTTCCTAGCTATATCGCGCTTTGCCAGTGTGAGGCCCAGTAGCAATAAGTGGCGCTTGTAGCGGTTGCCCCCCACCCCTGCCATGACATGCAATAGAGCTAACTTGGGGTCCTTCTGCAAATCCCAGGCCAGAACCTCCGCCAGGCAACGATGTAACCCCCATCCCAGAACCCTTGCAGCGCTGTGCATTCCCAGACCGTGTGCAGCAGGGTGCCTACCTCCACCCCGCAGCAAAGACATTCGGGGGATGCTATCATGCCCGCCCTCCACAAGCGCTGCCTGGTATAATACGTGCAATGTATGTAGTGGAACTGAATCAGGCGTAGGCGCGTGGATATGGCTGCCCCCCTTGGACTTTCCAGGACCACCACCCAGTCCTCCTCATCTAACTCTCCAACATCCTGTTCCCATGTAGTCCTAAGGCCACGTAGATCCGACGAGCAGTGGCGCACCCACTTTCAGAGACTTCACTATCACTGTCGCTGTTGCTGTTTCTTGATAGGTATCCCACCTTGGTATAGGGGTAGGCACCCTCTGGAGTAAATCTTTCCTTGTCCTTTTCAAGTTTATTGAATTTGCTTTGTTTTAAAGAGAACTCAAATTCATTCATTTCTTGATTGAGTTCATCTATTTTTTTTTTATTTCAGCAGGATTTTGGTATGTCTTTAATTGTACCTCGATTTTCTGTATGTCAATTTTGAGTTCTTGTGCTAACCTCGTGGCCGTTTTTACAATTAGCACTAGCCAGTCGCTTGTGCAGTGCCACGAGATTAGTGACCACTCTTTTTTGAACTGCATATCTTTTTGAAAAATAAAGGGTTTGTTTTTTACCAGCAGACCCTGTGGTGCTATTTTACTTCTCAAATATTCCTTCATGAGTAATCCGTGTAAGGCCGTTTTTACCTGGGTTTTACGTTGATTGGTTAGTTCATCCCAGTCTGCTATGCTGGGTCCTGGTTCTGTGCTGCTTAAGCCCTCAAATGGGTTAACTGACGTCAAGATTCGTCTTCGACCAGCAAGAGGGGGACCTAGTGGTCAACCTCACCACCCAGGTACTGACTTAACAAAGGCCTAGGCTACGTTCCGACAAACAAAATTGATTCCTTCAAGTTGCATATTGAAATGCAAGAATTCATCAGAAAAATCAAACTACAATCTTTCTTTAAAGACAAAGTACAAATCCAAAGAACCAACACAGGACTGAGACAAAAATCGATGTTCACACCTCCTGATAACCAATTGCCTGTCGAGGTCCTAGCCTTTGAGAAGGCCATAATGAACTATTTAAAAACACTAAAAACTTCCCAAAAAACCTCTTTCCAAAACACCATCAGAGAGGAACAGGAAGCCATACGGACTTTGGGGTCCAACAAGGAAATCACCATTAAACCCGCCGACAAAGGGGGAGCGATAGTGATACAAACTACGACAGCATATGAGCAGGAGTGCTCAAGATTACTATCAGACAGACGTAATTACCAAATCCTACAAGAGGAGCCAACAGAATCAATAAGGATCACGATAGGGGGAATGGTGGAGGAAGTTCAGACACACGACTGGCTAACAAAAAAAGAAGCAGAATTCTTAACACAAAAGTCACCCAGAACACCTTACTTCTACTGTATTCCTAAAATACATAAAAACATGCAACACCCACCAGGGAGACTGTAGTGTTGGTGCAGGAATCAGGAATCAGACGAAGTGGAAGGTTAAGATATTTATTCCAAGTTTGGGTTACAAGTATAAGTCAAGGAGGAAACCCCACCAGGAGCAGTATGTTACTTGCTCAGCCCAGTTATCAACTGACTCCTAGAGTCCAGTACCTAGCATTCCATGACATCACATGAATGATAACATTCCACAGGATAACTAGACAGGCATAGTAGAAATGCCAGACACGACACATCTTCCCCTTTATAATGGAATCGAAAATGCAAAGACAAAAGAGAATTACTCAAAACGTTCAAAGTTACAGTAAAACACACCAATTGGCCAGACTGGTATGAAGACATGAACCGGCGAACGGAAGACAATGGAGAGAAACACAAAAAAGATTACAAGAAAAGTACCTCAAACAGGAGAAAACACAAGAATCTCCCGGAAAGAAAACATAAAGAAAGGTGAAAAATTACACCAAACAGGAGTACGAACAATTTGAAAGAGAGGAAAAAAAAACAATTGCCAGTACATTTCTAGACAGACATTTCTAGAAAGAAACCCTTGCGCAAGGTAAAATAGAAACTGGCAGAACATTTAAAAAAAAATCATTCAGAACTGTTGAAGAAAATTCATACAGAACTTTAGAAAAGAATCACAGGAAGAAGCTCCGTGCACATACTGATGTCAGTAACATAAAGTATGAAACATGAAAAGTGCTACTCATGAACATCCACT
This sequence comes from Lissotriton vulgaris, assembly GCF_964263255.1. Lineage (NCBI taxonomy): Eukaryota > Metazoa > Chordata > Amphibia > Caudata > Salamandridae > Lissotriton > Lissotriton vulgaris. The sequence continues at coordinate 486,545,882 of NC_141698.1, forward strand.
CACATAAAAGAGAAATGGAAATTAAATCACATAGTTTAAGCAGTACTTGTTATGTTGTTATGGGAATTTGTATAGCGCGCGGCTGCCCCAGCCAAGGGGCGTCCCGGCGCTGCGAGCTAACCAGAGTGCGGAATGAAGGTGCACAGAAAACAGATTATTGGAAGAGATGGGTTTTGATGGCCTTTCTAAAGGCTAAGAGATCATGCATCCCCCGTATGGTTACAGGCAAGCTGTTCCATAGCTTGGCAGCAAGGAGGCTAAAAGAACGTCCACCAACTCTGGCAAGTCTAGTGCGGGGAATGATCACTAGATGTTGTCCCTCTGAGCGGAGAGATCGGCTGGGTGTGTACTCAGACAAGAGGGGACTCAGCAGTGGGGGAGAGGCGGTTTTAAGGATCTTGAAGGCTAAACATAGAGCCTTGAACTGGATCCTTTTTCCCACCGGAAGCCAATGCAGTTTTCTTAAGGTTCCTGAAACTGAAGAGTGGCGAGGGAGGCCGACCAAAGCCCTGGCAGCCGCGTTCTGGACTCTCTGCAGTCTGGTGGTTTCAGCCAGGTTCGCTCCCAAAAGGAGAGAACTGGCATAGTCCAGTCTAGAAAGGATCGTCGCCTGGACGATGAGCTGGCGGGTGCGACAGTCGAAGAACTTCAGGATAGGCCTGATGTTGCGTAAAATGCCGAAGCATGTGGCAGCCACTTTCTTGGTGTGGGTGGTGTATTTTAGATCCGAATCGACCCAGACACCTAGATTTTTGACACAGTCTTTTGGCTTGGGGGGTGGGCCCCGAATGTCAGGCCACCAATTATCTCCCCAGGAAGCGGTGTTTTTTCCCAAGAGGAGAATCTCCGTTTTACCGGCGTTTAATTGGAGAAAATTCGCCGTCATCCAGTTGGTGATGTCAATGAGTGTCTGTTTAAAGAGATGGGCTTCCAGACCACTGTTGTTATTCAAAGCCACCACCAACTGGGTATCGTCAGCATATGATACCAAAGCCATTCCATTCCTTCTGGCCACCTCCGCTAACGGGCGGACATAGACATTGAACAGGGTAAGGCTAAGGGACGAGCCCTGCGGCACTCCCTGTCCAATGCTATGCTCCTTCGAGATGTAAGGGGGGGTGGAGACTTTGAAGTACCTGTTAGACAGGAAGTCTCTGAACCACCCCAGGGCTACCCCTGTAACTCCAATTTCCTCCAGTCTCATCAAGAGGACCTCATGTGACACCGTATCGAAGGCAGCACTGAGGTCCAATAGGACCAGTGCTGCAGTACCGCCGGCGTCAAGAATGGAACGGAGGTCTTCAGAAACACTGAGCAAGGCTGTCTCGGTGCTATGGCCAGCTCTAAACCCGTGTTGGGAGTCATCCAGGATGTTATTGGTGAGGAGGAAGTTGGACAAGATGTTATTGACGTGTGCCTCGGCCACTTTAGCAGGCCAAGGGAGCAGGGAGATCGGCCTAAAGTTCTCCGGAAGTGAGGGATCTAAAGTAGGTTTTTTTAGAATAGGGGACACCCATGCCTGCTTCCATTTGATAGGAACACTGGCAGTGGAGAGTGACCGATTGATGATGTCACGGACGTGATCTGTGATGAGTACATGAGCGTCACAGAAAAGGTCCGGCTTTAAGGGATCTGCCGGAGACCCGGATTTAATCTTTCTACAGATTTTAGAGAAAGTCTCACGGTCAAGTGTAGGAAGGGAAGTGAGGGAAGGCCTAGTAGGATCAAAGGTAACCGGTGACTGTGGGCCTTTGGGGAAAGTGTCGTATATCTTCATGATTTTGTCTGTGAAAAAATTAGCCATGTTGTTGCAGAGGTCGGGCGAGGTAGTGATGGCGTTGACAGATTTTTTTGCCGTGAGGTCTTTCAGAATTTTAAAAACCGATTTTGAGGTGTTAGAGCTATTGTTAATTTCACTGGCATAATATGCCGCTCTTATTCTGCAGACTTTACGGTGGTAAGTTTTTTGGAGCAGGACATATTCTTGTTTAAGGCTGGCATCATAGCTTTTTCTCCAGCGTCTCTCTGCCTTCTTACATTCCTTTTTCAAGGTAGCAAGTTCTGAGTTGTACCATGGACTCGCCGTGTGAATGCGGGCCTTGGTCCATCTGGCAGGGATAAGAGTGTCGAGGGCCTGGGTAATCCAGAGGCAGAACTGATCGTAGCCAAACTCCTCAGGCGAAGGCCGGGAGCAACTTTGTTCTTAACCCATTTTTAAAATTGAAATTACTTGAATTCCTTGTTACTTTGTCAGTCTAAACAGCCTCGGCAGCGTTCCTAGCGCCGGCTGCAACGTCAACATTCGCGCCAGTCCGCCGAGGACGTAGGCCACGCCCCCCTTGTAAGCCACGCCCCCTGACGCTCTTTAAAAGCGCAGGATCGCTGCGTGCCGCCCCAGATTGTGCCAAACTCCTCAGGCGAAGGCCGGGAGCAACTTTGTTCTTAACCCATTTTTAAAATTGAAATTACTTGAATTCCTTGTTACTTTGTCAGTCTAAACAGCCTCGGCAGCGTTCCTAGCGCCGGCTGCAACGTCAACATTCGCGCCAGTCCGCCGAGGACGTAGGCCACGCCCCCCTTGTAAGCCACGCCCCTAATCCGGGTATAACATGTGCTGCCACCGGAAGCGCAGCGGACGAGCGCAGCGGGAGCGCCGTTTGCGCGCCGAAGGCGCGCCTAAGGCAAGCCCGTCTGCGCCCGTCCGCGGCAGTCCGGGGCTCGGGGCCAAACCCCCTGGTCAAAATTACCGTTACTCCGCTGCTTTGCTGCTGTCACTAAAACCTGCTGACAGCACCACTTTCCCCCCGCCCGCTCACGCTTTAAAGCGCGCCGCCACATATGGCATACTAAAACCTGACCTCATGCTTACTAAAACCTTTAAGCCCCCTCCATGCTCTACCTCCCCACCCCCACATGTGCCTCAGACTACCTTAAAATGTTTATACTTAAACACCAGGTCCATGGTAAAACATCACCTGGACATCTTTCTTCTGCTTCAGGCCGATCAACCAGACCTTCTATGCCTATCTGAGACTTGGCTTAACGACGCATCCCTACCTGATATCCTGGCGGCAGTCCCCGCTGAGTACTATATACTGCATGTCGATAGGCCAGCTGGTAAGAGGGGCGGAGGGGTCGCTGCGATTATTCGCAAAAACCTTAAAGTCTCTCTCCTGCCATCCTTTGATCTGACAGGATCAGATAATGTAATCTTTAAAATGGATGCGGACACTGGCTCTCTTCTCGTGATCCTCATCTATCGCCCCCCTCAAAATATGCCTACCTTTGCTGCATCTCTATCGGAACAACTAGCCCCCCTTATTATCTCCCACGATAAAATTCTACTCCTGGGCGATCTCAATTACTGGCTGGATTCAGCGGAGTCTGACTCTCAGGCAGCCACACTGAAGGACACTTTTTCTGATCTTAATCTCATCCAACACATTCACCTTCCAACACACGAGAAAGGTCACAGCCTTGACCAAATCTGGTCTCAAAACACCCCCCTGGCGGTGAACTCCATCCTGCCTTGCATTTGGTCGGACCACTTCCTGATCAATTTCACCATAACCATTGCTAAAAACAGCAAACCTTCGCCTCAACAAGGCGGGAAGGCAAGAATGTGGAAAAAGGTCGACGTTCCGTCCTTCCTCCAAATGTTAACCTCTACTTGTCCCTCACTCGATCTGAACATAGAGAAATCAGTAGCAGTCTTCTCCGACTGGCTACTCCAGGCAGCTGAAGCTCACGCCCCCTGCGTTAATTTCTCTCGCTCCCGCCCCAACGATGCTCACAGATGGTTCACATCTCATCTAAAAACCCTTAAACTTAAAACTCGTCAAATGGAGCGCAAATGGCGCACAGCCTACCTAGAGCATGACAGAGCCAACTTCCGTAAGGCCCGCAGGGAATATCAAAATCTCATCCTCAAATGCAAAACTGACTACTTCTCAGACAAAATCCTCAAGGCCCAAAACAAGTCAAAAGAGTTGTTTAACATCGTGGAAAATCTCAGCTCTAGCGACAGAACCTCCCTCCCTACGGTTCCTACCCAAGAGCTCTGCAACACACTCAACTCTTTTTTCTATGATAAAATTTGCAAGATCAAGCAAAGCATTTCTACTACTCAGTCCCCTCTATTATTTGCTGACACCTGTTATAACCCTGCCACTTTAGACTCTTTCCCCCCCATAGACGATATCAAGCTACTTAAATTACTAACCAAAGTCAAAACTGGCTCTCCTGATGACATTTGCCCCCCTCACATCATGAAAGAAGTGGGCACCAATCTCCCTGCGTGCTTACTTTCATTATTGAATGGGTCACTTGCACAGGGCAAAGTCCCACGCAAATTGAAAAAAGCTCTCCTCGTTCCCCTCATAAAAAAGGCAGGAGCCAACCCGCTAGATCCCATCAATTACAGACCTATATCTCTGTTACCATACTGTGCCAAGCTGCTGGAGTCACATGTTTGCGAAACTATCTCCAGCTTCTTGGAAAAGTCTGAATACCTGGCACCGAATCAAGCAGGATTCCGCCCTTGCCACTCCACCGAGGCGGTCATCCTCTCGGCGTTAAACACTCTGAGGCGGAATGCAGACGCAGGAATCCACCAGGCGCTTGTACTATTGGACCTCTCTGCTGCGTTCGACACGGTCGACCACACCATCTTGGTAGACCGTGTCGAGCAGGCAGGTCTCAGGGGCCCTGCACTGAGCTGGATCCGCTCTTTCATCTCGGACCGCACACAATCGGTCAGACTCGGCTCCTTCACCGCTCCCATCATACCCACCACCTGTGGGGTACCACAGGGCTCCTCGTTATCTCCCCTTCTTTTTAATGTCTACTTACGCCCTCTTCTGCACTCCTTGCGTCATGTTAATGTTACCATCTTCAATTACGCGGATGATTTGCAGCTCATCTTCCCTCTCAACAACACTGACTCAGTGGACATATTCCAAAGAACCATGTCCCACATACTGAGTTGGATGAGCTGCAATCACCTGAAGCTCAATCCGGGCAAGACCGAGCTGGTCCTGCCCGGACAGAGCCCACTAAGCTGGAACCCTAACTTCTGGCCCACTAACATGGGAGCCCCCCCTACTAAATCTTCCGTGGTTAAAAGCCTGGGCATTTTTATTAGCGAGGATCTCTCGCTAAAAAGACAGGTTGGAGCGGTGGTATCTTCCAGCATCTTTCAACTGAAGAAAATAAGAAAAATTGCCCGCTTTTTCTCCTCAGCAGCCCTTACACAGATTGTCCTTTCCTTGGTTCTATCCAGGCTGGACTTCTCTAACAGTCTTTACCTCGGCCTCCAAATTGGTGAGCTTAAACGCCTCCAGCTTGTTCAGAACCAAGCTGCCAGGCTGCTGCTGAATATACCCAGGAGGCAATCCATCAGACCTGGCCTTAAGCAACTACACTGGTTGCCAATTGAGCAACGTGTGGCCTTTAAAACTGGGTGCATTCTGTTCCGCTCTCTGAACGACTCTGGCCCTTCCTTTATCAGAGATCTTTTCAAAAAATATTGCCCTTCCCGTCATCTTCGATCCACCTACAAATCACTCTTGACTGTGCCTCCTTTCAAGAGGAAACGCCACGGAGGCAGCTGCTTCGACCACCAAGCTGCTGTACTCTGGAATTCTCTTCCTCTTCATATAAAGCAGATTGATAACATGCTTAGCTTTAGGCAATCTCTGAAGACCTGGCTGTTTTCTCAAGCTTACTACTGATAGCACTGCTTGTCCTTTGACTGTCCTGTTTGGCTCCTTCTACAGCGCCATGAAGCCTCCGGGCGTACGAGCGCTTAACAAATCCCAACTAACATTGTAACATTGTAGCCTGCATCCAGGTCGTCACTCGGGAGTAGAGGATTTAATGCCAGGATATCATGTAGATCTTCAAGGCGGAGTTTTCTCCATGGCCGTTTCTGAACTGAGGGAGTGGATGCTACTGCAGGACTTGAGTTACAGGGGATGGTTAACATCACTAAATAGTGATCCGTCCAGGTCATGGGAATAGGTGTACCAGAGGACCCGCCGGTGATGTTGGAGAAAATGGGGTCAGGGAGGTGTCCTGCTCTATGGGTAGGGCCACGGACAAGTTGATTGAGTTCGAAAGCCGCAAGATCCGCTAAAGAAGTTGCCGCTTTAGACTCAGTGTTCTTGTCAAGATGCAAATTAAGGTCGCCAATAATCGTGAAGTTGGCAGAGTTAATAACATTGGTATTCAGGTATTGAAGAAGGGAGTTAGTGAAAGGAATGTCAGCGCCAGGAGGTCTATAGACCAGGAGGCCGGTAGCACAGAACTGGGGGTTGACTTTAATCGAGAAGCGAGCACTTTCGCTGCCTCTGATGTCTACTTTATCGAGTTGGCACTTAAAGTGAGATTTGATTATGAGCGCTAGCCCGCCCCCTCTCGTGCCCCTGTTCACAGTATAGATAGAATAGCCAGTAGGTGTTGCCAGGTTGCAGACCGAGTCCATCTCGTCAAGGAGCCATGTCTCAGTCATGAACAGAAATTGATTCGGGTGGGATGAATGCACTGCTTGTTTTTTCGCTTGTTTTTATTGGTTCCTCAATTTCGTTGGTGCACTAGAAAGTAATGCCGAGGGTCCAACGGCATTTAGTAAACTGACAAAATTGTGGGTCTAAAGGTACTTTAGATCCATCCCTTCGTAGGCACTCAAAGTATTGTCTCCATATCATAAGAAGACTTCCACACTATAATTCAATTCATTATTTGATCATTTTATTTTTTATTTTTTATTCATCCGATGTAATTCATATCTGTTTCCTTTTGTCATACAATGATTTTTGGCATTTTCATAATCATGTCAAACATTGTCATCTAAATCAGTCCAATGCATTTCGGGCATGCAAATGTGCCCTTCATCAGGGAAATGACAATGTCAGAAGTTTCCAAAGGTAGGGAAACCTTCTGTGGCGTGTGAATGCCGATTCACGCGGGTCCTCTCGTCCGTGCGAGCTGGTACCAGGACAATGTTGACATGATTATGAAAATGCCAAAAATCATTGTATGACAAAAGGAAACAGATATGAATTACATCGGATGAATAAAAAATAAAAAATAAAAAATAAAATGATCAAATAATGAATTGAATTATAGTGTGGAAGTCTTCTTATGATATGGAGACAATACTTTGAGTGCCTACGAAGGGATGGATCTAAAGTACCTTTAGACCCACAATTTTGTCAGTCATGAACAGGGCATCTAGAGAATGGTCTATTAAGAGATCATGTATTTCTGAATGATGTTTATACATGGATCTTACGTTAAGGTGTCCTAGCCTGAAGGTGTGGACAGGGAGGGGTTTGGATTTACGTTTGGAAGTAGAGCACAATTGGGAGGGAGTAACAAGCGGATGGTGTATGTGGGCAGGGTTGCGTCTGGTGCAGGAGCAAGTGGAATGCTGAAAGCTCAGCAGCTCGGATTTGGAGTAACACATCTTACCGCCTTAGTGCCAAGATGAGGAGCAGAGTGCCCGGCGCCTGGCGCTGCCTTAGCGCGGACGGGCGCAGACGGGCAGCTCTTTGGCGGGTCTTCGGCGCGTCAAAGGCGCTCCCGCTGCGCGTTTCCGCTGCGCTAAAAACCAGGGTCTTTGTAGATTAGGAGGGTTGGGAGACTAGACCGACACCCTGACAAAATGGCCGCCCGTCGTGGAACGACCAGGAAGTGCCTGCGCTATTCCTCCCTCCACATCAATCAGCAATGAAAGCTGTGGTGGACCGGGGAGTCAGCGCGCCTCAGAGGTAAATGCAAAATGCAAAGCTAACCGTTTTAAAACAACGTGCTTGAAAGTGCAAATGTGCAAATGTATACAGTAAATTAAAAACAGCGTTTTTTTTAAAATACGAGTACTGAGCAACCCGGTTCTAAACCAGCATTACAATTCACGAATTTAAAAGCAGAGCTGCACACAACACGCTCCCACCACAATGTTATGAACATCCATTCACACAAAAGAAAATTGGAAATTACATCATGAAGTTTAAGCAGTATTTTTTAAACATTACCTAAACTGCAAAAGTTACTCAAGAACATCCACTCACATAAAAGAGATATCGAAATCACATCATGAAGTTTAAGCAGTATTTTTTAAACATTACCTAAACTGCAAAAGTTACTCAAGAACATCCACTCACATAAAAGAGATATGGAAATCACATCACAAAGTTTAAGCAGTACCTTTAAGTAGTACCTAACCTGCAAATGATACTCATGAACATCCACTCACAAAAAAGAGAAATGGAATTGGGGTTGTTACCAACTAGCTCAGAGGTCACTGGAAACTTTCTTGACTGAATAGGAAGTGATCAGCTTCCCTGGCACAGCCAAGAAAGGATTCAGTTTTCCAACAACTGTGCAACATGACAACTTTGCTCCTCAGATCAAGAGTCAATCTCTAGGGTCGTGTGAAACAATAGACAGTTATTTTACTCAGTCAATGGTTGTGCAGTTTACTTTCCTAATATGTAGAGAATAGAGAGACGGGCGTTTGTCAATAAAGGGTAACATTTATTGAACAGTCTTTCTTCTCGTACAAGAGAAATGAATTGCCACAATTGCAAGACTTGTTATTATAAAAAGTACGTACAGTAAGATAAGTATTGCGAAATAATACTGTAAAAGCATTGATATGGTTTCTTAGCCATACAATGGTTTAAATTGAATAAAACATATATACATTCATGTATACTTTAGGCTAAAATACTCAACTGGTGCTTCTAACTACGCCTACCCCAGTGTACCTGACCTAAGCCTAATACTTGGGAGGGGAGTAAGTAAGTAGCTTTAGTTTAAGTTGGTTTTGCCAAGGTTTGCTTCAAGAATTCTCTCTAAGGGTTTAGTCAACACCATACCTCTGGAATAGAATGATGGAGGTCTGGTATCTCCTTCAGGGGGTCGATATCCCAGTCACCCGCAAGGGTAGACTAGAAACGCCGGAGCTGGATTTCTCTGCAGGAGAAAGACAGCGTCTCTTCTCAGCACGTCGAGGAGGAGGAGGAGGAGGAGGAGGGGCAGTGTCCGTGGGCAGCTTGCATCTGCTGGGCTTTAGCAGGGGGACGGCTGTTCAGCTCCTAAGTTCACCACACCATCGTTCGCTAGTTAGCAGCGATAGCAGTAGCGATAGCAGCTATGGTATCATCAGCATGACAGCTTCTTCAGCAGCGATGGCATTGAGGCAGCTAGCGTAAACAGCAGCGCTTCAGCAACACAACAGCGTTTGCTTAAGGCAACGTTGGTAATATTTATACCTGAAAGGTGCCTTGTTTGACGTACGTTTTTGGACATAAGACATCAATAAAGATGTCACTAGGAAGTGATCGTCTATCAGTGCTCATTAGAGTTCTATTACTAATCAAAACACAGCAAGCGGGATTTCCAGGTTTGCTGAGTTTTTATCTTGTTGAAGAACTCGGAGTGTTAATCTAGGAATCTCAGATAGTAACTTCTGCTATGTCATTGCACTAATTGGTTGCAAAGGAAGTGGCAGAGAAAGCTATTCTGAAATGTGGCTCTGTTCGTGTGAGGCCAGAGACGAGTTTCTGAATATTGCACTTGAACGGTTATGCCAATATAGGGAATAAATGGATTTATAGCCGAATAGGGGCATAAGGTCACAGTATCGATCAGGGTCCTAGATTAGAACGCAACAGTCTGGTGGGAGCGCCCCCCCTCTCGCACGCTTCTTCCAGTACCGGCCGAAAGTGCGGGCCTAGCTGGACCAAGTATCGATGGAAAAATTCACTTGGAAATCCGTTGGGACCTGGTGCCTTACCCGGATTCAATTCGCCCAAGGCCTCACCCAGCTCCTCATCTGTCAGGGGCCGGTCTAGTAGTTCCCGTACCTCATCTGAGACGGCTCTCGGGGGAAGATCGTCTATGAAGCGCAGGGTCGTTTCGGCCTCCAGACTCTCCCTGGGCATGTACAGCCCCTCGTAGTATCCGGCAAAGCTCTCCGCTATCGCTACGGGTTCAAGTAGAGGCTCCCCCTCCGGGGTCTTGATTCGGTGCAGCAGCTGAGCATGCATGATGCCCTGACATAGGCGGTGCAGCATCTTGCACAATTTGTCCCCCCATTGATAAATCCGACTGCGGGTGGCCAGCCAGGCCTGCCTCGCCTCATCCATCGGGACTGTGGCATATTGCTGTTGCACTATTCAAAGGAAGCGGGGAGGTAGAGGAAAACAATAGCTAGGTTCGCCCTCCACAGCACTAAGTTTCCAAAAAAAGATCTGAAAAATTCAGATCCAGAGAACCTAGCTAGCTTTCAAGACATTACACCATTGGGTCTGTCTTTAGAACAATTTTAAATATATTAATGTTGGGAAAGAAATATTTTTCTTTTTAGTCCCCTCACTCACCGGAGTTTCCTCACGGTGACATGCTTCATCATAGGGGCTTCCCAACCCGCTGCGGGTTGAGGCGTGCTACAACTATCGCGATTGCGTAGGAGCACTTTTTGTGAGAACTATGTGTGGTGTGATGTGAAAAGGGGGGAAGTGAAGTGGAGTGATAAAGGTTAAAAATATCCTACTAGTGGGCTAAACTAACTTTATTCAGGCTCCTAGCGGATACATTAAAAGTGGGGTGGTTACCGGGTACGCTGGATCTATTATGAGTCACAGTGCCCTGGTATCAAGTCAACTAGTTTCGAGCTGTACCCCTCAGCTCTTCCTCAGGACTACACAGGGTCCCGCCCTGTGAGTACCACTCCAAAAAATAATAAATAAATAAATTGTGAAAGTATGCCTATATTAGTTGTTGAATATACATACTAATATTCTGCAGATCGTTGGCATATCTGTAAAAAGAAAGCATATTAACAATGTTACATGTTCAACAATTGAAACGATTCACGGATTTTTCTTAATGTGGCAAGTAGTGTCTAAATAATTACCCAAATTTTACTTAAACTTTCACCCGATTTTTTACACACACTCCAAAGACAAGTGATCCCATAGTGAAGGAACACCCACTGTGATTTATCTATGTCAAGATATGTACATTGATTTGAGAAACATAAATGCAGCGTTGTACTAGGTTCAACACAGGACATCACGGACATACAACTAAACGGAGAGAAAAAGAGAGAACATACTTTTTCAAAGGCTTAACTGAGCCTCATGGTCAATCGCGGGAAGATTATGTCCCCGTAAGCATCTAAATGGTAAAATAATCAAAGTATTGTAAAGATCGTAAATACCGATACAATACGTACTTCGTATACGAGTGGATCTAGCCACTGTCAAAGCAGATCTTACTTGTTACGGGGATCTTTTCTTGCGGAAAACCTAATCGGCTTCCCTTGAGACCGATGGACCTCGTCTCACTCTCGCTAGAGGAATAATAAACTATCCTGATCATGGTCTTGCTTCCGGGTTGGTAGCTAGACCGTGTATGTTAGGAAAAAATGGCCACTTGTGTTGGAACTAAACGGGAGCCGTCTTTGAATTCTCGGAAGGTATTCTATCACACAGTTACAGAAGTAAACAAGTAAGGGAAGGGACTTACGCTTTTAAGATTTGTGTACGGATCTGGAGGGCACATTCATTCACAGATTTCCGATAAACATGGGTATTTATCATTGTCTTGCCAGGAGGCCCCAGGGAATAGAATCATTTAGTCCTTGGGTATCAGTTTTTAGTTTGTACACCCATCGTTGTTCTTTTTCTAGGAGGCGGTGTTCCAGATTATCTTGTCCATTCAGTCTCTCAAGGATGACCCACTTCATGTCATTTGGCGTGTGATTGCATTCAATGAAATGGGATACCATCTTTGTCGTGATCTTTTTCCGTCTGATGTTACTTCTGTGTTCAACAATTCTGGTGCTGGCTTTTCTTGTTGTTATCCCTACATAATGTAAATTACACTTGCAGGTGATCATATACACTACTCCAGAAGTATTGCAATTGGTGAAATCTTGTATGTCCCAGGTCATATTGTTGTTAAACGTTACCTTTTTAGTAACACTTGTCAAATGAAAGACACTACAGTCCCCGCACAGGTGGTGTCCCCTTGGTAGTGTGCTGATTGTTCTTTGTTTTTGACTCTTGTTTTCTACTTGTGGGCGAGTGTGGACAAGATAATCTTTTAGGTTCTTTCCTCTTTTGTGGCTGAACATAGTTTTTGGTAAGTCCAGATTTCCACAGTTCAGGGTCCGCCAATGTTTTCTAATGATGTTGGTCACTTTATTTGAGGCAATGTTAAAGGTGGTTATACATATAGGTCTTCTTTCAGAAGTTTCTTTGATGATTTTAGGTTCTAGTAGTGCCTCTCTGTTATTGTTTGCTGCTCGTTTCTTTGCTTTGGACACCAAGTTTGCTGGTTATTGTCTGTCCAATAGTTTTTTTGTAAGATCATTGGCTTGCTGGTTATAGGTCTCCTTGGTACTGCAGTTTCTCCTTAATCTTAAAAACTGACCAAACGGTAAGTTCTCTTTTAATTGTCTGGGATGGAAACTATCAAAAACCAACAAGCAGTTTCTTGCTGTAGGCTTGAAATGAGTGGTTGTGCTTAGCGAGTTTCCATCAACCATAATGTTTAGATCCAGGAACACCAGTTGTGACCTACTCATGGTGTATGTGAATTTGAGGAAGGGATCCTGTTGGTTTAGCCATATCAGGAAGTTTTGTGCCTCTATCTCCGTACCTTCCCAGATGAGAAGGACATCATCGATGTACCTTTTCCAAAGACTCACATGTTGTCTGTAAGGATTTGTATCGTTGAGGATTTTCCATTTCTCAAGATGATGGACATATAATCCGGCTACGCTCGGCGCGAACGTACTCCCCATGCTGGTGCCATGGGACTGCCGGAATAGGGTGTCTTCAAAACGAAATAAATTTTCCGTTAGGGCCAAGCGACAGCATTCCAGGACGACATGGCGTGGTGTTTGATATTCCCATTCCTGCTCGAACAGGACATCTTCCAGTATCTGTAGAGTTTCAGTGTGGGGTAAGCTCGTGTAGAGGCTTTCCACGTCTAGCCCAATTAAGATGTTCTTGGAGGGGTCAAATGGTAAATCACTGAGTACTGTGAGGACCGATTTGGTGTCTTGTAGGTAGGTCTCTGTGGACTGAATCAGTGGTCTTAGAAAAGCATCGGCATATTTCGACAAGGGCTCCAGTATCGATCCTATGCCCGATACTATCGGTCTGCCAGGCGGATGTGTTATGGACTTATGAATTTTTGGTATAGTATAAAAGTATGGAACCACTGGATTCTTATTTTCCAAAAAGTCTGCCTCTTTTTTCGTAAGCCAGTTGTTGGCAGTTGATTCTTCAGTCAGATATGCTATTTCCCTTCTGAGACGATTGGTGGGGTCTTCACTGATTTTCACATAGTTCCTTTCGTCTGACAGAAGGTCAGAAGGTCCAAACAAACTTTGCTGTTGCGCCAGTGCCAGTTGCCGTTTGGCGGGCCCGCCATCCTCCTCCCGACCCCTACTTTCCAACGCCTCAAGCTCAGCCTCGCGTCGCACTAATTCCTGACGCTGCACTCGCCGGGCCGCAGCGCACCAGGATATGTCCACGCCGCGTATTGTCGGCTTCATGGCTTCCTAGAGGACAGTCGGGGAGTTCACCAAGCCCAGATTCGTAGCAAAGTAGCGATCTATCTCAACCGTCATGTGCGCCCTATAGTCATCCTTCATCAAGTGCCAGGCTGACATTCGCCACCGAAACGGCTGCCTGGCCGGGCCCATGCTGATTGTGACGGCCACCGGTGAATGGTCTGAAAGCGCCCGCGGCAGAATCTCCCCTGACAGCACCTTGTGGGACAGCGCTCTGGGGATAAAAATATAATCTAGTCTGGAGAAGGAATCGAGTGCTGCGCAGAAGTATGTGTAGTCCCTACATGCTCCATGTTTATACCTCCATGCGTCTGTCCAGTCAAGACCTACCGTCAATTCATGCAGCTTAGTGGTGAGCCCCTCCCCTTCCTGCGCCGTGGCCACCACCCCACTCTGCCATCTATCATAGCTCCTATCTAGGACATCATTCCAGTCTCCCCTCACAATGCATAAGGCGTCCGGCATGGTACCCCAGAGGGACAATAGCCGCTCCACTAATGACCACTGTAGTGGCGGCGGAGCGTACACGCTGCCAAGAATCACGCTATCCCCTCCTATTTCGCCCTGCAGAAAGAGGTACCTGCCCTGCGCGTCCGTCCATAGGCGTTTGTGTATGTACGGTACTCTCCGATGGATAAGGACTGCCACTCCCCTTGAGCCCCTCGAGAAACACCCGCGTGGTATGCATGCCTGAACCCCGAGTGCTGGAGGCATAGGGCCTCCGTGCCCAGCAGATTGGTCTCCTGCAGGAACAGAATGTCTGCTCCCATTCTCATGATACACTGGAAGACTGTCCCGCTTAACTTTGTCCAGCATTCCCCGCAAATTCCAACTCAAGATTCGCAGCGAACCAGGGCCTACTCGTCCTCCCCCTAGGACAGCAGACATTTGATCGGCTTATCACATGTGGGACAGCTGTCCCCAAGGCACATCCGGTGCAGCACATGGCTAATAACGACCAGCAAGGCATACGCACACACCCCCCCAACCCCAACCCCCAGCCCCCAACTCCCAACCCCCCCATCCTCCCCCACCCTGTACCTCCCAAACATGGAAGCACCTTTCGCGGTCGGATAGTGGCCTGGTCTCCAACGGGAGACCCAGCCCCACATCCTCCAATGGATCCCCTTGCGGCAGCCCATAGGAACTAGGCCGTCACTCCCACCCATCCATTCAGACCGGGAAGGGCTCCCCGCCCAAAGTAACAGTGCACCTGAGCATCTACCTCCCCTATAAGCATTGAATCACGTACACAGTCTCGGATCATCCAGTTCCATCAGTCTGCTGTTCCAGTGGAGGACTGTCTCTGCGGGCGACCGAGCCCGATCGCGAGCCCCTATTTGAGCGCTGTCTTCCACGGCGCCGACTCCTGCTTCTGAGGCCCCCGAGCAGTTCCATTGGAGGAGGAGTCCAACTCACCATCTCTAGCCGTGTTGACCCTAATTTTCACGGTTTCATCTGTCCAGTGGAAAACCTCCTCCGGAGTATCAAATAATAGTGTTCGGGACTTGTAAATCACCCGCAACCGCGCCGGGTAAAGCAATGCATACTGGAGTTTAAGGCCACGAAGGCGAGCCTTGGCCGCAAGAAACGACTGACGCTGCTGCTTTACCAATCTCGTATAGTCCGGAAAGATGAGGATATGCACGTTGTCGTGCAGTAGTTCGCCCTTGAGCCTTGCTTGCCGCAGGATAGTATCCCTATCCGAGTAGTTCAGAAATCTGGCTATGATCGGCCGTGGGCGCGCTCCCACAGGGGGTTTCTTCACGAGCGCCCGATGTGCCCTTTCCACCACGAAGCAGCGGGATAGCGTGTCCGCCGGGATCCAGCTCTCCAACCGTTGCGCCAAGAAGTCTTCGACCTTGTCTCCCTCGCAACCCTCCGGAAAACCTACGAAACGGAGGTTATTCCGCCGAGCGCGCCCTTCAGAATCCTCAACCCTCATGGCCAGGCCCTTCTGTATCTGTTCCATGGACGCTACTTTCTTCTTTAGGATGGAGACGTCATCTTCAACCCCAGTGATACGGGTCTCTGCGCTAGTGATTCGCTCCACTGCATTCCTCAGGTCCTGGCAGAGAAGGGTGACATCGGCACCCACCGCGCCTATTTTAGCGTCCAGCATATCCCTTGATTGCGTGATGGCTGCCAGCAGCGCCGCATTGTCAGGTGCCGGCGTCGGCGTCTGGGATCCCCCTGGTCCCGCAGCCCCAGTAAACTTGTCCATCGGCCCCTGCTTGCCCTGGCCTTCTCCGGCCCCACCCCGCGTCATCTCTCCACGCCCTCAGCGGTAGTAGCTCCCTGTGTAGGTGCGTTCACAGTCCTGGGCAGGCCGTGTAGGTCAGATGCACGAAGTCCTCCGCCCAACGCAGAATGGCGGCCCTGGTGCGGCCTTCAACACCCCAAGCCTCTCGTTAGTCCCAAGGGGTCTTAGCACCACAGGGCCTCAAGCTAATGCGTTCAGCAGGCGCCACCAGCCAACAATGTCCAGGCAGCTCCAATGTACATCCCGCACTCCCAAGCAAGTGTGATACTCCCGGGCGTCTCGGACAGTGGAACCCCCGAGCACCGGGGCGCATCTCAAGGGCCAGGCGCAGCAGTCCGTGGCACGACTTATGGCTGTCTACGACTAGTCACCATCCCAGGCGTCACACTCAAGCCACCGGCCCCCGTCCTCCTCCACTCACGGGTCCCAGCGCGCCAGACCACAGTTCAGGGCCAGCACACACAGAGAGCCACCAATGACTGCCATAGGACCCCACCGGGGTCCCCGCCACCTGTGGTCCAAGTCCGAGCCAGGCGCCGTCCGTCCTCCCCACCATGGCCCGATCTGACCCCCGAGGCAATAATTCCCTGGGCTAGCTCCACTCACCACCACCACGACAACCCCGCAGGGCTACACTGCGCCTCCCTTCTGATATCGGGCAGGGGCTCTTTGCTGTGCGGGGCCCAGACCAGCGCCGGGCAGCTCTCATCAATTAGGGCAAGCCGAGCACTCCCCCTGCTCCCGCCAGGGCCTTTCACCAGCCCGCTGCTGTCTCCCGGCCATGGGCTCTCAGGGCATACAGGATGGCACAAAATGGCGGCTGCTTCAATGGATGTCGCCTCCAGTGTCTACCCAGGCAGCCCCAGGCCAAGCTCCACTCCAATGGCTACCGGCGTACCTGCCACAGGGCATGGGGGGGGGTTCTTCTTCTCTCCCGGTCAGCACCTCCCGGCCCTCCACCAGGCTCCGGCACTCCGCAGCGCCCACCGCCGCCGCCAACAGCTGCGTCCGATCCGGGCATCGCCAAAATCGAGGCCCCGGCTTTGCAGGCCTCGTCGGAGCTGCTGGGGCCCGCGATGTTGCGGGATCGTTTCCGCCGTCCTCGGTGCGCCCACCCGGCTGATCTTGCTACCGAGTGTAGCGCACCGGTCCCGCACCAGAATCCTCCTGCAGAAAGCCCAGTAAATGCTCAGGGAAAGGATATTCGTTCAGGATATGGAAAGGCTGGTCCGGAGCGCTCACTCTACGCGACCGCCATGATCGCCGGCCAAGTCACGCACCCCTAGTGTATTTGTTTTAATGGAGTGGACCATCAGAAAAAATTCTTTGTCCCCTTCCTTTACAGGTGGAAATCAGCGACTCCATTTCAGCCTGTAGGTATATATCATGTCCTGCACTTATTTTTCACTTTTGTTAATAACTTCATGTTTTAAGTAAAAATAAGTGAGTAAGGTGGGGATTTGTGTACCCTGTCCTGAAGAAGGAGCTCAGTCTCCGAAACATGTCGACACACACACAAGGGAGGTAGTGCACATAGTCCTGCATATTATACCTCCGTTTACTGCACGTTTTTAATAGTGCCAACCCGGGGGTAGATGAAATTTTTTTTACCCCACGAGCCAGGCCCTTTTTACACTTCACTCGCCGTCTAAATCTCACCACTCACATAATATATCTTCACATACACCACGCATAGTCCTTATTAGTGCTCCAGCGTAGTCGCTGGTCACAGCATGCCGCATCCAGTAGAGGGGTGCGAAGACCCCGATGATGAAGCATGACACCAAGGGCCCTTTTGATGTATGAGAGTTATTTTACAACACAGGGTGTCCCCAACCAAAGTAGGGAAACCCTCCCTTGAGTGGATTCCTTTTGTTTATTAACTACTGACCAGGGGGTACGAATCCACCTGTGAACTCTCTCTCCCTTTCTTGCTAATTTTGTTTGTATGTCAACCCTCTCCTTCAAATCAGGCAACACATCTCTGGGTGTGTGTACTACTTCCTCAGCACTAGAAAATTAAATTTTACTGCCACTATCTGAGCGGGATTCCACCTCCAACTCATTAAAGCTCACTTTCTGAGATACACACATTTCTTCTTTCTGGGCTGAGACACTCATGGCCTCAAGCCTCTCAAGATCCAAATCAAGCTCCCTCATTCTCAACTCATGCTCAAACCTCATCCTCTTTTCCACTAGGGCCAATTTCCTAGTTTGCAACTCAAATTCTAACTGCCCACTTAACTTGACCTTGGTAAGCTCCAATTTGTGCATCCTGTTTTCTTTCCTGTCTGCCAGCTCCTCTGTGGACAGGCCTTTGGCAGACATTGCTACCTGCTGGGGAAGGTACTCTCCTCCCCTCTGGACCCAATGGTCCCACCAGCTGCTCATCTACATTCTCAGCCCCTTCCTCAGTGGTATTCCTTGCTTCAACCCAGGCACTCAGCGCCTTTTGGTACTCATCCTTCTTGGTGAGACCGGTCATTGCAACTATAAATCTCCTGCAGAAATTCTTAGTCTGTTTTAAGTTGTAGCATTCTAGTCTCTCCTCTTCCCAATCATAATCAACATACGCTATGGATGCTGCTTTACTCATTGTGGTTAAACTTGGCAGTTCCTTGCAAAAATAGAAAATCCCAGGAAAAACAATCTACCAAAAGTATGTGGTCGCGTTTTGGTCTGCACTCAATAGTACTGTTCACCAATCACTGTATATGAATCACAAATGGAGTCCAGAATCCTCACAGCTGACAACCAATGTTAAATTTGGGGGTCTCTAGTTGGCAGAGGTAGGTACCTTTGACAAATTGGGACCCTTGCGTCTAGTCATGGTGAGGGGGTACACTCCTAAAATAACCCCTGCTCGCCCCTTGGTAGCTTGGCACGAGCAGACAGGCTTATCTCAGAGGCAGTGTGTAAAGCATTTGTGAACACATACAGTAACCCAGTGACAACACTACAGATGGACACCACAACAGTTGTATATTAAAAATAAGTATTCTTTATAAAGACTTAACACAAGACCACAAACAACCAAAATCCACAATACTGTATTTGAAAATGGAAGAATTAGCTTAGTTCTCTTTAGGAATCAATCTGTTTATTGAAAGCAAGAAATATTTGTGGAACACAGCTTTCTGCCTACATCCGGTGGCCGGCAGAGCAAGCAGTAGGAACAAATACACAGAGTTTAGGCCACAACCCGGAGGCCGGCTGCGTACATCTATAGATAATATGCTCATATAAGCGTCTTCCAATTTTCGACGAGTAAAACAAGAACATTTACAGAAAAGTATAACAATGAAGAACTAAGAAGAAAACAAACCTTTCCCAACATCTAAAGTTCTCTTTAGATGTTAAAATGCAACACTTTGAGTCAATGTACCTTAGGATGCGTAACGCTATACAATGAAAGTATTGCAGGGAAGGTGATGTTTTGGTTCCTTACACGCAGAACGGTGATGCGTCGGTTCCCTACTGCTGCGTAGGGGACGGTGATGTGTCGGTTCTCCTCTGCGAGGGGAGGTGATGCATCGGTTTCTTACTGCCCTTCCGTGGCGATGCAACCCGCAACGCCGTGATGCGATGAAGATCCTGTGCAAAGAAACAAACATGACTTCTTCTTCTTGATGCGATACGATGCGTGCATGCCCGATGGCCGTGCAGTGACTAAACGATTCTTCTGAGCCGTGACAGGCCCTGCAACACACTTTCCGGTGATGCGGTGGTATCTGATGCGACGTGGATCCTATTCTCCGGTGATGCAAGGCGCTTCCACAATTATGCGACAACTGCAGCAGCGGCGATACTCTTCTTTATTGAAGTCGCAGCATCTGATGCAACGTCGATCCTTTTCGCCGGCGATGCGACGACAGTGGCTGCGGCGGCAACACACTTCTTCTTCGTGAGTCGCTCTTCTAGCTCCCTGCGACATGCAAGCACTTCCAAAGAGCTCTTGGGGAGCTGGTGGGTGAAGTCTGTTGTTCCTGAGACTTCAGCAGGAGGTAAGCTCTTTCTCAAGCCCTTGGAGATCCTTCACATGTTGATGAAAGTACACACAAAGTTCCTCTTTCCTTTCTTTGGCAGTCAGGCAACCACTGCAGGCCAATTCCCCAAGCAGCACTTCAGCTTAGGGATAGCCTCTTCTCAGTCTCTCTGGTTCCTCACCTCAGCAAAGGTTTCTTTTTGTTTTCCAAAAGTGCTCTAATTCTCTGGGGTCTGGGTCCCCCTTTTTATACACAGTTTCTCTTTGTTCTCTGAAGGCAGCCTTCGCCTATTTCAAGCCAGTTCTGGTCATTCCTGGAGCACTCTGTTTAAATGACCCTTCTATCCTTTCACATTGCAGGTCAGAGACATCAGACACACCACAGGAGGTAGAGCCAGCATTGTGAAGGGAAGGCACAGCCCTATTCAGGTCCCAGGAGCAACTCCTCCCACCCATCTGCATGTAGCTCTCTCTTTTCAGCCCTGTGCTGACTAACCCTGTCTCCTGGAATCCCCCGCCCCTGTCACTCAAACTCCAGACAAGGAATGCACAACCTAGCAGAGGCAGGCTTGAATGGATAGACAAGAAAATACCTACTTTCTAAAATTGGTATTTTCAAACACAGAATGTTAAAACCAACTTTACTAAAACATGTATTTTATCATTCTGAGTTTAGGCATACTAAACTCGAATTTCTACATAGTTCCCTGAATCAGTTCGGAATATAAGATGTAATAATCAAACTGCCCATTCTGGCCTATGGGGAACAGTTAGCCTTGCAATAGTGAAAAACGAAAATGACTGTAATTCACTATTAGGACATGCCACACACACCAGGGCTTGTCCTACCTTTTATCTACAAGGCACCCTCCCCTTAGGCCTACCATAGGGGTGTCTGATAGGAAGAGAAGGGAAGGTTTAGGGCCTGGCAAGTGGGTGCACTTGCCCAGTTAGCATGGCAGTACCAGACTGCACACAGGCTCTGCAATTGAGAGCCTTAGACACACTTTTACCGGCTGCTTCTGTGGGTGGCACTACCAGTGCTGCAAGCCCTCCAGAAGCAGTTGATTTACAAGCCCTGTGCTCACTCAGTGCACTGTACTAGTGTCTGACATGTACACTAAGCATGGGCGAATTTTGCGAATCTCGCGTTCGCGAATTTTGCGGATTTGCGAACTCGCAATCCGCAAAATCCGCGAATTCTCGCGAATTTGCGGATTTTTTTTTTTTGTGTTTGCGCGGGTTTCTGCCAGTTCGCGAGGGTTTTATACACTTTCGCAAATTGCAAACTTACCTGTCGGGTCGCAAGTTTCGCGAACTTGTTGTTTCTACGTGTCCAACCTGTTTGGGACACTCTTCTTCATCACTGCCACTCTCTGTCACCACTGCCACTCTCTGACTACTCATGCCACCCTCTGGCCCACCCATGCCACCCTCTGTTTCATCACAGCACCCTCTGGTTGTCCAGTCAGTGTACATTATTGTGGCAAAGCAAGCACACCTTCCCTGCCTCAAGTGACCTGAATTAATTTGGGGCTGATTAATGTGTCACAGAATATTTTTTTAGCTGGCACCTGCTTCCTTAGTGCTTCCTGATTAGTGATCTTTTGCACTTGCTAAGTGCTTTCATTGTTGCAAAATTAGTTACAACACCTGCCCTGCCCCAACTGACAATAATGAATTAGGGGCTGATTAATGGATTTGAACTTCCAGCCTGGCTCCTGCTTGTCTCCCTTAGCTGTAATTCAGGACCTTTGTGGCATATGTGTAACTATTCTGAGGTTCAGAGCAGGGTCACATAATAGTTGCAACTGGCAACTGAACTCTGGAGGGGCCCCTCAGGAAGCACTACAGGAAATGGCTACTAATGATGAGCCTGAACTTTTGAACCTGGTAAGTAGTTTCAGTTTTGCTAAGATCGTATTTCTGCAATTTTGCACTTATTCGCGGGGCGCGAAGTTGTACTGGGAAGCCGCGAACTCACGCGAACAGTGCGAGCAAAATCCGCTGCTCGCGGATTTGCGGATTTTGCGGGAGATTCGCGAATCTCGCGGATTGCGAATTTACCGAAAATCCGCAAAATCCGCGAGCGAAACGGATTTTCCGCCCATGCTTAATGTACACCACACCAGCCAATCATGGAGTCACTAATCCATACTTCAATTTAAAATAGGGAGAGCATATGCACTTTAGCACTGATCAGCAGTGGTAAAGTTCCCAGTGTCATAAAACAGCCAACAACAGGTCAGAAAAAATACAGGAGGAAGGCAACAAGTTCAGGGATGACCCTGCATAAAGGGCCAAGTCCAACAGGGGTGATGTCTTCCTTTATTTCCTTGAAAATGGCGGGTGATTGCGGATCGTTAAAGTGATTAGATTTGTTAATATTCTGAAGAATTTTTTAATGTCACTTTCCCTAAAAGGGGTGAAGGTGTCCCAAGAGGCATTATTTTTGGTGCTCAGACTAGCTGGTAGCGGCTGTTCAGAGGGCTTCCAACAAAAGGAGCAGTTGGGGTAAGGCAGTGTCTTCCCCCTGACTCTGAGTACAGATCAGTCTCTTGAAGGAGATGAAGAAGGAACTGTCCCAGAGGAGCTTTAGCCTGATGAGGTTAAGTTATTTGGGACACAGGCCCTTCCAGGGCAGATCTGGGCCAGAAGCAGCTGAGCTGCCCCTCTCTTGAACCCCCAGACAACAAGCTGTTGCTGAGCCTGCTAGGAGTGCCCGTGGGTCCCATAGGATCTACTGGGATGATGGACTCCTTTACTCAGAGAGTAGAGACCCCTAGCTTGGTGCCATCAGGAGGTTGGTTATACCTCTGAAGTTTAGGGGCTTCCTATTGACACTGGCTCATGACATCCCATTAGCAGGACACCTAGGCCAAAACAAAACTTGGGACAGAATTGTCCCTCACTTTCATTGGCCTCACATGTGTGAAGACATAAAGGAGTGTTGTCGCTCTTGTGTCACCTGTCAAGCAAGTGGCAAAGCAGTTGGTACAACAAAGGCCCCCCTGATACCACTATCTGTACTGGGGGTTCCCTTTGAGAGGCTTGGTATTGACATTGTCGGTCCCATAGATCCTCAAACTGCACCTGGGCACTGATTTATACGTGTTGTGGCGGACCATGCCACTAGGTATCCAGAGGCAATTCCCCGTAGAACTACCACAGCTGCGGTTGTGGCTAGAGCCCTCCTGGAAATCTTTACCAGGGTGAATTTACCTAAGGAGGTAGTGTCAGACAGAGGTGCAAACTTCATGTCTAGTTACTTGACAGCTATGTGGAAGGAGTGTGGAGTAAATTACAAATTTACCACCTCTTACCACCCAATGCAATGGGTTAGATGGAAGGTTCAACAAGACCCTCAAGAGAAAAAATTAAAGGTCTCCCAGAAAAGCTTAGGTGCAGATGGTACATACTTTTGCCCTGCCTTCTCTTTGCCTAAAGAGAGGTTCCACAGAAGGGGTTTGGTTACAGCCCATTTTAACTTCTGTTTGGTCATCCAGTTAAGGGTCCATTGTGTCTAGTGGAGGAGGAATGGGAGATACCTCTCAAATCCCCTAAACAGGATATTGTGGACTATGTACTTGGTCTCCGCTCCTGAATGGCAGAGTACATGAAGAAGGCAACGAAAAAACCTTGAGGCTAGCCAGGAATTGCAAAAGGCCTGGCATGACCAAAAGGCTGTGTTGACTGTTTATCAGCCATGACAGAAAGTATGAGTGTTGGAGCCTGTGGCCCCCGCAGCCCTAAAAGACAAGTGGAGTGGCCCTCATACAATAATCGAGCAGAAAAGAGAGGTTACATATCTGGTGGACCTTGGAACTCCCAGGAGCCCCTATAGGGTGCTCGATGTCAACAGGCTCAAACCATATGTTGACGGGCAGACATGGGCTTGCTCATGGCTACTGATGAGGTACAGGAGGAAGAGAGTGATCCACTCCCTGACCTGCTCTCACAGAATCCTGATGATGGTTAAGTAGATGGTGTAGCCTTGGCAGGCAGCCTCACTGTCCAGTAGCAAACTGATTGCAGAAAAGTTATCAATCAGTTTAGACATATGTTTTCACTTACTCCAAGTCAGACTACCTGGTGCACTCATGAAGTGGACACTGGGGACAGTCTACCTGTTAAAAATAAGATTTACAGGCACCCTGACCATGTCAGGGACTGCATCAGGAATGAAGTCCAGAAGATGTTGGATTTGGGAGTGATTGAACCTTCCGATAGCCCTTGGGGGAACCCAGGGAGAACCCTGATGATGGATCAGTGAATGCTGTAGCCTTGGCAGGCAGCCTCACTGCCCAGCAGCAAGCTGTTTCAGACAGGTGTGAGGTTCCGTGACGATTTGAACCCGTGTTTTCAATATTGTCGGAAATACATAATATTGGTATCAGCGAACCGCAAATGATCCATTTAGCATATCCTGGTGTTTTCGCTACGCTACGAGCAAGAGCACTCCTTTTATAAACACATTTCTGATCTACCCACGGCATCCATCTTAGATCATGGCCGCCATTTTGTATTTCTTGCCCTCACATACGCAATAACCTCTGATCACTTCATTTCGATTAAGGACACGTAGCCTTAGCCGGAGATTCACCTCTTTCATGACACGTGCACCTTAAACCAGATCACACTGTAGCTGCATGACTCGACAAAGGCTGCCTCCTCTGCCCGAGGCCAGTCCTGCTAAACTGGTCTTCGTGTCCATTGTCCTGATCACGATTAGGCGGCCGAAGCCGGTAGCCTTGCCCATTTACAACCTACAAACATCCCTTATCCTGCTTTTCTATCTTCTGCACCTGGCTCCGTTCCTTTCTTTCTGAATCTTTATTAGGGGGAGGTAACAAAATTTACGATGAGGCGGTCCAGCTCTTGAATGCAATATTGACAAGGGATTGTGATGAACTAGTGGGAACCCCTCTTCGTAGATGTTTTGTATCAGATTTTATCAACGGTTCCTGTGTATGCCAAATATTTATTGTTTAGGACACAAAGGTTTGGGAATGTACTAACATGTGAAGAATTCGCCTGAAGGCCAAAATTTAGTATATAAGGAGCAACCCTCTTTGTACAATTTGAACAGGCTCCTAGTTACTGCCCATGCGTAGTTTCTGTGACTTCTGTGTCCCTGCAGTAATAAACCTTTGGTCTTTGACGCCACCATCAAGAAGCCCGTGTTTCTGTTCATTTGTGCACCAAGGCAGGTGGAACTCCGGGGTCTTTGGGTGTTGTTCCCTGACACCTCTGGACGGAACCAAAAAGTCCAGAACTCCAATTGGCGCCCAACGTGGGGCGACGTCATTCGGTACCGGTCCAAAAGCCTGAAGAGTTCGAGAAGCTTCGTGTGAAGATTCCTGAGGGAGGCGCCCCACTTCATCGATCCCGGCATATCGCAAAAGTGGCCCGAAGTTCTCTTCCACGAGGGTTCCCGTTCAGGACGGCTGCAGTGGGCCGTTGCCTTGACCGTCGCCCTGTCTTGGACCCGAGGTGCAGTCCTTAGTACAGCGAAACGTGACGGGTTTCTCCTTGGTGACGTCTTCAGTGCCTCAGTTAAGTATTTAGTGGTTGCTAGCTAGTTACTTTGTGAGGGTTGTTAAAATCCTTTTTAGTTCTTGGTTTGGTTTGGTTTCGTAAGATTATCACTGGTTGTTCTGGTTACGATAATCTATTTGGTTTAGTTTGGGTATCGATACATCAGTTCGTTTTGGTAGGCCTAAGTTCTTGGTTCAAGTGCACATATCTGTTTCGTGTTTTGTTTGTTTTGTGTTCCGGACTGAAAAATGGTAAGTCGGAGAAACTGTATGTTGTCGTGTTTCGGTTGCAACAGTGACTCACGATTGGAGGACTCATGTCTGGTTCCTCCGATTGGGACTCCCCTATATGACTTGTATTGTAAACATGGTGTGGGTCCTATATCTTATAATGAGGTATGGGTCCGATACACTGAGAAAGATGGTGTCCTTAGTTGGCCACTGCATGGTAGTTTTGAACCCGAAATTCTCGACAATTTAGAAGCGAAATTGTTTAGGAAGAAAGCCCGGCCGGCAATGTTTGATTCTTTCCGTTACTGGCGAAAAGAATCCAAACAGAGAGAAATGAAAAGGTTAAAGAAAGAACAGAAAGAGAAAGAAGAGTTGACTCTAGAACAAGCAACTAAGCAGTTGCAGGATAACGAGTGTGAGAAAGCCATAGAGGTGGCCATTAGAGAGCACAATTTAGCGATTGACAAGTGCTATCCTGCCTTGCCATCAAAAACAGCTAAGATACTGGAGGATTCTGAAAACGATCCTCTGCTATCTTATTTGTTACGGTCACCTCCACCGTATGCACAAGGTGCTACGGCCCAATTTGTGCCAAATGTTCAATTGCCGGTTGCTGGACAACCTGGTGTTCCTGCTCCTGTCCCTCAGAATCAGGTTCCCGTACCTCCTGTGGTCAATGTAAATGTTCCTACGGCTCCTCCTCTTCCTGGGTTGCCGACTTCTATACCTGCATCTGTCTCGCTCGCATCTACTGTTCCACAAACTATTTTTCTCGATACTCCTACTGTTCCGTTATCTGTTCCTACCTCTACTGTGTTTTCTACATCTGCGAGTGTGTTGACTCCACTTTCTGTTCATCGGAGAATCACTGATTCTGTGTCTAGTATGCTGTCTCCTTTCTATAAAACCTTAATCAAGACTCCTACTTCCGACTCTGTTCAGAGACGTAGTCAGCTTCCAAGTACTGAGGAACGGGGAATTTTAGATTCCACGGCTCTCAGATGGATTTCGAAGAGTAGGAGATATAGTACGAGAGACGTGCTAGAAACATTTATGCAGTGGAAAGAACCAACGCAACGGTATGTCTTTGACGAGATGTGCTCGTTGTTACGTGAAGAGATGGAAGAAGATGATGTTGAATCAAATTTAGAAGACTTAATTAAGGTTCAGAAAGAGTTTGCTGCTGGAATGATAGTGGGTGATAATATTGGAGAAGCGATGGAATTGATTTTAAGTTATAGGAATGACCCATCACTTCGTTCACCGAGAGATCTAGAGAAAGGCGAAATGAAATTAAGTCGCCAATATCCAATGAGGGAGGTTCCTCCAATTTGGCGCGAAGCTGTGCAAGCTGATCATAATAATGGTATTGTAGCTGCTCCAGCGCAATTCCAAAGGGTGTGGATACACATTCCGTGGAAACGAGCTGAAGTGCTAGCAGTGAAGCAGGCCTTGCCAGATCCACGTAAGAATCCTGCTGGATACTATAAGGAATTAACACAGACAGTTGAGGCTTGTATAATGAACTTAGCAGACATCGATATGTTATTTGGCAATGTAGTTCCGCAACCAGTGTGGGCTAAAATTCGTAGAGAGGATCATCAAGTTGCCTTAGGTGGTGATTGGGCAGCTATCACTGCAGCGGATGGTCAGCAAACAGGTGGTGCAAAACCTGAACCCTTAATTGCTAATCTTCCAGGTAGGATAATTGATCTAATGAAGACTCTGATGCCCGCATTGCGTGTTAATTGGGACAAGTTATCAGCATGCAGGCAGAAGAAAGACGAAAGTGTCTCCGACTTTTTCACGAGGTTCGAAGAGACTTTTGTAGATCATAGTGGTCAGGACATGTGCACAGAAGGAGGACAGAGACTGTTTGTCGATAAATTTGTGCATAATTTGTTACTTGAATTATGCAATAAATTAAAGGATTCAGAGAGTGCGTGGGCTGTTTCCACAACTGCGCAAATACTTGCAACTGCACAGTATTACGAAAATAGGGATAAAGAGGAAAAGGAGAAATCAGACAAGAAAACGAAAGACTTAAAGACTAAAGTTCTTTTGCAACAGGCGTATCCGCCTCGCATGAATCAGACTAATACGCAACAGGGTTCGTATCAAAGGACAGATTACAGTACATCGAGACCTCAATATCAGTGGAACCAAGGTGCGTACTGTAAGAAAGAGGGTCACTATAAAAATGAATGTCCAATCTTAGCGCAAAATAATGCAGCAGCAGCTCAGAGAGGTCGTGGTGGTTTTGTGCAGAATTCTAGAGGTCGAGGGCGAGGTACTATGCCTCCACAAACGAATGATCGTCCTTCCAATCACTTTGATCAACGAAATGGACAGTCTACTCAGCAAAATAGATCTCAACAATATCTTGTTGAAGACTATTGTGAAGTGGATGAGGGATTTCAGCAAATTGGGTACTAGGACAGCCATGGACAGAGAGAGGGAGTAGTATCAGTTCCAGTGGATCAGAGTGGGCCTTATGTCGCAGTAGCAACATCAGGTGTAGTCGAACCGTTTCTGTTGGATACTGGTGCCGCAAAAAGTTCTATCATTCATGCGAAACTCCCTGGCGCACCTTTGTCCGGCTCAACAAATGTTTCTGTAGGTTTTTCAGGCGCCCCTGTTTACAACCCGATATCTGGTCCTTTGTCTATTTCTGTTGGACCGTGTCACTTGAAAGCACCTCTGATTTTGACGACAGGTTGTAATGAAAATCTGCTTGGTTTAGATTTGTTAAAATGACTATATGCGACATTGTACTGTTCTCCGGAAGGAGTACAGCTTACATTGGGTAAAAATATCACTTCTCCGATGTACTTGTCAATGGATGCACTCCCGCCAGAGCTGCGTTCACTCCCTGACTCTCTTTGGGCAACTGGTCCTAATGATGTAGGCCTTTTAGAAATACCACCATATGTAGTAACTTTGAAAGCAAATGTAAAATTTCCAAGAATTCCGCAATACAAAATATCTAGTGAAGGTGAGCGTGCACTTTTATTGATTGTGCAAGATTTGATTAAGAAAGGTGTGGTTGAAGAAACGAGAGGAAATGTCTGTAACAGTCCTGTACTACCGATTCTGAAACGAACTGATCCTACAAAGCCTCCAGTGTATAGGTTTGTTATCAACCTCAGAGAAGTTAATAAGATTGTAGTTCCGCAGTTTCCTGTGGTCCCAGACATTACTGCCTTGTTAACATTAATTCCTGCTACAGCCACTTGGTTCTCAGTCATCGACTTGAAGAATGCCTTTTTCAGCATTCCGATAGCCGAGGAAAGCAGAGATATTTTCGGCTTCTGTCTAGGAGGTCGAAGTTTCAGATTTAAACGCGCTCCACAAGGCTATTGTGAGAGCCCATCCATTTACAGTCAAGCATTAAAAAGCCAGTTAGATTCCTTTGTCCTTCCTCCAGGTTCTGCTCTAGTACAGTATGTAGATGATCTTCTAGTGGCTGCCGATGACAAGGAAACTTGCAAAGCAGCTACAATTTCGTTATTGCATCATTTGTCTAATTTGAATCATAAGGTGTCACCTTTGAAAATGCAATACTGCTGCCAAGAAGTGACCTACCTAGGTCATCTCTTGTCAAAGGAGGGAAGGAAGTTGACCCCAGAGAGAATAAAAGCAATTACGCAAATGAGTGTTCCACGCACACAGAGAGAAGTACGTGCCTTCCTAGGTATTACCTCTTACTGTAGGCAGTGGATCCCAAATTTTTCTCTTTTAGCAAAACCATTGGTAGCTTTGACTGGGAAAAATGTTCCGAGTCCGGTGCCATGGTCTGATGAATGTCAAGAAAGTTTTACTGAATTACGAAAAGCATTGTGTTCAGCTCCTGTATTGGGTACACCTGATTACAGTAAGCCATTCACGCTCTATGTTCATGAGAGAGAAGGTTGCGCGTTGAGTGTTCTGACACAGAAGTTTGGTGATAAACAACGCCCTTGTGCGTATTTTTCATCAACATTAGATCCGGTAGCTAGAGCGTTGCCTAGTTGTTTGAGAGCTACAGCGGCAGCTGCGGCTTCCATTCGACAATCTGCTGGTTTGGTGATGAACAACATGCTAGTGGTCATGGTTCCTCATGCGGTGGATACACTCATGAATCGAACAAAGACACAACACCTTACCAGTGCGAGACTATCTGGTTATGAGTTAACATTACTAGCGAGTCATATTCAGATCAAAAGATGTAATGTATTGAATCCAGCAACGCTGTTGCCGACTGATCAAGAGTCGAGTGATTCCGAACCACATGATTGTTGTTTTAAAACGGAGGAAGAGACAAAAGGACGCATTGACTTAAAGGATACTCCGTTATCCGATCCAGATGGCACGCTGTATGTGGACGGGTCATGTTTTAAATTGGAGAATGGTGATGTGACTGCTGCTTACGCAGTAACGACTTTGAAGACGATTGTGGAGACTGCAAGAGTGAGTCAGAATTCTGCCCAAGCTGCAGAATTAATAGCTCTAACAAGAGCGTGTGTTTTAGCTAAGGGAAAGAGAGTGAATGTCTTTACAGATAGTCAGTACGCATTTGGCGTGGCCCATAGTTTTGGCCGTTTGTGGAGAGAAAGAGGTTTCATTACGTCCCATGGGACTAAGATTCAACATGGTCAGCTAGTTAACGACTTGTTGGAATCTCTAACCTTGCCGACTGAAGTTGCGATTGTAAAGTGCAGTGCTCATAAAGCAATCACGGATGATGTTGGTCGCGGGAATGCTTTTGCTGATGAAACTGCTAAACAGACAGCTAGAGACACGATGAGCAGAATGTATGTTGCTACGTCTGCAAGATGGATTGCTGAGTCTGGAATGTGTGAGGATACTATGGAAAGTGTGAAAGAGATTCAGAAAGAAGCAACTGAGGAGGAAAAACGTGTATGGAAAGAAAGTATGGGCAAGTTGGATTCGAATGGGTGTTGGATTGATTTGACAGAACAGCAGCGTTGGATGTTGCCTGATGCGTATGTGCTTGCAGTAGTGACGATGGCACATGGAGTAGCACATATAAGTTCTAAAGGAATCTGTAAAATGTTGGCTCCGGTCTGGAAGAATGATGGAATCAGTAAGTGTGCAGAGAGAGTGGTGAAAAATTGTATGGTATGCCTGATGCATAATCCTGGCAAGGGAACTCCAACTCCAGCTGGTCACTTCGCTCCTCCTTCCTGCCCCTTTGAAGTGATTCAGTTAGACTTCATTCACATGGATCGCTGTAATAATTTGAAATATGTCCTGGTGGTAGTCTGTGCTTTTTCCAGGTGGATTGAAGCATACCCACTAAAGGACAATACTGCCCTATCAACTGCCAAGATTCTTCTCAAAGAATATTTCCCAAGTGAGTTTATAGGGAAAGTTATGCAGAGTGTGTGTGCCGGCCTAGGTCTGAAACAAAAGTTCCACAGTGCGAACCATCCCCAGTCTGCTGGTTTAGTGGAGGGTTACAATGGCACCCTTAAGCTGAAACTAGCTAAAATACAAGCATCCACAGGTTTAGCCTGGCCAGACGCACTTCCTTTGGCTTTGTTATCAACGAGAGCAACTGTACATTCTAGAGTGGGGCTTAGCCCTTATGAGATAGTGTTTGGCCGTCCGGCAAATATTTGGGGTGTGCCGAGGCCTAAGGAGTTTTGTTCTCTAGAATATCCTATGTTGATAGACTACCTTTACGACTTGACTGCTAAATTGAGTCTTATTCACCAACAGGTTTTCGATGCTTTACCAAAGCCTCCGGAGAGTCCAGGGCATCAGCTGAAACCAGGAGATCTTGTGGTTATCAGGAATTTCGCGAGGACGAAGAACCTTCAGCCGAGATTCGTCGGCCCCTTCCAGGTCCTGCTTGTAACAAGAACAGCAGTTCGTGTGGCTGGTCGCAAGCATTGGGTGCATGCATCCCACGTAAAGCGTGTACCTTTGCCACTTCCTTACGACGACGGGGTGAAGAAGGGAATTGGTTCCTCCGAATTTGAAAGCACGCCAAAATTCATCCCTTTCAGGGATGCCGAATTAATCACTGACACTCCAAGCTCTGACTCTCCTTCAGAAAAGACTCCTCTGAACTCTGAACATTTGTCCCCTGCATCAGAAAAAACTCTGTCATCTGCGAACTTGAACACTGCAACAGCCACCAGTGAAACGCTATTTGCCGATCAGACAGTACCTGCGAAGCAAAGATATAATTTACGAAACCGAAAATGGACAAATAAAGCAGGCAACTGCCCATTGTGATATTTTGAAATTTTGAACTTTTGCCTCCAGCCAGGAAGTTTGCTATTATTTTGTTGTTTTAAAATTGCCTTGCCGTCTGGGTAGCCGTAGGGTCGTGGCTGTGTGCCTAGTTGAATTTGCAGGGGTCTGACACAAGGTCGATCTTTCTGTTGGTTCTGGGAACTCCCAGGGCTGATAGAGGCATTTTCATCTACGTACACATCATCAGTGGTCGCGAGCGGATTGTAGAAGATGGAGCTTCCTGCGCTGCAATGAGAAAATGTGATTTGTGTTCGCAGAAACAGACTTTACAGAATCCTTCACAGCAAATGCTTTTTGATGCAATGTGCCATTACATTCTTGATTGTTTTGATAACGTTGGTGGGTGGAATCGTTTTCAGTATAAATTTGATTTTTGTGCCAGTTACTACAGTACCTCCCCTTGATCCTGCTACTTCTACTGTTTCTTCTATACACTCTTTTCATTCGTTAATAAATAAAGATAAGGAACTTCATCCCGGTCAACCTCAGTCTTGGTCATCTGGCGAAAGGTTATCAAAGGTAGTACGTTACCAAAAGGTGAGCAAGCATTGCCAGTTGACCTTGGAGCAATGAGGTCTGGGAGGATAAGAAGGAATCCACAGCAACCCACGAAACGGAAATCAAAAAACAAAACAGTAACCATCAACTCTGAGAATAAAGAAGTTAAGTTTCACACAACCTCAATAATACCACCAATTTATTCGATTTTTGGCTCAATAACTCCTACAAGCAAATTCACGTTTATGAAAGACCCAGTAACAGCCATTTACACAATGCCAGCAACCCCAAATGGACTTCAAAAACCGTTGACACCAAGTAAACCAAGCATGCAGTCGCCAGTAACATCCACATCCGTACCTGATTCAATCATGAATACAACAAATGGTATTGATACAGAGGATCCAGGCAGGAGTACGGCATCAGCCCTTGAGGCATACAGGCCAACGAGTCAGGAGATTAACAAGCGCACAATTCAAATACAAGCTCAAGTGCACACGGAAAATGGTGGCCACAGCCAGGCGCAACTCACAACAAAATACATCACATCGCAAGGCCCCACTGACAGGATCTCAGATAACACCATGGAAAATGTCCTAGAAAATAGCATAATGCATATAAGCCAAAAGAGTTCAGTAAGGACAAACATGTCTCCAGCGTTAACAATTAGCGACACAAAATTAGACCAACAAGGGGCCATACATAACAACCAGGGATGTATTAACACCAGTAATTTAGATGAGGCATATAAAGATCAACCAACCAAGCACTCGACACCTAGACAAGAGTCCTGTCTAAATTATACAAAGTTTGTTTTCACCAAAAAGGATGAGGTGTGTAATTCCTGGTCGGAACCCCAAATTCCCCTTGACAATAAGGAATCACCAAAAGGTCAATGCACAAACAAAGTCAATGACAAGCAAATCAAAAACATTAGGGAATCCGATCTGAAAAAAATGAAACCAATCAACAAACTTGTAATTACAGCCAATGATGTGCAAGTAAAAGCCCAGGTTGGCTGCCAGGCAAGCTACCAACTGCTTCAAGATCCAACAAAGGAAAACCCAATTGAGATATCTAGTGGGTCGGAAGAGGAAGCATACCCACCCCTGGACCAACTGGAAAAAACAAACCAAGTAGCCCCCCAGGATGCAACAATAATAGAATTATCGAGCGCTTGGGAACTGTCAGGCTCCAAACATCGAATTCTGATGGACAAAGTATCATCCCTGTCTAATGTGGGCACGGAAGAACGAGTCACCATGGCAGAGGAAAATGTCGAGGAACATCCCAACCACTTAGCGAATACGCCCAATCATCAGGATAATCAGACCCAACAAGCCGGAAATCTCGGCTCTAATCATAACTTGGAATCCATAATAAAACTTCATGGAGCCCTAGGAAAAATATTAGAAACATCAATTAAAACGCTGAATATGCAGTCGGATAAACTCGACATCCAAATCAATCTCATGAGTATAATCGCTGAGTATATTTTTGATATCAATAAAAAGCTTGATGCCATGGCAACCACATTTGAATCTCTCAAGAATCATAATACCCAACGGGTTCTTTCCCCAATTTGTACATGTAGTCCCATACTTGAAAAACTAAGGGACCTTCCCTCAATCCTTAAAAGTATCTTACAGGAATGCAGACGTACAAATCTGGGCTCCAACCATTTATGGGAAGAAAGAGATCAGCACAAAACCATACCTAATCATGCCACACTTAATTCAGATGTGAGGAGTGAAAATGCCCTGATAGAATTAGAAATTTCACAACAAGTGGCAGATACAAACATTCAGCAGAGTAAGGCATCAGAAACAAACTCTGGAGAACCATCGGAAGAACAGAACACACCCCAGGACCCGATCAACAATTGCCAACATCCGACAGCAAAAACACAAACAAAAGCAGAGAAGTTAAACGCCACAAATAATCAGGAACAAGTTTTAACTAAAAGACAAAAAAAACGTGCAAGAAAAATCAGAAACCAACAATTGAACAGTAGACCCGCCAACAAGCAGGCCTTGATTAATTACCCAATTTTTAATTTTTCCAAAACTCTAACGAACCTCGAAACAAAAACAGATAAGGGAGAATATAAGTCAAATACTATGAGCAAGACCCCAAGAAACGAAGTACAACAGCCAACAGCACTGGTACCTAATTGTAATGTAAGACCTCAGGTGCCGTCAACAAATGCACTAATGCCCGTAGAGGAATGTAACGATGATGAACTCTCGACCCCCTCTATGGAAAAAAGTCGTGCAGACTGGAGCCTAGAGAGTGTGGACGCTGAACCCACTCAATTGAACAGAAACACGCAGAGTCCAAAGGGTCCCCTCAAAAACAGTGGGACAAAATCAAAACCATCAGTCCAGATATTTCAATCAGACCAGGCACAGATCATAAGAGTCCAGGATCAGACCTCAAGTGCAATGGTGAAGAAGGGACACCTACGGGAAGCTTCTGCTAAAGCTGACAAAAACACACAAAAAGTATCCTTTACCCTGCATACAACACTAAGTCCTGTAACAACAACCTCCAGAAGGGACGTTAAAACTCAGAGGCAAGTCAAAGTGATAGCTGACAAAAGTCTGCAAGAATATCAACCACTCAGAGTAACAACAGTCCTAGATAGATTCCAAACAGATGGTGGGCCGGATTCAGGAATAAGGACAGGATCACTGCAAGCAACTACCATCAATGAGCATGCATTAATCCATGGGTCGTATTGCCCGGTAAAAAAAGCACCAAACTCATCTACACAGGTAACCGACCCCCCCATACACACAGGGAGGGAGGATAACAAGCACAATACGAATAATTCACCCAATAAAGCTAAGGTTAATGAAAGAAACAACACATCGAGATATGGGTCAAATGAGCTAACGCAAGGAAAAAAAACGAACATAAATGGAAGGATCCTCTTCATTCCAAATTATAAACCACAAGGCCCACAAGACTATCTAAATAGAGGAAACATCCTACACTTGACATCTGTAATTCCGAGCCTCAGCCATCTAACATCTGATGACTTATTATCAATAGAATTTGTTAACCCAGACAACTACTCCATGCAGGACGGCACTTTAACAACCTGGAGGAATAGTGAAACAGCCACGAAATTACTCAATGAAATCACTAAATTTGATGAGTGGGGAATCACTCTGAAAGCAGAGGTAACACCAGGTTACCCGTCCCCTCTCTTGATGAAACACCGCACAGGAGTAAATAGTCTAGTGGCAAAAAGAATCACATACTCGGTATTGCAAGGTGCCAGGGGTGCGGAAAATCGGAAGCCTGAAGTTCAATACCGATCACATCATGGAACACGAGAGGCCTGAAATAACACTCAGGGCACCCACTTAGATCAAAACCCTGTAAAAATTCTATCCTGGAATATCGCGGGAGCAAAAAACATCATAAGTGACAAAAATAAAACGGACTCCTGGGATACCTATGACATCATTGCACTACAGGAAACATGGCTAACATCTATAGTTGATGTCCCGGGCAGGATAGGTTTCCATGTTAGTGCCACTCGAACCCAAAATTATGGGCGAGCAAAGGGGGGTCTTTCGGTCTATATTTCCACAGCACTAAACATCGAGTCCTCCCAGATACCAGCATCCTCCACAGATATGCAAATAATTAAACTAGAAATGGGATCCCCGGTCGGTATCGGAACTGTCATTCTGATTAATATCTATGCCCACCCAAAATCTAAGGTTAAACAAGAGTTATTCAAGAAACTCAGTGATGTAATTAGAAAATTCCGCCTAGAAGAGCCAACTTGGGAAATAATACTCACAGGCGATTTCAATGCCAATCTCTTTCATCCGCATGAGGATGAAGAAAATATCATTACAGCTAATGAACTCTGGGCTGTCGAAACACAGGAAATTCCGCACGCAAAGAAATTGGATAAAATGGGACGGCAGTTGTTGTGGGAGCTAGAACAGCAAGGACTACGAGTGTTAAATGGGAGAATAAGCCAGGACAGACCCCCCAACAGCACTCACATCGGTCCTAGCTCAACCACAATTTTGGATTATACTGTTGTCTCCCTTCCAATCTTGGGATTAATCAAAAAGTTCCAAATTATATTCTTTCCAGATAGTGATCATTTGGCCCAGCATATCGAAATTAAACTAACACCTTCAAAACACCTAAACGCACCAAAATTAGCAGGGAATACTTCAACGATCAACTTGAAACGCTTAAAGTGGACAAGTGCCACACTCCCGCAAATAGCTCAAGATGCAAAGAATTTACTGCTTGAGCTTACCCTAGAAAATGAGCTAGCCATGGAAACGTGGGTTGCCTTTGTGGATAAATTACCAAAGACCAAACTCCATGTCAATACAAGGCATAAGGCAAAGAACGTTAGCCATTTCAGCCAGGTAACACGCTCTTTAAGAAGGCGCTTGCG
The DNA here is from genome assembly GCF_964263255.1 of Lissotriton vulgaris. Taxonomy (NCBI): domain Eukaryota; kingdom Metazoa; phylum Chordata; class Amphibia; order Caudata; family Salamandridae; genus Lissotriton; species Lissotriton vulgaris. The sequence continues at coordinate 486,582,701 of NC_141698.1, forward strand.
ACAGTCCGTGAGGAGAGCACAAGGTCATAGTTCACAATCCATGGTATGGCAGGACGTACGTCTCATAAAGAAACTTTATAAGAAACAAATTTGGATCGAAAAAAAACACGAGGTTACTGATTTTTGGACAAAAATAATACATAATGCAAAAAAATCTGATTCCAGAGCGTTCTGGATGCAAGTAAATACACTTAACAGATCATCTAGCCCTATATGCATGACTTGCATTACTGAAAAGGCATGGACACAGCATCTAGTTGATACCTTCTCAATAAATCCTATGAAATCTCCTCCGCTAACAGAAATTTCAGCATTCAAAAGATCCATTGCAGATACAACAGCGCTTGATTTTATTAACATCAATCAGCAAGATCCAGAACCATATGAGGAAGCAGACATACTACAAATAATAAAGAAAAGCAGGAAAGATAGTGCACCAGGACCGAACGGCGTCCCTCAGGCAATTTACAAAGAGGATCCTCATTTCTGGGCCAGCAACTTTTACAAATTGTTTCGGATAATAAACATTGGTGGTCGGATTCCGGAAAGCTGGCGAGGGGCAATCATCAACCCAATCTACAAAGGTGGTGACCGAAAAAATCCTGTAAATTACCGCCTGATAGGGCTTATTGACGCCGAGGCAAAGTATTATGCCTCATTGGTATTAGCCGACCTAACAAAATGGTCTGACAACAACAACAAAATACCTGTAAACCAGTCAGGGTTCCGCCGTGGCATAGGTACCATGGCAAACGCTGTAGCGATAAGCCTGATTGCCGAAAAAACCCTTCAAAACCACCAAGTACTACATTTATGCTTTGTGGATTTTAAGGCGGCTTTTGACCGTGTCAGCCGACAATTACTCTGGTCAAAATTGAAGCAGCAGGGCCTGCCGGACGCGATCTTAAACCCAATAATGGACCTATATACCAACACCTGGATGCAGGTAAAGATTGATAACGGCAACCGGCTCACGAGGAAGATCGGCACCTATGAAGGTCTAAAGCAAGGCTGTGTCTTGGCCCCCATCTGTTTAATTTATTCATGGCCGACTTGACACCAAGGCTTGATGGGATTAATGCACACCCCCCACGCCTAGGAGTAATGCCCCTCACGCACCTCTCCTACGCTGATGACGTGGTTCTCCTTAGTCAGACGAAAACAGGACTGCAACGTCTCATAAACGAACTGGCTGAATACACTAAACAGAATCTTCTGCAAATAAACACCACGAAAACAAAGGTCATGATTATAACTCACCGTCGTACAAAAGTACTGAATTATACAATTGACAATAACAAACTGGAAGTAGTGGACAATTATAAGTACTTGGGAATATACTTGGATAGACGGTTTACCTTCTCCGCGCACTTCAATGACATTGAGAAGAAAGGAACAGCGCTACTCCATGCATTCAGCAGTTTATCTAAGTCGCTTAAGGGCCCTCTGTTCACCCCCCTCTTAACAGTCATCAAAGCCAAGCTACTTCCAACAATAGCTTATGGCAGTGTGGTACATTGTGGAAAGAGCGCGTTGCTCTTGGACAAAATTCAAACAAGGGTGTATAAACGCATATTTAGATTGCCATGCGATGCCTCGCCCGCCCAGGTTCGGCTTGAATTTGGATTGAAGTGTCAAGCACTGCAAAAAAAATACGACACAGTTAGATTCTGGTATAATGTGTGGCTGAATCGTGAGACACAAATTAATCTTGCTATCTGGGAAGCCATGCAAAGCAACCCAAACTCCCAGTATGCGAAGTATTTAAAATCCTCCCTAGAAATTACAGCGCTCGCGTCATTGTGGCAAAAGAAGTTACCAGTGTCCTCATTCAAACAGGCTGCAAAAAAGGCAGCTAATTGGCACTCGTTGATTGATGATAAAACAATCCTGAGACAACGCTCACACTCCTGGATGATAATCCAATCATACAAGAAGCTGGCCCCGGCACCCTATCTAGGGCTAGCCTTTTCCTCACATTTGAAATCCAAATATCTAACCCTACGAATGGGTAATTTGCCAACAAATGCTGACCAACCAGGCTGGAGGACACCAGGCTCAAAGGAGTGTAACTTATGTGGCGCTGCGGTACAAGACCTTATTCATCTGATCTGCATTTGCCCGCAACTAGACAGTGAACGTCGGCACCTGCTCAAGGCAAAATTCAATAAACTGGGAATCCGCACATGTCGTTCAGCCATAGTCCAAGTGTTGGACTCAGCGGACCCTCAATTTATCTGTCGAACAATTAAATATGTTATCAATTTTGAAAAAAAACTGAAATTGTGTCAAGACCTACTACAAATTTGATCTTTCTAAACTTTTTAACCTGTACTATATAGAAATCTGAATTAGCACTTACAATTTTTTTTATACCAGTACCAATATCATGTTTATCTTTTAAAAAAAATCGTTTTATTGTTCTATAAGAAAGTGCTTTCTCAGATCTATCTTAAATCAATGTTGCATCTCATATTGTAATGGTTTTTATTAACTACACAATAAAGAATTTTACTTACTTACTTACAGTACCTCCCCTTGATCCTGCTACTTCTACTGTTTCTTCTATACACTCTTTTCATTCGTTTCCCGAACATGAGCAAGCCCGACGCTCAGAGTTCATTAACAACACTTTTGTACAGCTCTTGCATCAACATCAACTGGTAGTTAACACTACAGACTGCTGGGTGTGTGGCTTGATACCCCACACTATGGATAAAGGTATTCCCTATTTGGTTTTGCCTTTCACCTACAATGGATCATTTCAGGCCCTTCAAACCATCTTTGCTTATGCCCTTGAAACTTATCCTCCACGTCCACCACGTTCCACTAAATATAACTCTGCCAACAAAGCTTTAGTCCAGGGAATTATTGACATGATCAAGGACGTCAATAATACTCCATCATACCCTAGAGACGAACTGCGAGTATATTTAAGTTGGAATACTTCAGAGTATCGCCTTAGTTTAGGAGAAAGCAAGCGTAAAAGCTCAACTCCAATCTGGGTCGTACCTCACCGAGGTCAGGTCTGTTTGCAAGGGAATGGGAGAAATCCGAGAGCTCAGCTAGGGAGGAGTGAGTGCGTAGAGACTTATGTGTTTCCGGCTAACTCTTCCCCTGCCTTTCTTACTGCTAGGGGTACCTACTTCATCTGTCGAGATAGAGCTTATACATGGTTGCCTGCCGACTTTTTAGGTTCATGCTATATTGCTCGATTGTTGCCTCCGACATACACTGCTTCATCTGATTACCACAGAACCAGAGTAGCGAGAGGTGTCTTCAGCAAGGAAGATACTGCTGGTCAGGAAGCTGGAGACTTCTTCAAAGGCTTCCTTCCGTTCTGGGGGCCTATGGCCAATAGTAGAAACATACGTCAGCTAACACGGGTAGTTGAATCTACTATTACCGAAACTGCTGGTGCCCTTAGCAATTTGACAGCTGAGCTTCAGGCGGATAGACTCATGACATTGCAGAACCGTATGGTTCTAGACGTTATCCTTGCAGATCGAGGTGGGGTATGCAGAATGATCCAATCGAGCTGCTGTGTCTTTATTCCTAATAATGCTCCAACAGTCTATGAGGCGATCTCTAAGCTACACAAGATTTCCGACTCTATTCACGTAGACAAGGGAAACTGGTCCTTCATGGAGTGGTTTTGGACTCTGATCTCAGCGTGGGGATGGAAGGTTCTAATGGTCATTGGTGTCATCTTAGTATTCCTGTTCTCATGTTGCCTGATTATCCAGTGTGGTCCTGCTCTGTGTAGTCTTTGTGCTGCAACTTGTCTTAGAAAACCACCTGCGTTTGGAGAAAAGGCACGAGAAAGGATGATGATACAACAGCATGTCACTGACCTGATGAGCATAGAATTAGATTCTGACATAGATTAATTAATTGCCTATGTAAGGGCAAAAGGAGGGTCTGAGGTTCCGTGACGATTTGAACCCGTGTTTTCAATATTGTCGGAAATACATAATATTGGTATCAGCGAACCGCAAATGATCCATTTAGCATATCCTGGTGTTTTCGCTACGCTACGAGCAAGAGCACTCCTTTTATAAACACATTTCTGATCTACCCACGGCATCCATCTTAGATCATGGCCGCCATTTTGTATTTCTTGCCCTCACATACGCAATAACCTCTGATCACTTCATTTCGATTAAGGACACGTAGCCGTAGCCGGAGATTCACCTCTTTCATGACACGTGCACCTTAAACCAGATCACACTGTAGCTGCATGACTCGACAAAGGCTGCCTCCTCTGCCCGAGGCCAGTCCTGCTAAACTGGTCTTCGTGTCCATTGTCCTGATCACGATTAGGCGGCCGAAGCCGGTAGCCTTGCCCATTTACAACCTACAAACATCCCTTATCCTGCTTTTCTATCTTCTGCACCTGGCTCCGTTCCTTTCTTTCTGAATCTTTATTAGGGGGAGGTAACGAAATTTACGATGAGGCGGTCCAGCTCTTGAATGCAATATTGACAAGGGATTGTGATGAACTAGTGGGAACCCCTCTTCGTAGATGTTTTGTATCAGATTTTATCAACGGTTCCTGTGTACGCCAAATATTTATTGTTTAGGACACAAAGGTTTGGGAATGTACTAACATGTGAAGAATTCGCCTGAAGGCCAAAATTTAGTATATAAGGAGCAACCCTCTTTGTACAATTTGAACAGGCTCCTAGTTACTGCCCATGCGTAGTTTCTGTGACTTCTGTGTCCCTGCAGTAATAAACCTTTGGTCTTTGACGCCACCATCGAGAAGCCCGTGTTTCTGTTCATTTGTGCACCAAGGCAGGTGGAACTCCGGGGTCTTTGGGTGTTGTTCCCTGACACCTCTGGACGGAACCAAAAAGTCCAGAACTCCAGGTGCTCAATCAGTATAGACATATGTTCTCTCTGACTCCAAGTCATACTACCTGATGCACTCATGAAGTGGACATTGAGGACAGTCTGCCTGTTAAAAACAAGATTTACAGGCAACCTGACCATGTCAGGGACTGTATCATGACTGAAATCCAGAAGATGTTGGATTTGGGAGTTATTGAACCCTCAGATAGCCCTTGGGCTAGTTCAGTAGTCTTGGTGCCCAAACCTCACGCCCAGGGTGGTAAGAAAGAGAAGACGTTTTGTGTAGACTACAGGGGTCTCAATGCAGTCAATAGAACTGATGCCCATCCAACACCAAGGGCAGATGAGCTCATAGATACTGTGGCCTCAGCCAAGTTTCTGAGCACATTTGACTTGACAGCTGGCTACTGGCAGATCAGACTAGCTGATTATGCAAAGCCAAAGACAGCATGTTCTACCCCTAGTGGGCATTACCAATTTGTGGTGATGCTCTTTGGTTTGAAGAATGCACCTGCCACTTTTCAAAGGTTGGTGAATAAAGTCCTAACAGGCCTGGAAGACTATAGTGCAGCATATCTAGATGATATTGCTGTCTTTAGCTCCACCTGGGAGGATCACCTGTTCTACCTGAGAAATGTTTTGGAGGCCCTGCAGAAAGCAGGCCTAACTATCAAGGTTTGTAAGTGCCAGATAGGGCAGAGACAAGTTGTGTACCTGGGCGACTTTGTGGGTGGAGGCCAGGTTCAACCATTGCAGAGCAAAATCCAGGCCCTCATGGAGTGGGTAGCTCCAACCACTCAGACTCAGGTCAGAGATTTCTTGGGCCTTACTGAGTATTACGGAAGATTTGTCAAGGGGTATGGATCCATAGTGACCGCCATGAATGACTTAACTTCCGAGAGAATCCCAAAAAAAGTTCAGTGGACAGTTAGCTGTCAAAAGGCATATGACGACCTGAAGCAGGCCAAGTGCACTGCTCCCATTCTGCCAAGTCCTAACTACTCCAAAGAATTCATTGTTCAAACAGATGCATCTGAGTTAGGGGTAGGGGTCGCGTTATCACAATTGAATAATGAAGGTCAGGATCAGCCTGTAGCTTTTATTAGCAGAAGGCTGACCCCCAGAAAGAAGCGTTGGTCGGCCATTCAGAGGGAGGCCTTTGCTGTGGTTTGGGGTCTGAAGAAGTTTAGGCCATATTTGTTTGGCACTCACTTCATTGTTCAAACAGACCATAATCCCGTCTTATGGCTAAAACAGATGGAGGGTGAAAACCCCAAACTTTTGAGGTGGTCCATTTCCCTACAGGGGATGGGTTATACAGTGGAAAATAAACCTGGGAGTAACCATGCCCATGCAGATGGACTCTCCAGATATTTCCACTTAGAACATGAAGACTTAACTGGTCAAGGTTAGTTTAATGTCGCTGCATTTGGAAGGGGGTTATGTCGGAGAGTAGGATCTGCTTCTTATAGTTACCCCCACATTTTGCTGATGTTTCACTGTTTTTCGATTTTAGTCTGGTGGGGCCCTGCTATCCAGGACCCCAGCCTAGCTGCTTCCTCTCTTAAATGATTCCATGTACTTAAGGTACACTCCAGTTTGGTTACTGGGGTACCCTTATGAGTCCCTGATACATGGTACACTAGGTACCAAGGGCATAGGTACCCGAGAGGCCTACCAGGGGCTGAAGCATGTAATATGCCACCCCTGGGCAGCCTTCCAAAATGACACCACATGTCTGCTACTGCAGTCTGTGTAAGGTGGTGTATGCACCCCTTATTTAGATATAGGTTCTCTATATCTACCTTATATCACTGCACATGTAAACCTATCAGTCACCCCTATGGCAGGCCTTATCAATCCTGAAAGCAGGGTGCTGGGTTTGTGTGAGAGGGTGCCCATGCATGAGCCGGGCCCCTCTACAGCGTTCGGAATCTATTCTCCGGGGTTGTTCAGTGATGCAGCCAGACCATATACTCTTCAGTGCATTATAACCCCGCGGTAAATGGTATCTCTGGAATGGATGCAAGGAAACATGTTGTGTTTGGTGTCAAACACTTTGGAATCATACCCCCCCCCCCACCAGTCCTGGCGGTGGGGGTATGATTCCACCCTTCTAGAGGGAGAAACATGACCACAACTGTACACCCGGTACCAGCTTAAAAGAACCCTGGCATCACAAAATGGATGCCGTAGATACGAGTCTGGACTCCTGCTGCTGGATTAAACTCCTGCAGGGGAGGCCTGTAAAATAGGTTTCCTGTCACAGGGAGGTGTCACCACCATCCAGACAGTCTTTAGTGTATTGGGGCTGGGTGGGTGCACTCCAAGAGTGCTTTGAAGTCTGCACTCGGGGCACATTTGGTGTCCCTGTGCATAGCCCAGTTCAAACAGGTTGCAGGGGCTACCAGCCCCTGTTCTGGCATGAAACTGGACAAAAGAAATGGGTGTAGCCACCCCTCCTTCTAAACCCTCCCATAGGTGGGTCCGCAGAGTTTGTCCAACTCGTCCTAGGGTATAAGATAGGAACCCCTGGCAACAGGACTTTAGATTACACCTGGATGAAACTCTGATACTGAATCCTGGAACGTCAACGATCTGCACGACACTGCATGACTGACGAATCTCCCTTGGAGTAAAGGAGTTACTTCCCTGCGTGGCAGGCACCAAAGACGCATCTGACCGGTTTGAGTCTCCGAAGCTCCAGCTGGACTCCAAAGAATTTGCAACACAGGAGGTGGATTTCCATACTTCCCCGAGGCCGACCCGAGTCCCCAGCAAACTGAGACCCGTGTCCTCGTGGGTACTATGGAACCGGAACCCCTGGACACCATGCACATTTGCAAGTGCATCTGCTTCTTGATGATCCTTGAGGCTGTGCATTGGGTTACTTGTAGCCCAGACCCCGAGCAGCATTTTTATTGAAGATTGCTGGCCTACACTCCACAAGTGTTCCGTGAGCCGGCCCTTTGTGTTTTCTCTCGAAGTACCTTCGCGATCCCTGGTCCGTCGACTGGTGGGTCCATGAGAAGGCAACTTTAACTTTCCTTGGGCTTCCCTGGTTGCTCCAGACGTGCCCTGACTCTCCATTACTTGGGGAGACACCTGGACCTTGTTGGTCCAAACAGAAGCATCTTTTATCTTTCTGCATGGGTTGCTTTTGCCAAGGATTGTTGTGTTCAGTCAGAGCACCAAACACTGCATCACTCGACATCCTTCGTTGGACAGCTCTAATCCAGCTCCTGGTCATCGTCGACACCTCCTGGTCCTCGTTGCCGAAGAGTTAAGCTTCACCTCTTCACCTCTTCGCACCTGAAACACCCGACATCGGTGGGTATTTGTCTATCGTGCCCCTGGTCACTGGCAAGTGACCCAGACTCTGTCCCCTAAGCTTTCAGGTTCCTCACATCTTCGATCCAGGCTTGGATCACAGCAGACACTTTTCTTCTTCATGGCAGCAGCACTTTGCTGCAGATCGCCATTAAAATCAATGACGATTCCTGACACCATTTGACACCTATGCACCCGGCTTCCCCGGGTGAGGTAACTCGAGTGCTCCTGTGGGTGTTGGTCCTAGAACCCCTTACGTCTAAAGGGGCTTGCTGAAAGTCCTCTTCTAAGTGTCCTTTATATTTAAAATTCCAACAGCATATTTCCCCATAGAAGCTAATGGTGCTCGAGGTTGTGTTCTTACACTGCACGCGTCCCTAATGGATCCCCTGTGTCACTACCTTGGGTGGTTCCATGGGGTCCCAGCAATTCTACAGCCTCTAGGCCTTGTGTCTAGTCAAGTTGTTGTTCTTATACCACTTTCGTAACAAATGGTTTGGTCCCCCCCTGGGGCCAAGTGTATATTGTGCTATTTACTGAATTTCTATTGCATTTACATTTTGTACATTGCTCTGTAATCTCATAAAGAGATTACTAGAGAGTGTTTAGTAATAAATACATATATTTTATATATATATATATACCTTGTGTGGTTCTCCTTTCATTTAGGCATTTAAGAGGTTATAATCAGGTAAGCCAAGCTGCTTTACACTCCTTCAAGACTTAGCCTGAAGGCTGCTCTCCATAGCTACCACTAGGATAGCTTTCAATAACAATTGTCTTAAACCTATCATCAATAAGGGTTGTTTGGAGTGGTGCAAGGTGCCCACTATAACTAGTGGACAGCATATGCCAGGCCAACTTCTCACAAAGTACTTCGATAATCTACACTGTGCTAGATGACTGAAGAATCTCCCTTGGAGTAAAGGAGTTACTCCCCTGCTTACCAGGCACCAAGACGCATCTGACCCGTTTGCATCTCTGAAGCTCCTGAGGACTCCAAAGAGTTTTTGCAACACAGGAGGTGGGTTTCCAAGCGTCCCCGATGTCGACTAGTGTGCTCAGCAAACCTGAGACCCGTATCCCTTGTGGGGACCGTGCAACCTGAACCCCTGGGCACCATGTACATTTGCAGCAGCATCTGCTTTGCTGTGGCTCCTGAAGCTGTGCTTTTGGCTACTTGACCCCAAGCAGTGATTCCACTGAAGATTACTGGCCTACACTCCACAAGTGTTCCATGGGCGAGTATTTGGTGATTCCTCTTGAGGTCCCTTCGCGATCCCTGGTCCATTGGCCTGTGGGTCCCTGTGAAGGCAACTTAAACTTTCAGTGACTTTTCAGTTTGCTCCAGACATGCCCTGACTCTTCATCGCTTGGGGAGTCACCAGGACCTTGCTGGTCATCAGCAAAGCATCTTTTCTCTGACTGCGTGGGTTGCAGTTGCCAAGGCTTGTTGGTGTTCAATCCGGACACTAACCCCCCAGCACTCAACATCCTTCATGGGACAGCTCCCCTGCGGACTTTGGTCATCCTCCACTTCTCCTGAGCCCCGTGGCTGTAGAGTCAAGCGTCACCTCTTCTCACCTGAAGCACCCGACATCGATGGGCATTTGTCTACCGAGCCCCTGGTCACTCTGAATTGACCCAGACTCTGTCCCCTCTGCTCTCAGGTTCTTCTCAGCTTTGATCCAGGCTTGGATCACACTGGACACTTTTCCTCTTCATGGCAGCACTTTACAGCATCATGCCATGAAAACGACGAAGATTCCCGACACCATTTGACACCTGTGCACCCGGCTTCCCTGGGTTAGGTACCACGAGTACTCCGGTGTCCTCAAATGGGTGCTGTCATTAGAACTTTCTAAGTTTGAAAGGGTTTGCTCAAAGTCCTCTCCTAAGTGTCCTTAAACTTTAAAATTCCAACCGTGACTTAACGGTAAAGTTGTACGGAGCTTGTGCCTGTGTTCTCACACTGCACGAGTCCCCCGTGGGTCCCCTGCTTCACTACCTTGGGTGATTCCTTGGGGTCTCATCGATTCTACGTGCTCTAGGCACTGTGTCTAGTCAAGTTGTGGTTGTTAGACTACTTTCTTAGTATATGATTTGGTCCCCCTGGGACCCACTGTGTATTGTGCTATTTACTGGTGTTCTAGTGATTTAATACTGTGTGATTTGTTTGCTGATTTCATAAAGAGTTTAGTAGAGAGTGTTTAGTAATAAGTACATATATTATATATATTCCTTGTGTGGTTCTCCTTTCATTTGATCATTCAGGATGTTATAGACTGCTAAAACAAGCCGCTTTACATTCCTTCGAGGCTTAGCCCAACTTCTCACATTGGCGCCTTAGGTGCACTTTCGCCATAAGTAGGAGAAGGGGAGGGGCGCGCAGCTGGGAGGCAGGAGTGGGGGCAGGAAACAGAGGGAAAACGGTGACGAGGGCCCAGTGAGGGGGGGGGGGGGCTGGGAGGGGAGATGGGCACGAACGGCGGGGAGAAAAATGACAATAAGGTACAATTACACAGAAAAAGCACAATAAACCTCCTGGGGCAAGGTTACAATACAATACAATACAATGCAAAATACACAGGGCACAAAAACACGATAACAGAAGTGGAAGAGAGCAGTATTGAACGCACCTAGAGTGGGGCTCGCGGAGAAGTAGTGTACAGCGGAGCTGTGGGGGAGAGAGCAGGCATTGGATCGAGGGTCTGGGGTCTAACTCTCTCTCCAGCGACGAGAGTGGCTCACATTAAAGAGGTATGTTAATGATCCATTGTACTGCGTTTAAGAGCAAATTTTCCAGCTACAGACATATAAATGTCCTGCAAGCTGGCCCCCGATCCAAAGAGCTTTTAAAATGTTGGGGATGGTTTGTTTAAAGGGAGGCCAATTACATTCCAGCTACTTCCGTTTAACTGGCACCATTAGGAGAAACCTATGCCTTGCTAAATCAAGGGTAACCTCTACTGGGCGTTTATTTTGAACCCTGCAGTTTTAAAATGTTGCAAGAAGCAAAGTGGAAGTCACAGGTAGAAGCAGGACTGTGGTAGGATATGGCACATTTTTTAATGTGTTTATTTATTTCAAGACTACACATTCCCAGTTACTTTAGAAATGTGCTCGGTTTATAACAATAGCTTTAAATTGCACCATTTGCTATTTTTTCAAAACATTTTCTTAGGGAAGAGCATCCCCCCTGCTCCTCTTTTGTAAATCAGGCTTGCTCGCGACAACACACATCCACCACGTTTACATCAACCACTTTTAAATATCACCAGCTGCCACTGCTCAGATACCACACTAGCATTTACAATTCAAAGATTAAATAAAACCAGCATTTGCAATGTAAACGATCTCACCTTTGGGACCTTATATGTATTTAGCTATGCAGCACCTGGTTCCCTGCACTCATTCCCACCATTACCTTTGCATTTCACCATTTTTTAGGAAAATAAGGGCAGCTCAGGCCCAAGACCACCTCATGATCCTGTGTTTGGTCAGGAAGGTGTGGTTCTCAGATCTCTTGTGCATGAACAGTTTCCCTTTGATCGGGCTATGTCTTTAGGAGGGCCTCTTGTCTCAGCAACAGAAGAAGGTCCTACACCCAAATCTACTCAATCTAAATGTTTATGTTTAGAGATAGCTGAGTACCTTTGATTTGCCCCATGAGGTAGTGGATGTTACCCTGGCACCCAGACGTCCTTCAATTAAATTAATTTACGTTGGAGGTAGGGAGACGTTTGTGGTATGGTGTGGGCCCTGTCCTCTTGATCCACTGCAGATCAAACTGTAAAGTGTATTGTTGTATGCTTTGTCATTGGCTCAGCAAGGTGTTGCACAGGTAAGGGTTTCAAATCAGCAATTTTGTTGTTTAGGTCGAGCCTAGCGCAGTGCATGCGCTGCACTAGGAAAACGACCTCTTGCAATCGCTTCAGCTTTCCTAAAAGCTAGTGCATGTGGGGTTCACACGCCATTGGCCTTTGCGTCTGGCTTTAGTGCGCAATTGGCCAAAGGCGTGTGGAGGTCCCAGCTTCTTGTGAAATGTTTACTCCCAGAGCGTTTTGCTCTCGGGAGCCAGCAGCGTGCGAAAGGGCATCTGCCTGCGCTTATCTCCCGAGAGCAAAACGCTCTGGGAGTAAACATTTCACAAGAAGCTGGGAGGTGATATTTCACTGCCTCTGCTGCGGGTATACTGTGAGACAGCACGTGAACCTACACTGTCCTTTGACATATTTACATACATGTTTTGCACATGCGTGTGATATTTCACTGACCTTTAGTGCTGTTGCCTACATTTACAAATACAACCATGTGACATGTACTGGGGCACCCTTGCCTGAGGCAGCCTGCCAAGGACAAGTGTCACTGTAGGTCCAGCTTTGCCCTTTGTTACTGCCAGCCGTCGTCTAATGGGGTAATCTTCCTTGGAGACGCCTCATGCCTGCTCTGTGCCACTGCCCGTCACACGCTCTCTGACGAGCACGCAGTCCAAGGATGTGCCTCGCATCAGAGCTCGCGCTCTCCTCTACTAAATGCCCAGCGGTGGGTGCTGCAGTGGGGCATTCTACAAGGATAGGTGCCATTGCACGGCCTGCTCTAACCTTTATCACTGCACTGCATCCTTTACTGGGATATCCCTCTCTGGGCACGTGCCACTGCAGAGCCTGCTCTTACCTTTATTACTGCCAGGCATCCTATACTGGTACACACCTCTAAGGACCCGTCTCACTTCGGTGCCTGATGCGCCTCTTGGCACAGCCATGTGGTCTGCGCTGGACATCCCTGGCTGTACGGGCCTGCTCTGCCTTTCATCATTGCCAGGTGTACTGGGCTGCAGCATCTCCCCCAAGGACATGCCTCACTGATAAGCCTGCTCTACTTCATGCTACAGCCATGCACCATATGCTGAGGTACCCCTCGGAGGCCCACACATGGTCTGTTGTGTATTATTGGCACAAACTTAGAGTGAGCTCGCTCTTCTGAGAGCAGGTATCGCTGCAGGGCCTGCACCTCTCGGATGCCCACGTATGCCCCGTTCTTTGTTACTGGTGCAGGCATTGAGCTGGTACACTCCACCATGTAGGGCTCGCCCAGCACATCCTCGGATGCCCAAGAATGCCACGTTCTGCATTATTGGCACGTGCTTTGAGCTGGTTCACTCCTCTGTGTAGGGCCCGCCGCACCCCCTCGGATACCTAGGAATGCTCTGTTATTGGCATGCGCTCGGAGTGGGGTCGCTCCTCTAAGGACACACCTGCCACTGCCTCTCAGCTGTGGACGAATACTGCACAACTCACTGCCGAGCACTGCTTGCTCATGGGTGCTCCACCAGCAGCACGCATCTCTTATGTGATTCCTTCCGCTATCCAGGGTCCCAACTTAATAAACAGCTCATCTATCTTCCGATACTGCCCTGACCCTCCTTTGTACCGGCACATAGCTCCCTGAACAGCCTGCTCAACAATCTAGCAGTGCCAGGAGCGGCTGGGCACTACAGGCACTGCACAAGGACGCATCTTACTGCACCACCTGTTCGGTGTCTGGCACATTAATCCTATGTTTACCTGTGAAAAGACCTAACAGCCTGATTCATCAAGCTGAAATCGGCTCGCAAAGGGCCAGATTCTCAGAATCTGGCCCTTTGCTAGTGCGATTTTGGCATTTGGGATTCATCATCCCAAATGCAAAAATCGCTATTTAGAAATTCGCAAATTTGCGAGGAATAGCATTTAAGGAATCTCTATTAGAGATTCCTTAAATGCTATTCATGAAACATTTTAAAATTGCAAAATCGCAAATTTCGGCCGCTATTTACCGCGAGGTCAAACCTCGTGGTAAATAGCGAAAACTTGGAAAAATGCTTTTAAAAGCATTTTTCTAAGTTGCGTGTTACACACACACGTCCTTAGGACACGTGTGTGCGCAACACCTGTTGAAAAGTGCATTTAAGGGGTGCTACAGGGTGTCCTTTGGACACCCCTGGCACCCTTCAAATCGCTATCTTATTTGCGATTAGCTAATTATCGCAAATAAGGAATACTCCCCATTCATTCCTATGGGCCTTTTGGCCCATAGGAATGAATGGGGAGTAGTTCCTTATTTGCGATTAGCAATTTGCTAATCGCAAATAAGGAATCTGTAGGAATCGCAACATTTTTTGCTATTCCTACATGAATACCGTTTTGCGAGTCTGGAATAGCGATTCCTTATGATTCGCTATTTCAGACTCACAAAACCTACCATTGATGAATCAGGCTGTAAGTCCCTCAGATCCACAGACTCGGGAGCTGGCCTAATCACCGTAAGCATCGGAAATGACATTTTCTTAAACATTGTTTACACATATTTCTTCATAAACCTCTATTGCCCTAAATGTATTTCTCGAGTTGGAGCGTATGCGAGTCGATTGTGACTAGTCTGATTATCTGATTTTGGTAGCTGTGCTTAGGATAAGTTATTTTGGGATGAGGAAATTGCACGTTTATAGCGACTGTCAGTAGCGCCGTGGAAACACGGATGAGCATTGTTTGAATTTGGGGACTTGGCACATTCTACATATCATGTATTATTCACTCTGTGTGACATTTAGATGGGGCCTGAAATTCAACAATCTATAGGGTGCGAGGAATATTGGTTGGGACATATATAAGGCAAAGACCCTCTTCTCGTTCCTTTTTCGTGTGGTAGTGGAGCAGCCCCCTAGCCGAGAATTACTAGCTACAGTAACTACTGCCTTCTCAGTGCTTCATTTAGAGACATTTTACCAGCTAAAATCTGGTGATTCTTCTGAGTTAGAACAGACATAAAAAGCAGGGAGTTATTTAAAGTGAAGATAAGGTGCGGTAATGTGCGATTTCCGCTGTAGTTTCTATTTCCAAGGACACACTCAAAGTCGGAAGAGAATGTGGCTTAACGGATAGAGCGGTCCACTTTGAAGCTGGGGATCCAGGTTGGATTCTGGGCAAATCACTTAATCTCCAGTGCCTAAAATGAATGTGTCCGTCTGTAATGCAAGTGGTGCTCATGTAAAGCGTTCTGATACCCTCAGGTCAATTCGTGCTATACAAAACTGCAAACAAAATAATGATATAAATGCTTGACAAAATTGCAGATACCCGTAGGAGGAATATTTTACTCGGTATTCCTAAAATTCTTGGAAGGGAAAAAGGTCTGCTGTGGAGACAGCTCATTGGTTTAGGCTAGGATCGCAGCATCTGCGTCAAGTGCCCGAGTTTGCGCCATGAATTATTATTTTAGTTATTTGTACCGTTGGGGGCATGTGTTTGGACTTCGGCACACATTGTTTCCTAATAAAGAGGGCAGTGAATGCACTGAATGTTAGCTATCTGTGAAGAGGACAGCGAATGCTGCAAATACCTGCACTTATTGATGAATTCTACGTTTGCATGCGTTTCCTGGGTTTTCATATTTTCGAAGTGGTTTATGTTCACTGAAACCATATCCGGTCCAGGAAGGATTGCTAATTTGCGAGTTTACAGGGCACCTTCCTGTCCCTGGAGAGCTGATGTCAGAACGCACAACCATCCAACCACTGCACAGCTTTATCCCTGCCGACTCTTCTCTGTAAAACAATAAAATGAAAACAAAGGGGCAGATTTACAAGCCCCGTACGCCACATTTGTGCCGCTGTTGCATCACTTTTGTGACGCAACGGCGGCGCAAATCCAGCGCATGCTGCGGCGGTGTATTTACAACGTGACACTGTGAGAAGTTGGCCTGATATGTGATGTCCACTATTCTAGTGGGCACCCTGTATCAGTCCAAACAACCCTTATGGTGATGGTTGTAAAGTCAACCTTATAGACCAGCTGTCCTAGTGGTAGCATGGACAAAGCAGTCTTAGGCTAAACTCAAGAGGGCATGTGAAGCCAGCTGTTTTACCAATAATAACCCCTTGAATACCAAATGAAAGGACACCACAAAAGGTATTATATAAAATATATATGTATTTATTACTAACCCAACCCCTCTGCACTCTTTATGAGGTCAGAGTTTGAGATACAGCACAAGTGACTCAATAAGCATACTATATGTTGTACAAATACAATTCTGCCCTAAGGGCCTCACAAACCATCTACTAAATAAGTGGTATAAGAACCACTTCAGAACAGGTGAATAGGCCTAGGGCCTAGGGAATCGCTGGGACTACACTGAACAACCACAGGTTAGGAAGTAGGAGTCTCACAGGATGCGTGTGCAGTGTCTAAACACACACGCAAGTTCTCATAGACTTTCAATGGGAACGTAAAAGTTAGAAACTAGTTGATTTCTGACAGTCCGGGTGGACTTGTGGGGAAACCCAGTTAAAACAGGACACCTGGATAGGTATTACCCACGGGAGCACCGGAGTACTCGAGTTACCTCACCCAGGGAAGCCGGGTGCATAGGTGTGAAGTTGTGTCGGGTTTCGTTGTCGATTCCTATGGAGAGCTGCAAGAAGATGCTGCAGGCGACCAGGAGGAAGATGTCTGGATGGATCCAAAGGGGGATCGGAGAAGTGATGAACCTGAAAGCAGAGGGAACAGAGTCTGGGTCACTAGCCAGTGACCAGGAAGGAACTAGGAAGGAACCAGGCAATGTCAAGCTGCAAACAGGTGACAAAGTGAAGCTTGTCTCTGCAGCCACGTAGACCAGGGGTGTCAACGATGACCAGGAGCCGGATGTGGACTGTCCCACAAAGGCTCTCGCTGTTGGCGGTGTCGGCTTCCGGATTGGAGTCAACAAGCCTTGTCAAAGGCAACCCACACAGGAAGTGAAGATCGGCTTCTTGTACAGACCAGCAAGGTCTGTGGCACTTCCCCTTTACAGGAAAGCAAGAGCAAGCCCAGAGCAACCAGGCAAGCAGTGTTGTTTAAAAATGGAGTCTTCAAGATGGCCACCAGCCAGCAGGCTAGCAACTGCAAAGATGCGTCGAGAGGAAATGTAAGAGCAGGCCCCACACGGCACTCGTGGAGTGTGGAGGGCTAAGCTTCAGTGCATTTACGACTTCGGGTTGGGGCTTCTCAATCCCCAATGCACAACTCCGAGGTTGTCTCAGAAGCTGCACAGTTTAGCAAAGAGCAAAATAGCTAGGTGTCCAGTCCCACGTCTCTCGTGTCCGCCACAGATCTCAGCTTTGCTGGTGGTGTGGGTCCGTGTCGGAGAAGTCTGGAAGTCCAGTCCTGTGAAGCAGAGTCATCGGGATCCTTCGGGCGCGTCGAGAAAGAAAACCAGCAATTTGCTAGGTGGTGCCTGTTGCACAGGGTGGTCACTCCTTGACCACAAGGGAGATTCTTCAGTCTTCTAGTTGCAGTAGAATGTTGAAGGTCTATAGGTTTCATTTCAGAGTTTCAGTTCAGGATAATCTAAAGTCTCTAGACTCAGCTCCTAGCTTTATACTGATTAAAAGGGCTGGATTACCTGCTAGGTCCCTCTTAAGGGTGGGACCAGGGAAGGGGGTGGTTACACCCCTTCCCCTTTGTCCAGTTTCGTGCCAGAGCTGGGGCTGGAGTGCCCCAGCAACTGGTTTGAACCGAGCTATGCATGGGGCACCTTGTGTGCCCCAGGCAGTGTCTCATTTCATTCAACCCACCCTGCCCCAATACACTATAGCCTCTCTGGGGAGATGCTAGCACCTACAAGGCAGGAAATCTATTGTCCAGGCCTCCCTCCCTGGAAGGGCTCCCAGCTGCAGGAGGTCAGACCTGTGTCTGAGGCAGCAGCATCCATTTTGTGATGGTTAGGCTCTGTTTAACTTTAACTGGGTAAAGCTACAACTACATGTCTTCTCCCTCTAGAAGGGTGGAATTCTATCCCCATTACCGGAACTGGTCAGGGGGTAGTATTCCAAAGCGTATGACACCGTACACAACATGTTTCGATAAAGCCAAACCAAAGTTAGCATTAACCGCGAGGATTATAATGCAGAGTATATGGTATGGCTATATCATTGAACAGCTATACGGACATGGTTCCTAAAGCTGCAGACAGGCTCAGCTCATGCTAGAGCACCATCTCACATAAAACCAAGCACTCTGCCTTCAGGATTGTCAAGGCCTGCCATAGGAGTGACTTATAGATATATATGTTTCTATATGTAATGGTAGGTATAGGGATACTATACCTAAGCAAGGGGTGAGATCACGACCTTGCCCTAGCTGAGTGATCAGCCAGTTGTACTGTCACCCGTTTCGAAAATATCCATTTGATGATAATATTTGTGTAAACCATTAGTGGTCAGCATTAATTCTTTTATTTTCCATATCTCCTACATATTAGGGCTCACAATATGCAACAAGATTGACAACTTTTATACACTTGAATTAGTTCCCCATTGACAGCACTCTATACATATATCTTGCACGTAAGACACTTTAACTTTTCCCAGTGTCCACTGAACTAGTGAAAGTGCTGCTAGATGGTATATATATGTGTTTTTATAGCCATTGTTCTCCACAACTGAAACTCTCTTAATAGTGATTTGTTATTTACCTTATTTTTACAGTGATGCCCACAGTACCATCAGTTTTCTTTTTAACAACATCTTTTGCAGCTCTATTACACCCGTGCCACACAGCTTTATTACACCCGTATTAAAGCTACATCTTCTGCGGCTTTTACAATTCACAGAGACTTCTAACATGGTGCCCACTAGTTGCCCACCATACAGAACAACATCACTGTCACTGGGCAAACCCAGTCCTGTGAATGACTGATGCCTACTGCACTTAACATGCTATGCAAACAAATGATGGATGGAATGCTGAAAAAATCTTACATTCACCTCCAGTCAGGAGATCTGGGTTAAATTCATAATTCTTTTGCTCAACACGCCACCCAGTTTAGATCCAGCCATATGCATATCAGTCTTGACCTGTTCCTCATGGGAACAGCCCAGCCCGAACTGCCACGCCTGGTCCTCCCTGGACCAGAAATGAGCATCCTGGGACCGGCTTCTGGGTATTACCCCTCATCAGCCAGGTTAGCTTGAATCCAGTGGCACAGTGAGCAAGGGACCCACGTCTGGGCATACCCATCCCACATAGGGCAAAAAGTGCAACACAAGCAAACGATGGACAGAATGCTGAATAAATCCTACATTTACCCCCAGTCAAGAGATCTGGGTTAAATCCATAGAGGGTTTGACACAGTTTTCTTGCGGTTTGGCTGCCTGTTTCTCAGCGGTTCTTCCCGCCATTGAGGACACTGCTGCCAGAACTCACCTGGAGTTGACAGACAGGCAGGCGGACTGCTGTGCTCCCGCCGCCGCTGCTGTTCGCGGCCCGTATCTTGCGGTTTGGCTGCCTGCTCTCGGCGGTTCTGCCTTGACTGAGGCCGCCTGGACTGCCTGTCTGCCGCCCATAGTTCAGAGGTGCGCCGCCGCCGCTTCTGTTTGCAGCTCGCAACTTATTTAACTGTCGCCTGTTGCTGGCTCTTCTGCCCGTGGTTGAGGCTGCTCATAGTACCTGCCTGCCTGCCTGCCGCCTGGAGTGCCGGGGTGCCGGAGTGCCCGTTTCCACTACTCATGGTCTGCTGCTCACGGGGCAGACACGCAAAGGTGAGCACAGAGGCGCTGAACGGCACGTACCAGAAAGTGGGTATTTGCCTGGGACGGTCTGGTCCTCGGGGACACATGCTCAAGGAAGTGCGGCATCGGGAAATATTAAAGTGCACTCCTGTTTGCGACCTCAATAGACTCTTCCGGGCTGTTGTGGGCCCCGCTTGTGGGGGATTGTGGTGCTTGTAGTTTCTCCACCACACCAGGGTTGCTGGGGTCGAGTTGAGGGGGGTTAAGCAGGGTCAAGACGCGCAGATTGATGCTCCCCCTCTCTCAATCCCTCAGGCGCGCCCACCTTCTCCACTTCCTCCCTCACACCCATGTACATGTTGGTTGAGCGGTGAGGAGTGGTAGCAGAGCAGGGATTAGAGCCACGCTCCTAGGGACGACCCCCAGCAGACCCGGACTGGACTGAACTGGACCGGACACCATCAGAGGGGGATAACCGCTTCCACAACGCCTTCAGCACACAAGAGATGCCCAGTTGGGTGGCAACTAGGGGAATAGGGTATCTTCCATTGTCTGAACCCATTCATGTGAAGACTGTTGGGCAAAAGGAGTGAGGAGTGGCCGAGCTCACCTAGCTCTGCTTACCTATCAGCATAGTGGTGAGGAGGAGAGAGGAAGGCCTTGTAAAACACCATAATTGCCCCTAGCCCCCCCGGTGGCGGAAAGTGCCTTCCACTACCACTACCACTTTATACAGACGGGCTACTTACAATCTACTGTTAGTTTGCCACCCTCACTGGCATAAGCAATCACTGGACAGTGCACTGAGGGGCTGCGGATAGGGAGTGCGCAAGTTCCGAGCTCCAACTCGCTAATTTGTAAGCAATACCCTGCGGGAGCTTCATGGAGGGGCAAGTCACTATGCCACTTAGGAAACTTCCCCGGAGAAAGGGTACAACCCTTCGAGCTGTTTCCCCCGGGGGTGCTTTACAACAGTCGCAGTCAACCCAAGATAAAGTGTCATACCCAGGTGGCCAACTGTCACAAGAACGGATTAGTGAGTTTTTCAGTAAACCTGCTCTTCAAACTGGCACTGCCCCTACTCCAACATCACAGTGTGATGCGAAACCCAGGACACATGGGAATCACCAGCCGGAAAGGCTTTTCCAGGACGATGTCATTATGATCCAGGACTTATTTATTGACCCATTAAGAGTTCATCCCACTGGCGCTGGAAACCTTTCTGCATCAGACCCTGGCTCAGACTGTACATAAACTATTGTAACAACTACTGTAGCCAAATTACAAGTTCAAGCCCAAGTTCATGGCAGCATCCTGCCCGCTCCTTTAAACCTTCAAGAAATCTGCAGAGACCCGGCAGCAGCTTATTCATTATCGAAGCCTGCATTACGATGCAGTCCGGGTGCACATCAAATTGAGCCCAGTGACTCCTCATTTTCAAGGAAGAGCCCAAAGTATGAAAGTCCCCTGTCATCTAAAAACCTATCCGATTGATTTTTGGCTTCCCTAGAAGCCAGAATCGAGGACTCCCTAGCCCACACACCGGGCTTCAACCCTTTCTACAACTCCTTCAGCATTGTGCAAGAAGACAAGGACCCACCTTAGTCGACCCCCTCAGTATCTATAAGTCCTATCTCGGTCTCGTTGACGTCCCTTCATGCAAAGCAAGTCACAATTGCAACAGCTCTGTTATGGCAATCTCAGAAAATGGAACTATAGATTGACTTAATTAAAACTTTGGCTTCATCACTGTCTGACCTGGGCTCCAGGCTAAGCTCTCTCGAAAGATCTGTAGGGCCTCCCGATAGTTTGAACTCTTGTTCCTGCTGTCCATTAATCAACAAACTCTCATCTCTTCCAGAAATTCTGGGCGTGCTTTTGGACAGCGTGAAGTTCAACACCAATAGAAACGGGAAACTGAAATCCACTCAAGAGACTCAAACCGTTTTTTCCTCTGAAGAGTCCTAGTGTACTGCAACATTGGATGGCCCATCATCATCAGCGAGAAGAACTATCTCCCCTTCCTTGGAATTAGACCTAAAAAATTCACTTTGCTTGTCATTAGCAACCAGCCCAAGCAATCCCAAAGCTGGCTCGGAGTGCACTAACATCAGCAGTCTAATGCCTATTCCATCAGCGATTACGCAGTCTGATCTCACTGACACAGCCCATTTAACACCTTGGCTGCGCGGCTGATTTTGCGGAAGTGCGGCACTTCCTCAAAACGGGCAGACGGCCGACGGCAGCACCAGCCAGGTAGCACTGCCGTCGGCCAGTGGCCAACGGCAGAATGGAAGGGGCTAAACATGGCCTACTTGCCATCTAATCTTCCCACAAAACCTCCATTGTCTAGGAGGGAGAGAAAGAAACTTAAAAAACAATCCAAAAAACAACGTCTTGCGAAAAGGAGAGCGGGGCTCGACGGGTCAGGGGCATCTAGTATGCCAGCTTCTGAAGCGAGGGGGCTCTCCTATTTCCCGATTTTTAACCTGGCCACAAAACCTAAAATGAAAACACCTGAGGCAAGAATGATTCTCATGGACAATAACGACGCCACTGATAATCTCCGGCCATTAATAAAAGTGATATCATCTGTTTTCAAGAGACTTGGTCTCTATTTCCATCGCCTCTCCACGGCTATTACAAACTTTTTCAATCAGCCTCCGAGCCCAATTTCCATGGAAGCCCTTCTGGGGGCCTCTCCATTTTCATCAAACACAGGTGCAAGATCGCAGCTACTCCCATCTATCGGAAATTAACAGCAGGGCAGACTGTATTAATTACCAGTCTTTCAACCTTAAGCAGGGCCTTTTCCTTGCTATTTTTTAAAACTTTTTTAATTCGGTTTTTCCCCATTTTTATTTTTTACGTGTACAGGGCACAATAAGAAAAAAGAAGTACTGTTACTAGGCGATTTCAACATCAGAGACCTGGCTAACAACGCCCATTCAGTCACCAAAACTAAAGAGCAAGAAGCCATGACTACTTTTTTAACCAATTACAACTTACGTTCTGCAAAGCAAATCACATTGGAACAGAATTCTGGTGCCCATCTCTCACCAACATTTAAGAATCTTTCGACCATTGACTATATTTTTTTATCGAGAAATACATAAGGTACCCGGCTGTTCCTATTCAAGGTGGACGTTTGGTGTTGGTGACACCCATGCGTAGTGATAGAACGCTTGGGTATCCAATTTGTTGGATATAATGGCAGAGAGGGGTAGGTCTACTGTTGGAGACCCGGGTAATACAACCTGCAAAACAAGCGTTTTTTCCCGGAACTTGACCTGCCGGGTACTGATGTTGTAGCTTACACCCACATTGATAGGCAAATACAGCACAACACAGGTACCTTTGAACCTTCACACTCATTGAAAGATTCACCTTAGCCAATTTAAGGTTCCTTGTAGACAGTTTGTAATAGCACAGACTAGCCTTTTATACATGGTCCTGAAGAATCGATAGTCACTTAGCGAGAAACATGTCGACCTATTTTCACTAGTCTAGACTCGCATCAGGGAGCATTATTTCCCTTCGAGTTTATTCTACCTTTTCTTTTAACTTGGAGTAAGGGACCGCTAGTATAAACCTGATCCTGGTACCCTTCACCCCAATGTTAACCTCCAATTAACGTCTACACAACACTGGCCCCTCACCCGCACTTCACCAATACGGCAGTTGGAAAAAGATCTCCGCCAAAGAGCATCTCTTTGAGGTGTTGCCCATTGGGTATTGCACCGCCGACCCAACGAGGAGCATTGCTGATGATGAAGCATGACACCGGCAAGAGTGTGTGAGGCCATTATATCCAACAAATTGGATACCCAAGCGTTCTATCACTACGCACGGGTGTCACCAACACCAAACGTCCACCTGGAATAGGAACAGCCGGGTACCTTTTGTATTTCACTACAATTGGGGCGAACACCTAGCTGGACCTACCACTCCCGCTGAGAGTGGAAAACCCGCCCCCTCACTGTCTCCCTTCTTTGATAACATATATTTTTTTATCACCATCTCTGGCGAATAAATTAATCATGATGGAAATCCCCACTCGTACCGAGAGTGACCATAATCCTTTAACTGTAACAATGGACCTGCAAGTACCTGCCGCTGCCGAAATAACTGAAATGGGGCACTCAATGAAGGTTGGACTCCACTCTCTAGTCAGACGAAATAAATGAGATGCCTCGGGTTCTGATAAGGTGGGCTCCTGGCTTATGGGAGCAACTCCAAACACCACGCACAATGCCCCCACAGACTTCCATCACTGGTGGGACAACGCCATTGTCAAACTACGAAACCTTTTAACAGGCCCTGAAGCTCACCACAGACCCCAAGGGCCTCGCCCGAAGCAGACTTTTGACCCGGTGTTAGCCATCCAAAGAAGAGCCCTAAGGAGGGCTGTGCACCTGCACAAATCGAAAGGCACTGCGCACCCTGCTAGCAATATGGCCTCACTGCGCAAAGCCTTTAAAAAATCATCATGGGAAGCTAAGAGACAAAAAGAACAGAATGAGTGGCTAAAAATATTTGCCCTGTTAAAGGGAAAAAACCTGTCCCCGTTTTGGAACCACATAAACAAGCTTCGTTCCTCCAATAAGAACAGAGGGAACGCGGTCCATGAAGAAGATTGGGCCCAGCATGTGATTCAACAATACTGCTGTGACACCCTGGCCCCTCTGGTGAGCAAATTTAGAGACTGTGTTGATACTACGCAGATAGAAATCCATGAGCTGACTACTACAGCCGAGGTCTCCAAGTATTTGAAAGCCATGAAAAACGATGGTGCTCCCTTGCCTAACGGCCTTCCATCTGTGGTATTCAAATGTGCGCTGGAAGAGTGGGCCAAGCTTTTGGTCCCCTTATACAACAACGCGTTTACTACCCATCGGTTACCAGACTCATGGACAGGCTCGATATTATGCCCAATATTTAAGAAAGGAGATCCCTCTCTTCCAGCTAATTATCGACTCATTGCCCTATTAGATCTTGAGGCCAAGGTATATGCACGGTGTCTTCTAAGGTCGCTAGAAAAATGGGTAGCAGAAAACAACATTCTACCATATTTTCAAACTGGGTTTCGATTCTCCGCCTCTACAATAGACAGCATCACCACTCTAGCTATCCTGAGTCAACAAGCAGCACAAAAAAATCATTTACCTCTTTATTGCTGCTTTATAGACTACAGCGCTGCCTTTGATTAAGTGTCTCGTAACACCTTATGGAGGACATTAGACAAGTGGGGGATCCCTCAGAGTCTGTTAGGAGTCCTTATCTCCTTGCATAAGAACACATGGGTTCGAGTTAGAACTGGCCCAAAGACAGTCTCTGTAAAAATTCCAACCTCAGATGGCCTAAAGCAAGGTTGCGTTCTCGCCCCCCTCTTGTTCAACCTTTACATCGCTGACCTGGGAACATTCCTGGAGAAAAGCAATCTCCTTCCGCCAAAATTGGGCCTTGCAAAAACGAACCTGCACATTTTGCAATATGCCGACGATATTGTTATAATGGACCAGGCAAAATCTGGCCTTCAACGAGCTTTAAACACGCTCCACAAATATAATACTGCTAACGCTCTAAAAATCAACCAGGAAAAGACAAAGGTTTTGATATTCGGCTGTTGCAAGATCAAGAAAAATTTAAGGTGGAAAATTGGGCCCGCAAAGATCAAAACAACATCAAAATATAATTACCTGGGGGTCTGGTTTAGCGAGTCCTCTAGACCATCAGTTCACCTAGTCGCCTTGAAAAAGAGAGCTGGAGCAATAACATACTCTCTGACCCGACTTAACCAGTCCCTGTGTAGTCCTTCTGCAGAACCCATTCTGAAGGTGATTAAAGTCATGCCTTACACTATGGGCATCAGGCCTTCCCTGGCGCATGCTTTGCCAGCCTCGACCACGTCCAAGTTTCCATGTATGAAAAAATCTTCCATCTTCCAAACTTCATCCACAGGGCAAGACTACGACTGGAGCTGGGCCTTCAAAGACAATCTATTTTTTGTGAGGCTGATACCCTGAAATACTTTATAAGGATACTAAAGGCCGCAGACAACACCCTAAAGGCCAGGTTAAAAGAAACTCTTGCCAGCCCTGGGAATCAGTGGAATCGTCAAATCAAAAAGGCCATCAGATCGCTAGACATCGATAACTCATTACTAACCACAGACACTATTCCATACACAGTCTGGAAAAAGGTTATCAATAAGCAGGTCAGAAAAATTTCCCACCGGATGGACTGCCAAGCTCTAAAAACATCAACTGTCTTGCTTCCCCTGAATATCTCATACCTCCCTGGGGTACCTCAATCTTACCTCCTGGAAAATCTGAATGCAGTGGCTCAGAAGAACATAATGGTAATGCGTCTCCTAGGTCTGCGCTCCACTGCCTTCAACCGATGGGCTCCAACAAGTGAGGAGGGGGCCTGCAGACTGTGCAACTACAGGTCCGAATCATGGTTGCATCTTCTGTGCTGTTGTCCCGCCCTTGACTCTCCCAGAAGACTTCTTTTAAAACCCTTATATTTAAAATGGGGCATCAGGACATGTTGGGAGGCATCGGCCCTTTGCTTTACTTCCTTAGACACTCAAGTGCTTGTAAGGACTGGAAAATATGTGAGACTCCTGGACAATCTTTTTTACCCTCCTTGGCCCCTGCTCTTCCAGTTCCTCCCCCCAAAAATCTTATCACAGACTTTTTTCGTCCCCTGACCTAGTATTCCCGTACTAATTAATTTGATTTTAGGCTTTGGAATCCTGTTATGTGATTACAGTGGAAACTACAAGATTGCCTTTTTAGTTATATGTATAGGAACTTAAACCTTGATGGTTTTCTTAGTTTTTGCTTTTAACGTGATAATTGTGCTATGTTGATGCTCTATAGCAATGGTTTTAATTAACTGTGCTAATTTAATAAAAACCTTCAAACCTTCATAGTTCTTTTGCTCAACCTTCTACCCCAGTTTAGACCCAGTCATATGCAAATCAGTCTTGACACTTTTCCTCATGGGAAGAGTCTATTCCGAACTGCCAAGCGAGGTCCTCCATGGACCAGAAACAAGCATCCTGGGACCGTCTTTGGGGTATTACCCCTCATCAGCTAGCTTGAATCCAGTGGCACAGTGAGCAAGGGATCCACTTCTGGGCATACCGAACCCACTTAAGGCGAAAAGTGCTAACAAAACAAATAATGGAGTGAATGCTGAATAAATCACACATTCCCCCCCCAGTCAAACAATCTAGGTTAAATACATCTTTCTTTTGCTCACATGCCATACCCAGTTTAGACCCAGCCATATGCAAATCAGCCTGTACCCTGTTCCTTATGGGAACAGTCCAGCCCAAACTGCGAAGCCAGGTCCTCCCTGGACAAGAAGAAATAATCCTGGGACCAGTTTTGGGGTATTTCCCCTCATCCCAGGATGGTTGAATCTGGTCCACGGTAGACCTGGCCTTGCATTTCGGGCTAGACTGTTCTCTTGGGGAACAGGGTCAAGACTGATTTGCATATAGTTGGGTTTGAAATGGAATAGCATGAGGAGACAAAAAGAAGATGGATTTAGTCCCAGTTCTCTGTACTGGGGTGAATGTTTGACATTGTTAAACATTCTGTCCATCAGTTGTTCTTTTTCCATTTGTCACCCCGAGAGGGACAGGTATGCCCAGATGTGGGTCCCGTGCTCTTCATGCCACTGAAGTCAAGCTAGTCCGGCTGATGAGGGGTGAAACCCAGAAAGCAGTCTCAGTATGCTTGTTTGTGGTCCAAGGAGTACCCTGTTCCAATGGGCTACTTACTTGTCACAGCAATAAAGGTTCTTGGCCCCCAACGACTCTCATTAGACAAGGGGACTTCATTGCCTCAACCAGTAGTGCAGCAGGAGGCCTCGGTGCAGAATGGTTGAGAAAGGGGGCAGGCCCTTACCCCTTCGCAGCTAGGGCCCCCCCCACACCCCCCTCCCATGTGCTAAGCCCCTTTTTTGGGCCATTTGGGGTAGTTTGTGCTTAGGCCCCTGTAATTTTTTGACCACATAAGGTATGCATGACAAATATGTGTCCTTTTTTTCCAACATCATGGGAATCTGAAGGTACCCAGGGTTTGTGGTTTCCCCTGGAGGGGACCCAGAAATTATCCAAAATACAGCTAATTGTCTTTTTTTTTAAATGGGAAAAAAGGGCTACATATGAAAGCGTCTATTTTTTTCCCTGCAAACAAAGGGATTGTGGTGCTGAAATAACAATCTTCCCAGCTTTCAGGGACATACATACTTTTGTCAGAAAATCTAAATTGCTTACACAGTTTTAGCATTTTTCCGGGACAAAGCCAATTATGCTACTTTTTGTGCTTTCAACCTCCTTCCAGATAATCGTAGAAATTTGTATGAAAGCAATAATGGATCCTGGAAATCTATACATTTTAGAAAAGTAGACACAATTCTGAATTCAGCAAGGGGTCATTTGTGTAGATCCTTCAGGGTTTCTTTATAGAAACTAACAGTTGAATATTAGTTAAAAAACAGCCATTTGTGTCAACGTTTTCACCTGTAACTTCTTCTAATTATGGCAGCTGTCTGAAAGCAATATACTGTTACATCCACTGGGCCTTTCTGGTTGTGGGGATATATAGGACTTGTAGGTTCACCAAGAAATCGACGCACCAAGAGCCAATAACTGAGCAGCATCTTGCAATGATTTTTTTTTACGTCCAGGGTATATAGCAATTCATTTGGGAAAATATATACATGGAAAAATCGGTATGAAAGACACCTATGTATTTCTGATATTGAAAAAAAATATAGAGAGTTTAGAAACAGTAGATAATTGCACATTTCAGAAATTGTGAGTACTCATACTATCATGGGAATTATAGGTCATTTTTCAAAATGACTTCTTTTTTACACATTGACTTTCATTTGGAAGGCAGAAATGCATCAAAAGTCAATAGGTAATAACAGTTGCTCTACAATCCTATGTTACCCTAAGTCTCCTGATAAAAATCGTACCTTACTTGTGTGGGTAAGCCTAGTACCCGCAACAGGAAACGGCTCAAAATGCATCGTGGACACACTTTATTTTTACAGTGAAAACTGACCCTTCTTTGCAAAGTGCCTAGCTGTAATTTTTGAAACTAGACACCCAGTGGAATCCAGGAGGGGGTGACTTGACTGGCTCTCACCACGTTCTATTCCCCAGAATCCCTTGTAAACGTAAACATTTGTAAAAAACAAATGTTCATCACATTTCTGTGTTGGAAAGTTCTGGAATTTGTGTGAATCCACAAAATTCCACCCACCCCGCGTTTCCCAATGTCTTCAGAGAAAAATGGTACCTCACTTGTGTGGGTAAGTCTAGTGCCCGTGACAGAAAATGGCCCAAAACACAACGTGGACACACCACATTTTCACAGTGAAAATGACCCTTTTTTTTGCAATAGCTGTAGATTTTGAACCGTAGCTCTGCCGGCACCTAGGGAAACTTAGCAAACCTACACATTTTTGAAAACTAGACACCCAGGGAAATCAAGGCTAGGGTGCTTTGACTGGCTCTCACCGGGTTCTGTTCCGCAGAATCCCTTGCAAACCTACACATTTGTCAAAAAAGCACATTTTCCTCACATTTCCCTGGTGGATAGTTCTGGAATCTGCGGGGATGCACAAAATTCCACCCACCCCGCGTTCCCCAAAGTCTTCAGAGAGGAATGGTACCTCACTTGTGTGGGTAGGCCAACTGCCTTCGACAGGAAAAGACCCAAAACGCAATGTGGACACATCACATTTTCACAGTGAAAACTGACCCTTTTTTTGCAAAGTACCTCGCTGTAGATTATGAACTCTAACTCTGCCAGAACCTAAGCAAACCTAGCAAACCTATACATTTGTGAAAACTAGACACCCAGGGAAATCTAGGATGAGGTGACTTGACTGGCTCTTCCCAGCTTCTGTTACGCAAAATCCCTTGCAAACCTAAAAATGTTTCCAAAAATACAAATTTTCCTCACATTTCTGTGGTTGAAAGTTCTGGAATCTGTGTGGATACACAAAATTCCACCCATCCCGAGTTCCCCAAAGTCTTCAGAGAGAAATGGTACCTCACTTGTGTGGCTAGGCCAACTGCCTTCGACAGGAAAAGACCCAAAACTCAATGTGGACACATCACATTTTCACAGTGAAAACTGACCCTTTTTTTGCAAAGTAACTAGCTGTAGATTATGAACACTAACTCTTCCAGCACCTAAGCAAACCTATACATTTGTGAAAACTAGACACCTAGGGAAATACAGGACGGGGTGACTTGACTGGCTCTCACCAGGTTATGTTACCCGGAATCCCTTGCAAACCTAAAAATGTGTCAAAAAACACATTTTCCTCACATTTCTGTGGTGCAAAGTTCTGGAATCTGCAAAGATCCACAAATTTCAATGCACCCCGCATTCCCCAAAGTCTTCTGAGAAAAATGGTACCTCACTTGTGTGGATAGGCCTTTTGCCCACAACAGGAAACAGCCCAAAACGCAACATGGACACACCACATTTTCACAGTGAAAACTGACCCTTTTTTTGCAAAGTGCCTAGATCTAGATTTTGAACTCTATCTCTGCAGGCAGCTATCGCAACCTAGAAAACCTATACATTTTTAAAAACTAGACACCCAGGGGAATCCATGATGGGGTGACTTGACTGGCTCGCACCAGGTTCTGTTACCCAGAATCCCTGGCAAACCAAAACATTTGTCAAGAAAAACTAATTTTCCTCACATTTCTGTGGTAGAAAGTTCTGGAATCTACATAGATCCACAAACTTCAACCCATTCAGCATTCCCAAAAGTCTTCCAAGAAAAATAGTACTTCACTTGTGTGGGTACGCATAGTGCCCACAACAGGAAACAGCCCAAAACGCAACATGGACACACCACATTTTCACAGTGAAAACTGACCCTTTTTTTGCAAAGTGCCTAGATCTAGATTTTGAACTCTATCTCTGCAGGCAGCTATCGCAACCTAGAAAACCTATACATTTTTAAAAACTAGACACCCAGGGGAATCCATGATGGGGTGACTTGACTGGCTCGCACCAGGTTCTGTTACCCAGAATCCCTGGCAAACCAAAACATTTGTCAAGAAAAACTAATTTTCCTCACATTTCTGTGGTAGAAAGTTCTGGAATCTACATAGATCC
This sequence comes from Lissotriton vulgaris, assembly GCF_964263255.1. Lineage (NCBI taxonomy): Eukaryota > Metazoa > Chordata > Amphibia > Caudata > Salamandridae > Lissotriton > Lissotriton vulgaris. Next base: position 486,613,589 of record NC_141698.1, read on the forward strand.
ACAAACTTCAACCCATTCAGCATTCCCAAAAGTCTTCCAAGAAAAATAGTACTTCACTTGTGTGGGTACGCATAGTGCCCGCAACAAGAAACAGCCCTAAACACAACGTGGACACACCACATTTTCATAGTGAAAACTGAAACTTTTTTTGCAAAGTGCCTAGCTGTAGATTTTTAACCCTATCTCTGCCGGCACCTATGAAAAGCAAGCAAGCCTATACATTTTTGAAAACTAGATACCCAAGGAATCCAGGATGGGGTGACTTGTCTGGCTCTCACCAGGATCTGTTAGCCAGAATCGCTTGCAAACCTCAAAATGTGTACAAAAAAAAAAACATTTTCCTCACATTTCTGTGGTGGAAAGTACTGGAATCTGCGTGGATCCACAGAATTCCACCGACCCCGCATTCCCCAAAGTCTTAAGAAGAAAATGGTACCTCACTTGTGTGGTTGGGCCTAGTGCCCGCAACAGTACACGGCCCAAAATGCAACGTGGACACACCACATTTTTACAGTGAAAACTGACCTTTTTTTTGCAAAGTGCCTAGCTGTACATTTTGAACCCTTGATCTGCCGGCACCTAGGGAAACCTAGTAAACCTATACATTTTTGAAAACTAGACACCCAGGGGAAACCATGATGGGGTGACTTGTCTGGCTTTCACCAGGTTCTGTTACTCAGAGTCCCGTTCAAACCTCAAAATTTGAAATCATATTTTCCTCACATTTCTGTTGTGGAAATTTCTGGAATCTGTGTGGATCCACAAAATTCCACTCAACCCGCATTCCCCAAAGTCTTCCGAGAAAAATGGTACCTCACTTGTGTGGGTGGGTCAAGTACCCGCGACAGGCAATGGCCTAAAACCTATTGAGGTTTTGCAAGGGGGGTCCCATGACTTTTTGCGGCAGGGTTGCCGTGTCATGCCTGTTTTGAAAGTGCACTTTTTGAATCTGCTCGCGTGCCCTCACCTGATCAGCTGGTCTGTGCTCTCTTCAGTGACGTCTCCACTCGATGTTCCTGGAATCTTCATTCCTCACAATACAGTTTTTTTCCCCATATCATTATTTTTGTGCAGCAATGATGGCGCACATACCACCGATAGCCATCCTGCACAGCGTCAGCCTGCATGCCGCCATCTTGGGTGTGGTAAGGCTGAAGCCCCTTCCTTATGTACAACCATGATACAAGTGGGAAGTTGCCCTTTTAGTGAGTCGTTCTCATGACTAGCTTTGTTTCTGATCTTCCGGTCTCGGATTTGTTTTTTTCGCAGCTGCATATGTCTTGAAGATCAGACGCATCTATAATCCCAGGGTTTTACAGTGGGCTTCTCGTCAATATCTAATGTCCACGCAGTCTACTTTTGGTTGGTTGTGGTTTTCTACACAACAGGATAGATATATACACCTTAGAGAGGACAAGTACTTGCAAAGCAGGCATCGTGAGTTACCTGGGACTTGTGAAAGATTTCGGGTGCGGAGTCGCTCACCAAAGGGAAGCACCTGTTTTTCTCAGTGTTTCTGTAATTTTTTAATGTTCAGTGCTATACTCCTTGATGTGTCCTGCATTAAGAGTAAGGGTGGGCGGACATTTCTGTTCCGCCATGGAATGTGTGATAATTTGCTCCTTCCGCCTTCCGCCTTCCGCAAAGAAGGCGGAAAAACAGGGCAAATTTCCGCACATTCCTCGGCGGAACAGAAGTTGGCCGCCAGCCCGCCTCCTTTTTCCCGCCCACCTTCCACCAGCCTTAATAAATTAGATTTACAGGCTACAAATAAAGTTAAATGAAACTTACCTTATTGACCTGCAAACTTCCCCATCGCGGCTTCTTCTTTCGAACTGCGCATGCGCGGGAGCTTGCGCATGCGCATTCCTCTCCAGTTGCGCAGAATGTTGGTGAGTGGAATGTTGGTGAGTGTGTGAGTAAGTTGGTGGATGGGCTGAGCAGCAGGAAGGCTGCTCCTGGTGGGGCTTTGCTTAACATCTTACCAGATTATCCTGAATAAATCTACTTGGAGAACTTACATGGAATTGGACCATCTTTTGTTTGCTACAGTTAGGCAATGGAGTGATTTCTCAGGCAATACTGTACTGCATGAGTTTTAGTCAATCTGAGCAACTGTTTGCTGTGCTCACAATGCAAGATAAAGATACCAACTTAAGATTTAGCCTTTATTTCATATTCTTTGACATATAAAGAGCATTTTACAATTTCAGTTTTGCTGTCTTAGGAAAACTCTAAATCATGCCTACAACAGTAAAGAGTAGATAAACTGAAGTTCTGTGTCCAGCTTCCACCAAAACAGAACCAGGTGTAGATGCTTAGTAAAGGTGTGTAGTCCCTTAAACACTCCTTTTCAGATGTGTCCTGGCTAGCCTAGCATTGTTGTAGGTTTGTGGGGTGGAAGTAGATTTTCAGGTATGAAGGGGGGCATTTAACAAGGTTTTTACTTTTTCCTGTAATAAAATAGACCTTCTAGCAGTACTGTGGGTGTTGGATGAGGGGTAGGAGCAGAGCCGCTACTCAGCAATTGTGTGTTGTCTTTTGAGTTTGTAGAGCAGATATGATGATACAGGAGAACCTGGTTCAGTCAATAATATCAGTTTCAATGTTGTAGCCTGTTGGGATCAAGGCTTAATTCTTCCCTTCAGCAAGCTTGTACTCTCACCACATTCTGGGGCGGTGGATTCATAAGAGCAATGACAGACTGGCAATTGGAAAAGCAAGAAACAAATTAAGTACCTCCTGTTTGACTAGTGATATTTGCTACTTGTTACTCAATACATCCCTTAATAAATGTATGTGGCACCTTATGGTGAGCATGTTTTTCATCTGTCAATGCGATCTTCTTCTCGCAGAGTTCTCACACCAACTAAATTCCGAGTGGAACGCTGGAGCTTTAGTTTCATGGAGCTGCTTAGTGACCAGAGAGGCCGACAGGAGTTCATGCAGTTCCTAGAGAAAGAGTTCAGTGGTAAGTATAATAATGTATATTTCTGATTGTGTATGTCCTAGTGTAATGTATGTTAACAATGAGTATTGAGGTCTATCAAGTGAGGGCCATTGCCTCCTACAAACTCCCAAAGCTAAACAGACTTGATGTTACCCATTTAAAATAGAGCACATACACTTGTATACCACATTACAATAACCTACTCAAGGTAACATAAAATGAAAAATAAGGCACAGGACAACAGAACAGTCAAAACAGAACACATTGCAACAACCAGTGTACAACCCAACATCACATTGTAGTAATGCAGCACAAACACACAGCATCACAAAAAAAGAACAGAACTCATCACCATCACAACAAATGGCAAAACACAGCAAATATGCAAAAACATGTTGGCCTTGCTAGACAACTCCAAAAACCTAATACCGGACTACCTTATTTACCATCAATAACATGACATAGCACCAATTAAAAATTGTTTATGATGATTAGCCCTCACTGTAGTTAAATATGATAATTTGGACGTTATATTGCATAGATTACATTTCAAGAGGGCCAGATCTCTTATCTGCCCACAGCAGCAGTACCAGTTCTTAATATATCATTTTTAATGGAGAAAGAATGTCTCTGGTAAACTGGAATTCTTAATCCTGCCACAGCTTGAATATATTTCTTCAATCCAATAATTTCATTTTAATCAGCAATTTGTTCTTCCAAAGTCTCACTTTGATTTCTTCATAATTTAGGCCTTCATTATCAGTGGCTTGTTAAAATTCACATTATTTCCCTGCCCAAGTGTTACTGTTAGCAGTGAGCTGGTGATTTGGGGGCTGATGAAATAACTTGAAGATACAGCCTTAGGAGCAATCACACATAAATATCAGTTCAAGATAGTATTGAGTTACAGTGTTGTAAGGTGAGGGGAACCACCAACCTCCCCCAAGGTTATGGCCAAAGCCAACATAGAAATTCACAAAATCCTCAGCACAAGTCTGTAGAGTGATATTAAAAATCAATGCAAGTATACACAAATAATAAACACAGTTTCAGAAATCTTCTCTTTCTTTTATTCTTTTCTCTCTGATCAGCCAACACGTGTTTTGTCGCGAAAACTGGGAAATCATCCTGCGACTTTCTCAAGGCTGAGTAAACAAAAAACTAAACAATGGCCATTGTGACACCATACATACAACTGGTGTGCACAATCTCAATTCAGATATAAACGTGACCCAATGTGCAAGTGCAAAGGCTTGCACATGGTGGACCTATAGTCAATGATGGTGACGTTGTGAGCATCAATTTGTGAAGATAAAACAAACTATTGTGCAAGCATATTTCATATTAAAAAACTCTAAATCAAGGTGATGGAGAAAAACCTATTGATTAAAAAGCTCCCAAAGCCTGAAACCGTGTAAGGGCATCTAGACCAAGCCACAAATACACACGACAGAAACCATCAAGAAACACCTGGGCCGTGTATGTCAAACCCTTCTCTCATTGTTATGTTATGTTAGGCAAATTTTTATAGCGCATGACTCACACAGGGGGCATCTTGGCGCTTACCTAGTGAAAAGAGGGTGGAACCAAAATCAGATTGATGCATAGATTCAAAACATAAAAGCTTTTAATTGTTTTCTCAAGACAGTATATGAGGAGCATTCCCGCAATGCAATAGGCAGTTGGTTATAGTAGCGTGGAGCAAGGTAAGAGAAGGCTTTGTCCTCTGTGCGACTAAGACGTATTCGGGGGACTTTTAGAAGGGCTAGAGAATTAGACCTAAGGTTACAGAACAGAAGCCTGTTTGGTAAATTTATTTTGCAGATAATAGGAGCCTTTGCTGTGTAAGGCATTGTATGTGAGGCAGCAGATCATAAAATTGGATTTCTTCCTTACTGGTAACCAATGGAGCTCTCTCAGAAAGGGGCCTGAGGGGGAACCTGGAGGGCGATTCAGAATCATTCTTGCTGCAGTATTTTGAATCACCTGCAGTTTAGCAAGTAACATCTCACCTACTTCAGCTAACAGTGCATTTCCATAGTCAATAGCCTGGACCAGGGTTCTACGGTGTTTGGTGGGCAGATAGGGCAAAATCTTGCGTAAGAGACGTAAGCTATAATAACAGGAGCTAGTAGTGACCGCAATGTGGTCTTTCATGGATAGTGTCTGATCAAGTTTTAATCCAAGATTTTTCACAGATTATGTAGGGATGGGGCAGCTCCCAGCTAAGACGGCCACCAATCCTCCATCCAGATGGTTGATGCTTTCCCCATCAGCATAACCTTGGTTTTGCTAGGATTCAACTGAAGGCAGTTCTCCATCATCCAGTTTGAGATGGCAAGCGTACCTGCTGAAAATCACATTTTCTCAGCTTCCATGTTGGAACCGATTGAGAACATAAGCTGAGTATCGTCAGCATATGAGATTATCTCAAACCCTAATGGTTCTACAATGTTTGCCAAAGGGGCTATAAAAACATTTAATAGTGTTGGACTTAGACAAGAGCCCTGGGGAACTCCCTTATCCAGGCGAGTTTTCTCTGAGAGGTAGGGGCCTAGCATAATCATTTGACGTCTATCCAACAAAAAATTCTGCAGCCATTGAGGGCTAGTCCTTGAATACCACAGGAATGTAGTCTCTCCACGAGCTTTGAATGTGAAATGGTATCTAATGCCGTGTAGAGATCAATGAGGATCAGGACTACTGATCCCCCAAAATCCATAACCTGCCTCAGGGAGTCAGTCACTGCCAGGATAGCGCTCTCAGTGCTAAAGTCTGTCCGGAACCCTGACTGTGAGGGGTCCAGAATTGTATTAGACTCAAGATATGAGCTTAGCCGCCTATTTATTGTGGTTTCAAATTGTTTGCCCAGCAGGGGTAACAAGGATATTGGTATATAATTACTGAGTGCCAGTGGGTCGGTGTTTTTTTTTAAATATAGGTCGTACATATGCTGCTTTCCATGGGGTGGGAATAATGCCTGATTGAATTGAACAGTTGAAAAGATTGAATTTCAGGAGTACAATTGGTAGACAGAAGGGCCATTATCGTGGGAGGGCAGGGGTCGCAAGGCGAGCCAGATTTGGCAAAGGATAGTGAATTGGTGACCTCCTCTAACGTGATTGTCTCAAACTGATCGAGGGTACTAGCTGTCTGACTTAGTAGTTGGAAAGTTAGCATAAATATGCTCAATTTTTTCATGAAAATAGACTGCTAACGAGTTGCATAGTTCTTGAGATTCCGCCGGGGATTTCCTACAAGCTTGTGGTGATACAAAGTCCTTAACTATATTGAACAGGACTTTGGATGAATTGCTGGCCTGGTCAATTTGATTCATAATAAATGTTCACCTAGCGGTTTGTATTCTCTGATGATAACTGGAGAGAGATAGTTTGAAAGCCTGTCTGTCCAGCACATCTTTACTGATTCTCCATCGTCTCTTCAGTGTTTTCCACTTGGATGTGTCAGTTTTTAGCTCGGATGTGCACCAGGGGGCTGATTGCCGCCGCTGGACTGAGCTATATTTGTTTGGAGGAATTGTGGAGTCCAGTGCTGTTGCTAAGGCAGAGTTGAAACCTTCCAACATCCCAGAAATGTCAGAGACGTCTGAGCCACTCTCAGATGTATGGGTATGGAATAGGTTTCAAGGGATAGGTTGTGCTAAGGTCTATGCAACTCCTCCTATCCAACTCCTCCTTCTGTCCTGTGTTCCCTGCTAGGATTGTAGTAGACTGAGATTGACTGGAAAGCATGACCATTGAGTGATCGGTCCTTGTTAGGGGATAAGAAGAGTAACAGGTGAGGTGATCAATGTTAGTAAAGATTACATCCAGGGCATGGCCAGCCCGATGTGTAGAGCCGGTAAACCTTTAGAAAAGTCCAATTAAATTAAGACTAGTTATAAGTTTGTTCAATTCTGGATTGGCGAAATCTTCACCATGAAAGTTAAAATCCCCCAGCAAAATACATTTGCTGGAACCTAAGTCTTGCATGGCTATTTGCTCAATCAAGTAATTGGAAAAATTAGCTCTAGGTCCTGGAGGCCCATGAATCAGTGCTCCATTCCAACTATCTGTAAGTGACATGGTTATTTTAAAGATACCCAGTTCCAAGCTGTCATTGCATAAGGTAGAAGTCCATTGCACCTTAAGATGGTTTTTGAAAACTATGGCAATGCCACCCCTCATTTTTCCATCCCTGTCTAGATGTATGAATTTATAACCATCCGGGATGGCTAAATTGATCGATGGGTGGTTTGTGGGATTTAACCAAGTCTCAGTGAAAGAACAGAGCTCTGGGGAGTGTGTGGTGATCATATCCTATATTTCAATATTAATCCACATTTGTAAAGCGCGAACCATCACCCGTTTGGGTCTGTAGGCGCTGGGGGCCGTCGGGAAGATTAAGCAAGCTATTGCCCAGAGTCACATGGTGCTGAGCTAATCTGCCGCTGGCCCGAGGATCGAACCGTGATCCCCAGATTCCGGAGTCAGTCACCCTGGCCGCGGCGCCACACCTCTCCCCTCAATGGGATGTTTTGCTAAAGATCTTGCATTACATAGAATATTCTTGGGACTAGTTATGTCTTGATCAAGTTAATTTTTTGGATGCAGTTTGCTAGTCGTAATTAGATCTCTTTGAAAGAGGCAGGTCCTGCAAGCTACCGGCCCTTCCAGCACAATTGGAAATTTTCTAGGGCAACAAATGTTGGCAGAGTGACTGGTTAATTCCCTAGTTCTGATATTAAGCAGGGTTTTAGCAGAATAGGTTAGTCGGTTTGTGGTTAGAGTGCTTACCCTGTTTTGAACAGCATTTCCTGCCTCTGGGCTCATCCGGGCGCGGACGGGCGCAGACGGGCTTGCCTTTGGTGCAAATAATGCAAGTGATATTTAAAAATCAAACGCAAGTGCGAGTGCGAGTGATTAAGTGGACTCCCGGCTTCCGTCTCAGGATCACTAGGTGCTGCACGTACAAGCTATCGCTGACATTTATGCAATCCAGGAAAAAGAACTAGCCCGCTACCTGTTGCTGCCCTCAAGATGGTGGCCACTTCAACTGGCAGTCTTCTAATGCAGCCAAATACCCCCCCGGTCAGCGCCTAAGTCGGCTGTTTGCGGTGAGTGCGTAGGATGGCTGAACACAATTTAAAATAATGCAAGTGATATTTAAAAATCAAACGCAAATTCGAGTGCGAGTGGGCCCAGGGCTCTGGAAACTAGCAAAACCATACATTTCTGTAAAATAGACACCCGGGGGAGTCCAGTGAGGTATGGCTTTTGTGGGTCCCCCAAGGTTTTCCTACCCAGAATCCCCTAAAAACATCAAATTTAGCTGAAAAAAATCACGTTTTTCTCAAACTTCTGTCTGGATAAGTACTGGAATCTACGTGGATCCACTATATGCCTACCACCCAGTGTTTCCTCAGGTCTCCCGATAAAAATGATACCTTACTAGCATGGCTGGGTCAAGTACCCACGACAGGCAAGGGCCCAAATCCTATTGAGGAGACATCAAAATGACCTATCACAAATCCATCTGGCTTTTGGTCCCGGGCTCGGTGGCCATCTTGGGAAACTACCAAACCCACACATTTCTGAAAACTAGGCACCTGTGGGAGTCCAGCGAGGTATGGCTTGCGTGGGTCTCCCAACGTTTTCCTACTCAAAATGTTTTGCAAACCTCAAATTTAGCTGAATAAAATCACCTTTTTCTAAAATTTCTGTCTGGGAAAGTTCTGGAATCTACTTAGATCCACAAATTTCCTACCACCCAGCGTTCCCTCAGGTCTCCCGATAAAAACAATACCTCACTTGCGAGGTTGGGTCAAGCACCCACGACAGGCAAGGGCCCAAAAAGCATACTTTTACAACGTATACCTTTACAACGCATTTTTTACACCGCAACATCCATTACAATGCATTCCTTTACAACGCATGTCATTACAACGAATTCTTTGAAACTACCTTTACAAAGCATTCCACTACAACGCATACTACATTTACAACGCATACCATTACAACGCATACCATTACATTGCATGTATGGTAAGTATTGGATAGTGTAGGGGTAAAAATTACTATTCTAACTCCAGGGGGGTGCAGCAGTAGGGTAAGTGTTGGATAGTGTAGGGGTAAAAATTACTATTCTAACTCCAGGGGGGTGCAACAGTAGGGTAAGTATTGGATAGTGTAGGGGTAAAAATTACTATTCTAACTCCAGGGGGTGCAACAGTAGGGTAAGTGTTGGATAGTGTAGGTATGCATTGTAATAGTATGCATTGTAATGACTGCGTTGTAATTACATGTGTTGTAATGGTATGCGTTGTAGTGACATGCGTTGTAATGGTTGCGTTTTAATGGCATGCGTTGTAATGGATGTTGCGTTGTAAAAGTTTCATTGTTGAGGTAGTGAGTTGTAAAAGTTGCATTGTAAGTGTTGTTTACCATCACAAAACAACCTGGTTTTGCAAGGGGGGTCATCTGGGTTTTTGGCTCTGGGCTCTGCAGCCATTTCGGGAAAGTACAAAACCCACACCTTTCTGTGAACTAGACACCCGGGGAGTCCAGTGAGGTATGGCTTATATGGATCTCTCAATGTTTTCCTACCCAAAATGCCCTGCAAACCTCAAATTTAGCTGAAAAAAAACAAATTTTCCACATTTTGGAATCACCGGGCTGGCACAAATGTCTTGCCCCACAGCATTCCTCTCTGTCTCCCGAGTAAAATGATACCTCACTTGTGTGGGTAGGGCAAGGGCCTGTGCCTGGGCAAAGCCCAAAACATAGGGATTTACAGTGTAACACCGACAATTCTTAAGCACAATTATTTTTTTAATCCATCATTAGCCAATTCTGCATTGTATACCTACAAAAGTGAGGTATTGTTTTCCTCGGGACACTAAGGAGAATGCTTTTGGGTAGGACATATGTGCTGGAACGGTGATTCCACACAAAAATATGTGGAAAAAATATTTTTTTCAGCTAAATTTGAGGTTTGCAGGGAAATCTGGGTATGGAAACGTGGGGGGATACATGCAAGCCATACCTCGTTGGACTCCCACGGGTGTCTAATTTTCAGAAATGTGTGGGTTTGGTAGGCTTCCCTAGATTGCGGCGAGCACGGGGCCAAAAACCAGGTGCCCTCCCAAAATCAGGTATTTTTGTTATAGGTAAATTTGAAGTCTCCACTATACGATTTGGGCCATTTCCTGTTGCAGCGACTAAGCCTACCCACACAAGTGAGGTACCATTTTTATCGAGAGACCTGGAGGAACGCTGGGTAGTAGGAAATTTGTGTTAGCCCAGTGATCGTTCAACTTTCTCACACAGAAATGTGAGAAAAAAAATTTATTTTTACAAAAACATTTGAGGTTTGCAGGGGATTTTGGGTCGGGAAATGTAGGGGACCCACGCAAGCCATACCTTGCAGGACTCCCCCGGGTGTCTAGTTTTCAGAAATATGTGTGTTTTGTCAGACTCCTGCTCCTGCTCAATTGCTGTTCCAGTCTGCTGCTTGCTGCTCACCGACCGCCACAGAGTGCTACAGAGTGCCGGCGCTGGGAGAAGGGAGTCGCGGTGCAAGCGGCCCCGTGTTCCTGTGCTCCTATACTGCCGTACTACCGTACTGACTGCACCGTCCTGCCGTACCTTTGCCGCGGATTGCCACGAGGATTGAGGAGAAAGAGGAGACGGCTGTGGGGGCCCGGAATGCGGCTTCTCTCTTGGCAGGTCGCCAAGGTGAGCAAGACAGTGTGTGGGTGTGAGGGCGTGTGGCCGCCGGACAAAATCCTGCAGAGAATCTGCTCGTAGGAGGTAGAAGGAGGCAGGAGGTAAGAGAGGTAGGTTTCCCAGGCGGCCCACCCCGCTCCCAGCAGTAGCAGTAGCAGGACTGTTCAACAGAATACCCGTGAGAGGGGTGCATGGGTACACAGGAATAGGGGGTCTGAATTCCACCAGCAGCCCCCTAGAACCAGCAACTGCAGCAGTACCAGGATCAGATAAAGCCACAAAGCCACAAAATATTTAAAAGGATGCAAAATCTTCCAGCAAGACCCCCAGCACCAGTGCCAGTATCAGTGCCAGTATCAGTATCAGACCAAGCCACAAAGCCACAAAGCCACAAAGCTGCAAATCACGTGTCAGAGGAGGCGCTTGTGCAGCGAACAGCGAGCAGCAGCAGGAGGAGTGCTAACAACCACCCCAACAGCCGCCCCAAGAGCCGCCCCGCTTGGAGGCTCAGAACCGGCAGCAGCAGTTAATTCTTCCGACTTGCCAGCAATCAGTCATGGGAAAAGATATATCAGCTTCGGATTTTTAATCCTTTCTTCACTTTTGAACTTTTTTCTGGACACAAATTATCCAGCTCTTAAGTGATCCTCATATACCGTTTGCTCAGACCGGAAGGAGGAAGTCAGAAGGCGGAGTGCAGCAGAGTGCATCTTTGCCCTAGCGAGGTTCAGCAGGGAAGGAAGGAGTCACCCTCTCCTCGCTGTTCGCCGTGCCCTGAAGCCCAATTATTAAACAAAGAGTAATAAAGACTGATAAAGCGACAAAGGACAGTAAAGCCTAATAAAGCACAGGAGAAGGGGAAAAAAAGAGAAAGTGAAGAAAAAGCCCTTCTCTCACAACGATGCGAACAAGGAGCTGTACACAACCGCAAAGCACTCATCGCCCCCAAAAGACCACCAAATGACAGAAGACTAAGCTGCTGTACTCTCAAGTGGGAGGCCGTGGGTGTCAGATATCCCCACCCCCCCGGAATTTGCTGGAGCAGTTGGAGCAGTCGGAGCCTGCCTAAAAAGGGGTCAATAGAGGCGCAAAAGAGGGAAAAATGCAAACAAACCCCCCTTCACAGCCAACCAAATGGAAAAATAGTGCTGCCAGCGATATCAGGGAATATTTCTCTCGGATCGATCAATTGAATAATAGTGCCCTTCACTCCACACACAACAAGAATACAAGTCCTCACAATCAACTTGCAACAGTTTCAACTTCTCCTCATTTGGTCTCCCTTTACCCCGAAATAATCGTTCGTGGTAGGGACTCAGCCACTGCATCTCCTGCCCGCTCAAAATTACCCTCACTTTCTTTAAATCAGCAATTTCCACATCCTAGACCAGACGAATCTAAAAAAATGAAGTCTCCCTTGGCTCTGCCAGCCCCTTCTTTTACGCTGATTCCCCACAGAGCTACTCATGAACTAGAGCCCGAGTCAGAAGCTACGACCCCTCAAAGGGCCAAAGTTAAAATTCCATCACAAGATTCAGTTCGGAAATCACCAGAGTCTGTAATATGGATCTCGTCGACCAACTTTCCAACACAAGCTCTTCAGCTTCTGACCTTACAAAGTTCATCACTTACTGAAGAAAAATTAAAACTACCCAATGGTATATTGGAAGACCACATTAAAAAACTCAGTTTTGATTTCCCTTCGCTAACATCTACTCCGTTACCAGCTGTTGAAAAACACTTCAGTCTCTCTGGGATTAAAGATCTAAGCCAGCATGAGACTAAGGTTAGTGCTCTTAATGCCCCCCAGCAAATATCAACAGCTGCAATGCCAGAACCAAAATTCGTAGTTTTCACCAAGACACAAACAAAAGTTCTCAAAAGAATCAATCCTTATTAAGCAATTCAGATATCAACGTACTTTCAGCCCACCCCCACTTCTTTGAAAAAAACACTCCCTAATAGAACCCAGGCAATGGGACCCGCATGACATTCCAGCAATGCTCAAGGTTGAGGCTCTCCTCCCAGTCACCAATCAAACCCTGAACTCAATGGCCAAAGCCGCTCATATGCACGCAGACAAACTGGACGTTCAGATTAATATTCTACTCTCAGTAGCAGACTCAATAATGGGAATAGACTCAAAGCTCAAGCAATTAAACTCTCTGATATGTAGAGCTCAAAACAACATGAAACAAAATCAAATCCAAAGCTTGAATTCAAGCTTGAATCCAAACTAAAACATAAATCAAAACTTAAATCAAAAATATAATAGCTGCAATTGTAATCCGTTATTAAAAAAATTAGAATCACTTCTGGAAATAATGTCCACTCTAATTGAAGATTTGAAGAAAGAGGCCCAGGCCAGGCCTCAGAAAATATCTATTTCTCCACATCCTCAAACTGAGAACAAGTCTACTATAACAAAAGCATGCTAACACAGTAAAGAGCGTTCAAGTTGTAATAAGAGTGGCACGAGAACGAATCATCAATCTCACGATGTTAAGTCAAGCAGCCAACGAGAACAGCCCCTCATTGCCGCTCAAGAGTATGTATCAGGCACCCAGAGAAGTGTTGATCGCTCTGACTACGTATCCATCCTAAACTCACTAACACTGAACGCCCAAGAAAAAATAACTTTACTTAACACCGAAACTGTGTTAGCCAACTCATTGAGTCTTGCTAGGCCCCCAAACACGACCATACAAACCTCAATGGAAGGAAACCCCTTGTCCAGGAAGAACAAGAAAAAATTAAAGAAATTAAATAAAGCCAAAAAAAAGGGCAACGCACTATTACAGTGGCTAGGAACAGATAAGAGTGAACCAACAGCTAACTCAATTCAGTCATCTGTACAATCTGTTAATCACTATGAAGAAAATACGGAAAAATTGGATGTGACTTTAACTAAGGGTAGCAATGACCACAATAACCCGTCAGATCAAGTGCAGAATTTAATGAACCCAACGGAAACAAAAGAAATCACAGAGAATAATAAAAATCTAAAATCTCACAGAAATTCCACTAAGACCAGGGAAAATGTTATCAAACCGCTTAACAAAAGTTCTCCGCTTATCCAAGGTGCAAAAAAATCCATTGATCCGGACCCAAAGCATAAAGCTATAAATTACCATGATGTAATTCACTTGCCTAAAATAGAGGAGGAAGCAACAAATACTGAAATATTCACAGAAGTGCCATCAACACGAGTTAAAACGAGGGACGAGTATGAAAAAAAAAAAACAGACAAACCCCGGACTCCAATGGAAAGAGCAAAATACATGACGCAGCCCTCACAAGAAATAGTGGGAGGAAGCGACCTCCACACAGACATTTGCCTCTCGTGTCCTAAATCAAACAACCAAGACGACTTAGAGTATTAACTTAACGAAAAGTCACACATCGAGACAATAGTGGCACGCCCCAAACAACAATATCTGAATAAATCGAAACCTAACCTTCGAGAGTTACCTTCCCAGCCTCAAGAACACAAAAAATACTATTGTATCCAGAATACATATCCCAAGGAAAATGGGACATCTTAAATAGAGGAAACATTTTAAAGTTATGCTTGCAGCTCCCCGGACTAGAAAATGTAAGATCAACGGATATCAAAAGTGTGGCTTTTCTTGAACCTGAAAAGGGCCAGAAAAAAAATGAATCGACGGTGGTAACCTTCTACAATAAAGACCAGGCCTCAATCCTAATGAATAACAAAAACCAACTGAGCAACTGGGGCGTTCGGGTCAGTCTCCCTACCAACGCTAAATACCCAGATTTCCTAAAAGATAAAATATGCATCTCCCCAATGGCTGGCAATAACAAACTAGTGCTAAAACAGGACAAGAACATCCAGCAACCATCCTCAATATTATGCGACCCTCGACCAGGAACAAAAACAGCTCCCTGGATAGAGAACCCACTTCAAATAATAGCATCAAAAGCGGGTGGCTCACGCAAATGTGTACTCATGCACCATAAATCTCAAGATTGGTCTTGGCTTTCTCAGGCCTTAGGGTAAGACACAGAAAACATTGAATGAAGATAAAACCAACTACGATAAAATACACTATCTTAATATTTGCTTTTGGAACATTCGAGGGTTAACAAAAGAAAAAACTGAAGGCTAACCATGGGCCTCCAGAAGATCCAGGACATATTTGCTCTTCAAGAAACTTGGGCCCTGGAAAACACCGTCAGGGAGGATTTTACTGTTATTGAATCTCATGCCATTCCTTCTGTTGCAGGTGACCATGCCTCTGGAGGTGTGCTGATCGCCGTGAAGAATACTCTGGTCGCAAAGGTATCCCTGCTCTTTAAAGGCTAGGATGACTACACTTTTATTAGCATCGAGATTCAATGCCATGAAAAGGAAAAATTGAGACAACAAAAAATTATCCTCGGTGGCGTCTACTTGCATCCCTCAAAAATAAGACGAGAGGCCACACTGAGCAAAATGAGTCCTGATATAATCAACCTTGATGCTCATCACCCAAACGATACATGGCTGATAATGGGCGACTTTAACTCCAATCTAATGGAGGCAGGCTCCACCCTTACTTTTCAACCATCTTCAGTCAACAAAATGTGGTCTATCCCTGAGATAAAATCCCAGTTCCAACGGAGGAAAGGCAAAGGGATAAAATTGGCAACATATCTAAACCAACTAGGCCTTCACATTTTAAATGGGAGAATCAATTCAGATCAACCAGCGGCATATACTCATGTATCTTCCTCCCTGACCAAATGGGAACTAGATTGTAATACTCTTTCGACAGCATCATCATGGGTAATCATTTTGGCTGACTTCAGAGAACAACTAGCCTCAAAGTCAACAAAAAGTCTAGACAAAAGCCTTCTGGTTTCATCTTCCCTCTCAGAGCAAACGCAACTCATAATTAACACCTAATATAAACAAATAAGTTACAGCGAAATCATGCTAATAATGAAAGTGCATATAAATCTCTGTGGGGTGAAATGTCAGTTACTCGAAAAGAATATAGGAAGGCCAGGTTTATCCTTAAGAGATTGGAAGAAGAACACCACTGGGCAGCTGCCCATGAGATTATAAAATCAAAGGACCAAAGAAAATTCTGGAGTTGGATAAACAAGGCTACTAAAATTGCTAAACCACCCAGTGCAACAAACATCTGTCCTGCCGACTGGGAGCTTTACATCAAAGTACTGTATACAGAACCAAAAGGCATTAACTGCAACAGCCTTTCCATCCCTAATCACACTAATTCCCATGATGATACGATGCCAATTGTTAAGATAACCCCAAATCAAGTTGCACTTATAATAAAGAAAATGCGATCAGGGGGGGCCCCTGGACCAAACGGTATTCCCACCCTAGTATATAAAGCCTCTACCAAGAAATGGACCATGCTGCTGGTTCCTCTTTTTTGAGAAAGCAATACTGGGTGGATCTATCCCAGTTTCCTGGCGAGGATCGTTACTCGTCCCCATCCATAAAAAAGGCTCACGCTCCAGCCCTGACAACTATCGGATGATAGCTCTTCTCGATGTATGCAAGTGTCCTTCTATCAGAATTAACAACTTGGGTGGAAAATTGGAATTTAATTCCCTTCACACAAACCGGCTTCCAAAAGGGCTGCCACATTGAAGATAATTTGATATGCTTAGCCCATATGATCGAGACCACACTAGCCACGAAAGGTAAATCACTATACTTGGGATTTATTGACTTTCGGAAGGCTTTAGATAGCGTGATTTGCCCCAAACTTGGGGAAAAATTGGCAAAATGGGGCATCCCTCAGCCTTTACTGAAAGCTCTCATAGCTCTACATACAGATACCTGGGTGAAAATAAGTCACCTCGAGATGGTCATTAACTAATAAAATCTTTACCAACAAAGGCCTAAAACAAGGATGCATTCTTGCATCCTTACACTTTAATCTGTATCTTGCAGACCTACCTGACTGGCTAGCACGTTGCTGAGCTATTTCCCCCGAGAATTGAATTAACAAAAATCCAAACTTTGCAATATGCTGACGGTACTATCTTACTCGATCAAACCCAGGTGGGCCTCCAAACACTATTCGACTCCCTCGTCTTGTATTGCAAAACCAACACACTGGAGATCAATATTACCAAAACCAAAGTGATGACAGTTTCCTCCTGGAAAACAAGAAGAAGCACTTGGTTCATTGAGGGGAAGGCATTGGAATTAGTCACCACATATAAATACCTGGGTGCCTGGATAGATCATAAAGGGAGACCGACCGCGCACATGGCCGCAATGCAGGGTGTCGCCCCAAGCCTGGGGGGGGGGCTTTCATAAGAACAAAGAGAGCCCTCCATTTCCCGGATTTTGCTCCATTAATAGGACTGATAGGTGCAAAATTCCTGCCGACAATAGCCTTCTGTGCCACAACCTATAAAGACAAAATGTCCATCTGGCTAGATAGAGCTCAGTCAACATGCTTTCGTAGAGTGTTCCAGCTACCAAACTCGACTTCACATGCCCAAATCCGAATGGAATTCTCGCTGTCTTCCCAACACTGGGTTATGAGTGCAAGATGTATTGCTTATAGTGTAAAAACAAAACTAGCTTGTCCTCACACTCTAAAGAGCAGTATATGGTCATTGCTCAGCAATTCCGGCACATCTTTGAATAAATACTTGACATACTACTTGGAAACATTAAAGGCCCAGGATATATGATAATTTCGTTACCTATAGAGACGATATCCAAACTTCTGACTAAACAAGCAAAAATACTGTCCTATGAAATGATGCACAATCAGTGTTAGAGCTCTTTCACAGCAGTTGGGCTTCTAAACTCTGCGCCCCAAAAACACTACCGCTCATCGCCTATGAAACCACAGGTAAAACACAAATGAATGAGATTACATTTTTGCTTAATCCCACTGATGGTGTATAAGTTCGGACAAGGATATAAGAAAGCTGCCCCCACACAATGGCGTTTCTGCAAACAAGAGGAAGAAAACCTAATTCACATCTTGTGCATCTGTAGATGCTTACTTGCCCTGCGAACTTTCTGGCTTCGTCAGATTTGGCTTTCTCTTAACATCAGGACATGTCAAGAAGCACTAGAATCATGCATGAAGGGCGACTCATCTCAGATGGCTACTCGCTTTGTAAAATTTATGTTTGAAATTAACCTTTTGTTAATACTAGGTGACCAAGAATGAACTCTAATTTCCAAAACTAATTTTTCCTTTTTTATGTGCTCACTTTTTTTTTTAGGATTTGATTAGTGCTTTTTTTAATTTTTAACCAGTTCCTGTACGAATTGCAGTGAATTTAATTAATTATGCAAATAAAACACTTACTTACTTACTTTTGTGGATTTCCTTATATGGCCGCCGAGCCCGGGGTCAAAACTCATGGGATCCCTCTAGCAAAACCAGGTTGTTTTGTGATAGAGAATTTTTGATATGCCACAATAGGTTTTGGTCCATTGCCTATTGCGGGTACTTGACCTCCCACGCAAGTGGAGTACCATTTTGATCAGGAGACTTGGGGGAATGCTGGATAGTAGGAAATTTGTGGATCCATGCAGATTACATAACTTTCCCACAGTGAAAGCTTTAGACAAAAGTGATTTTTTCAGTTAAATTTGAGGTTTGCAGGGTATTCTGGGTAGGGAAACGTTGGGGGACCCACGCAAGCCATACCTTGCTGGACTCCCTCTGGTGTTTAGTTTTTAGAAATGTGTGGGTGGGGTAGGGTTCCCCTGTGCAAAACCATGTTGTTTTGTGATCGGTAATTTTGATTTCGCCTCAATTGGTTTTGGGCCCTTGCCTGTCGCGGGTACTTGACCCACCCACACAAGTGAGGTACCATTTTTCTCGGAAGGCTTTGGGGAATGTGGGGTGGGTTGAATTTTGTGGATCCACACAGATTCCAGAACTTTGCACAATAGAAATGTAAGGAAAATTTGTTTTTTCTTTACAAATTGAGGTTTACAAGGGATTCTGGGTAGCAGAACCTAGTGAAAGCCAGTCAAATCACCCCATCATGGATTCCCCTGGGTGTCTACATTCAGAAAATGTATAGGTTTGCTAGGTTTCCCAATGTACCAGCAGAGCTAGGGTTCAAAATCTACAGCTAGGCACTTTGCAAAAAAGAGTCAGTTTCACTGTGAAAATGTGGTATGTCCATGTTGCGTTTTGGGACATTTCCTGTCTGGGGCACTAGGCCTACCTACGCAAGTGAGGTACCAATTTTCTCGCAAGACATTGGATAAAACGGGGTGGGATTTTGTGGATTCAAGAACATTCCAGAACTTTCCACCACAGAAATGTGATGAAAATGTGTTTTTGAGACAAATTTTGAGATTTGCAATTGATTCTGGGTGACAGAAGCTGGTGAAAGCCAAACAAGTCACCCCATCCTGGATTTCCCTGGATGTTTAGTTATCAAAAATGTATATGTTTGCTTGGTTCCCCTAAGTGCCGGCAGAGCTTGGGTTCAAAATCTACAGCTATGCACTTTGCAAAAAATGGGTCAGTTTTCACTGTGAAAATTGGTGTGTCCATGTTGTGTTTTGGACCATTTTATATCGCAAGTACTAAGCCTACCCACACAAGTGAGGTAGCATTGTTCTCAGAAGACTTTGGGGAAGGTGGGGTGGCTGGCTTTTTTTGTATCCACACAGATTCCATAACTTTTCACCACAGAAATGTGAGGACAATTTGTTTTTTTTTGACAACTCTGTAGGTTTGCAAGGGATTCTGGTTAATAGAACCTGGTGAAAGCCAGTCAAGTCACCCCATCCTGGATTCCCCTTGGTGTCTGGTTTTCAAAAATATATAGTTTTGCTAGGTTTCCCTGGGTGCCCACAGAGCTAGTGTTCCAAATCTACAGCTAGGCACTTTGCAAAAAAAGGGTCAGTTTTCACTGTAAAAATAAAGGGTGTCCACATTCCGGTTTGAGTCATTTTCTGTCGCGGGCACGAGGCCTACCCACACAAGTGAGGTACCAAATTCAAATTCAAATTCAAAACAAGCTTTATTTGAATTTCAGGATAAAATCATAAAAGTATAAAATACAATGTATAAATTTTTATTTAAAAAAAAAAACAGATATAGTCCATAATGGTTAGAATAAGCTTCATCAGTCGGGTATTAAGAAAGCGTCACGAATCAACATGTAAAAGTGTATATTTTTAAAAAGGTAATTTAAAACTTAATTCATCAATGCATAATATTTTAACCGTTGCAAGTTAAAAACAAGGACTTTACATTGTGTTTCTAAATTTAATGACAAATTTTTAAAAAGCTTGAGACTGCATAAATTACATTTTCATCTTCTAGCTGTTGAAGTTTCATATATGCTAGTCTACAGGTACGAATCCCCCATGCTTTGAGGACAGGTATCAGAAGAGCCCTACGCGGTCTTTTGTAGAAAGTACAAAACAGCACACAATGTATATTAGATTGCGTTGAGGTGTCATCGCACGGGCAGGAATGACTTTCCATAGACCAATCGTTGTAGGTGGGAAATGTGACCAGGTGGAAGAAAGTACCCAGTCTCAGCCGAGTCAGCAACGTTCGGGCGTAGGGACTTAGGTCTAATGTAAGGTAATGTTGAAGGCCCTCATTTTGAGTAATTTCCTGATATCAGAGAGATTTCTGTTTCTTTTTCTCAATGTTCCATCTGTCAGTTGCCAGGTGTTCGAGGGCCATCTTTTCCAGCGCACCTCTTGATATGCCTTCCATGCTAGGCGGGTTATCAAAGAATTCAGGATGACCTATCTTCGTGAAGGTGTTTTTCACATAGGATAGACATTTGATATTGGCTGCTCCGTCCATTGCGAGACAATCTGTTATTACCTCTCTATTTAAAACAGTCTCTTAAGTCACCAAGGCCTTGTGCCACAACAATAAGGGCGAGATCTTAATGGTGTCACAGATATAAGGAAGACCTACTTCAATGTGAGTCATGTAGGTTGTGGTGAATTTGGAAACGCCAAGTAAATGACAGATGAACGGATTCTCACAAGCTTGTAATAACTGGGCGTTTTCTATCCCCCACAGCCCAGCCCCATATGTGGCGGTAGGAACACATTTGTCCTTGAATATATGTATCATTTCCTTCGTGGGTTTCCCCCCTATTTTAGCTGAGAAATTACTCAAAGCACCAATGGACCGAGTGAAGGCTAATTTCCTAGCAGCTACTGCCGAATGCCAGCTCCCCCTACTGTCAAACGTTACACCTAGGTCGCTAAATCTGTCTGTGGTTTTGATTCTTTGGCATTCTAAAAAGATGGGGCGGTATGCCTTTCATGACCCACGGCCACAGGACATTGTGTAGGTTTTAGGGATATTTACTTTTAAGCCTCTGTCCCTCATAAAGCTAGTAAATTTGACCACTGCCCGCTGTAGACCGATTCTGGTCCGCGACATTATTGCTGCATCATCGGCATACAGTAATATTGGGATAGGTGTCCCATTTATAGAGGGGTAATCATGTTGGAAAGCACTTAGGTGTTGTTCGATGGAATTAACATAAATAGTAAACAACAGGGGTGCTAGTATACACCCCTGTCCGACGCCCCTCCGGATGGGAAATTTATCCGAGCATTCCCCTTGACAGCCTAATCTTACTCTGGCTCCTGCATCCTTATATAGTTCTTTAATAAAGGTAAGAATTTGGCCGTTGATGCCCAGGTCGAACAGTGCTTTCCATAGAAATTCGTGGTCCACACAGTCGAAGGCGGAACTGAGGTCTACGAAGGTGATGTATAATGTTCCGCTCCTCGCCTGTGTGTATTTGGCGGTGATTAATGCCAAATTCAAACACTGTTCCACCGTCCCTTTCCCTGGATATGACTTGATTTTCCTCCTCCCAACTTTTTATCCTATTTAGGATGATTCTGCCGGCTACTTTCATCAATGAGTCTAAGAGCGAGATTGGCCTATAACAGGTGGGGTCATTTCTGTTGCCCTTCTTGAATATTGGCACAACAATGGCATCCATCCAGGATGGAATGAATCCATGTTGGTTGGACTTATTTAATACGTTCGTGAGTAAAGGGACCCAAAGACACTGTCTTATATACGTCAATCGGGACATTGTCGGGTCCGGGGGCCTTGCCGGAGGAGCTTTCTATAATGGCTATAGTAACCTCTTGGCAGCTAAAGGTTATGTCTAGGGGAAATACATTCAGATCGGGAGTTTCGTTAGATGCTGGTATGCTATCTTTAGAAGTAGGCGGACTATGCCCATCGGCCGAACTATTGTAAAGCTGTCTAAAATGAGGTACCATTTTTATTGGGAGGCTTAGGGTAACAAAGATTTGTAGAACAACTGTTATTGCCTATTGAAATTCGATGCATTTCTGCCTTCCAAATGAAATACAATATGTAAGAAAGAAGTCATTTTGAAAAATGACCTATAATTCTCATGCTAGTATGGGTAATTACATTTTCGGAAATGTGCAAATATCTACAGTTTCTAAACTCTATATTTTGTTCCAATTTCAGAAATACATAGGTGTCTTTCATACCGATTTTTCCATGTATATATTTTCCCAAATTAATTGCTATATACCCGGTACATAATAATAAAACCATTGCAAGACAGTGCTCAGTTATTGGCTTTGGGTTTGTCGGGTTCTTGTTGAACCTACAAGTCCTATATATCTCCACAACCAGAAGGTTCATCAGTGATGGGATTTGGGATGTCATAAGTGATGTCATCAGTGATGTCACTGACCATGTCATGAGTGATTTAATATGTGACCTCCTCAGCAGTGCATTGCGGGCGCACGAGTTATAGTTAGCTGAACTAACTATAACAAGGGAATTTCTATGGTTTTGAACGAGTGAAATGTCCAACTAACTATAACGCCCCTGAAACCTATGGTTTTTCCAGTGAATTGTTAAGGTTTTTTTAAATGTTAATCTCTAACTATAATGTGCCTGAAACCTATGTTTTTTTCAGTGAATGTCAAAGGTTTTTTAAATGCTAATTTCTAACTATAACGTGCCAGAAACCTATGTTTTTTCAATGAATTTCAAAGGTTTTTTAAATGCTAATTTCTAACTATGCCTACAGAGGTAGGACATGTACAGAAAGAAGAAAAAGGCACAGAAAGAAGCAAAAGAAATACAGAAAGAAGCAACAAAAGTCCACAAAGATGAAGAAAAGTGCAGGAAGAAGCACGATGTGCAGAAAGAACAAACAGAGGAGCAGAAAGAGGCCTTGTTGCAAAATCATCCTGTGCCCACAACTTTTTCAGATGGGTACTTGTGGTAACTGACTCTGACAAACCATGCCTAGAGCCAGTACTATGCTAAATGACACTTGGAAAACAGTGAAAACACCTACATACACTAGGGAACACTATGCGTTGGGGTACCCCTGTGATTGGCATGGCCTCCTCTGTAAGTCCCTAGTACATAATAGGGCAGGGGGATTAAAACCACCTCCTAAAACGTGCCACAGGGTGCATTTGCACAGTGGTGAAGGGAGGGGGGCCTGAGGCGACATGTTTGCAAACACGCCCAGTGGCCATTTTAAGTTGGGAGATAAAGTCCCCTTGAATCCTGAGGGTCCCTGGGGTCCACCTAGCCCACTAAGTACCTCCAGTAAGCGCCACAAAGCTGTGTTGCACAGAGGTGTAAAAATGGGCATGGCCTGGAAGACCTCTCTGCAACGCAGGCCTGTGGTGCTTACTGGAGGTACCTGGTGGCCTAGTTGGCTCCCAGGGGCCCTCAGGATTGAAGGGAACTTAATTCCCCAACTTAAAACACGCCACAGGTGTGTTTAAACAAGTCACCTCTGGCCCGCCCACTCCCTTCACCACTGTGCAAAAGCACCCTGTGGCACGATTTAAGTTGGGGGATTAAGTCCCCTTGAATCCTGAGAGTCCCTGGGTCCAACTAGCACACCACGTACCTCCAGTAAGCACCATAGAGCTGCGTTGCAGAGTGGTGGTCCAAGGCCATGGAACATTTTACACCTCTCTGCAATGGAACTCTGTGGCACCTACTGGCCGTACCTGGTGGGTTAGTTGGCCCTAGAGACCCTCAGGATTCAAGGGGCATTAATTCCCCAACTTAAAACAACCACAGGGCACTTTTGCACAATTGTGAGATAAAGGCAAGCCCCCTACCTGCACCACTGCACAAATGCACCCCCTGATGCATTGTAAATTGGGGGATTAAGTCCCCCTGAGTCTGGGGCCTGAGGTGACATGTGTGCAAACACACCCTGTGGTGCGTTTTAAGTTTGGGAATTAATTCCTCTTCAATTCTGAGGGTCCCTGGGGGCCAACTAGCCCACCACTTACCTCCAGTAAGCGCCACAGAGCTATGTTACAGAGTGATGTAAAAAGGGGCATGACCTGGGCCACCTATCTGCAATGCAGAACAGTGGTGCTTACTGGAGGTAAGTGGTGGGCTAGTTGGCACCCAGGGACCCTCAGGATTGAAGAGGAATTAATTCCCCAACTTAAAACACGCCACAGGGTGTGTTTGCACACATGTGACCTCAGGCCCTGCCCCTCCCTTCACCACTGTGCAAAAAAACACCTTATGGCGCGTTTTGAGTTAGGGGATAAAGTCCCTTGAATCCTGATGGTCCCTGGGATTCAACTAGCTCACCAGGTACCTCCAGTAAGTGCCACAGAGCTGTGCTGCAGAGAGGTGTATATAGGGGCGTGGCCTCTGAACACCTCTCTGCAACGCAGCTCCCTGGCGCATACTGGAGGTACCTGGTAGGCTAGTTGGCCCCCAGGGACCCTCAATATTCAAGGGGAATTAATTCCCCAACTTACAACTCACCAGGGGGCGCATTTGCAGAGAGGTGAAGGCAACAGGGCAGGTTTGCACACATGTCACCTCAGGCCCGCCCCTGAGGTGACATGTGTGCAAACACACCCTGTGGTGTGTTTTAAGTTGGGGAATTAATTCTTCTTCAATCCTGAGGGTCACTAGGAGCCAACTAGCCCACCAGGTACCTCCAGTATGCGCCAGGGAGCTGCGTCACAGAGAGGTGTAAAAAGGGGCGTGGCCTCATTACACCTCTCTGCTACGCGGCCCCCTGGGCGCCTCTCTGCAACCCAGCTCTGGGGCTTTATTTAAATGAAGCGCCGGAGCCTGCACTTTGGTTTTTTATTTTTGCGGCTGGATCTGCGGGTCCTCCGCACAGCCCACGATTTAAAAAAGAAAAATGCTTTTTATGGCCCTGGGGGTACTTGTGGGACCACCTAAGCAGGCCTAGGGTGTCAGGGTGTTTCTACCCTGCCCCCTTTTCTTGTTTTGCACCTTAGTTGTTCTATTTTCCTGTGCCTTGGTTCTACCGAGGCACAAGATGGCTGCCAACACTTCCTGGGTTGGAGTCTTGATCCAATTAGCATGTAGCTTGTGATTGACAGGGTGCGCAGATCCACCATGCATCTATATATTGATATATTTTTTATAGGTATTTTATATATATATATTCACTGAAAAGCGACAGGTTTCAGGGGTGTTAAAGTTAGCTGGACATTTCACTCGTACAAAACCATTGAAATTCCCACGTTATAGTTAGTTGTACTAACAGTAATACGCGCGCCCGAAATCCACTGCTGATGATGTCACATATGACATCATTCATGACATGTCAGTGACATCACTGATGACATCTCAAATGGAAATTCTTCACTATACCGCCAGGCTTTAAAAAGGTGAATGCAACGAAAGTCACTTAACACATTGCAATGCAGTGCTTTCAAGGGGAGACCCCACAAAAAAGTCCCCCTGCGGTACTGCTGCAAGTATGCGGAAGCACGTGCATATTAAGCATCCGATCAACTTTGCCAGGGAGGAGTTAAGAAGATTGAGAAAGGCTTCTCCTGCTTCATCAGAAGGCCGGAGTACGAGTGGAGCAACACCATCAACCTCTACTGCACACCCTGATATTCGTCCCCAATTAGACAAACTTAAATGATCTGTGTAAAATGTGGACGGCTGATAGTATATGGAGAACTGTCGGTGGATCTGGTGTGTCAAGCTGTTGACCACCACCATTGTTAGATTTATTTTCTCCTCTCCTCCCAGTTTTTAGTTATCTTTTTCGAGTTCTCGTTTTTCCCCTGTTTTAAAAAAACAAAAAAAAATACAAAATCGTTCAAAAAATCTCACAAAAAAACAACAAAAAGAAAAAAAGTTATTTCAGAACTAACTACTCTGATTAAAGAAAGATCTAAACTAGTATGCTAGCCGTGAAAGTTAAGACAAATGTATATGTAGTGCATAATTGACTGTAAAAATAAATTTCTGATGTGTGGTGAATGCATAAGTGCACAATTATAAGGAAGTGCTGCAGCATGACACTATAAACTGTTTAAGTACAGCGTGCTATAATACTTCCGAACACAAGGATGTAGCATATGGACATAAATATGTTGCAACTCTGCGCTTTGCTCTGCACAGCTGAACAAACTGCAGCCATGTGGTGACACAGGCACCCTTGCACTGTCATGCGGATGACGCGTACATTCACAAAGTGTTAAGTTAGCATGGGTTTAGTAAGAAGTTTAAACGCCATTTTACTTTCCTGCTCTGCTTTGCACACGGCTCGCATTTGCGCTATTGTTTAGAGAAGGCCAAGTATTTTGCTTCACATGAGAAAGAAAGCTGTTTTTTCTGCATTTCTAAACTGCCTCGTTAGTTTTGTCTGTACAGTGAGCGCTTAGACAGTCAAGGTTATCTTGGACACTGTGTCTGTTGTTCAAAATAATCAGTGCACGTTCTAGGCATAACACACATGCAGCTGTGGCCACCTCGGATATTGGCGCTTTTAATATTGCACTGTGTAGGCATGATCACACACCCTTGGAGAACATTCGTATGCTGAGCGCTTGTGCAGAATTCAATGTGATCCACTTCTGATAAGTACCAGAGGTATGGGGCCGCCTAGCTAAGCCTATGAGACCTTCTATTAGTTATAAAATAACCACTAGCAAGGGAGGGTGAAATATTGGTGTATTTTCAACCTGTTTCCATTAGCATTGTAACATGCTTTCTCCCTTTGTATTTTATGGAATAATAACTATGCTAACAGTATTGATTCCGATAATATGTGTGCTTGTATTTGCTAAGATGCTGCGCTTGAGATCACGCCGTTAGAAATAAATATTTCAAACTTGCTGGTGTCTCATTTACTCCCTGTTTTGGACTGATATGAAAGTGTAACGAAAGAGTGTTCTTGTTTTCCACATCACCTGAGGTAGCCTAAGTTTCATGTTCTGGGTTGACTAATCATTGGGTTTTTGCTATAGGACGAAGAACCAATGAGTCACTGATGCTAGTCTGATAGGGGATTTTGGGTACTAAGGGGAGTTTTGGCACACCCTAATTCACTGAGTTCCTAAGTGACAGTTCTGTGTAGGAACAGAATCCCTGCTACATGGCTTCCAACGTGGTTTGGTCATATTTACAAGACCCTTGAGTAGTGCTTGTATCAGTCCTTAACCCCCTCACTATTGTTTTCGGTTAACAGTAGTGAGGGATAAGCCTTCCTATAGTTACATAGGTCTTTTCAAGCTTGAATCTTTTCAAACGTTTTTTTTTTAATTACTAACCAGTTGTGCTACATAGTTTTGCTTTGTACCACTTTCTTCCTGTGTTGTTATGGGTGACGTAGATATACTGCAGCATAGTCGCATTGTGGTTCGCAATCATTTGCAGCCTTATAACGTCACCTTGGAGGGCATGGTGGTTATCATGGTTTTGAGTGCTGAGGTTGCTTACCCTTTTGAGATCTTTTACTCGTGGTTGACTTTTCCAGCAGTGAACGCGAATACTGATGTGTTCCACACTTATACTCACACAGCCGTGCCCGCGGAATATGTTCCGTATATGACACAGGAAGTTCTAATTAATGCTTGGCAGCATTGTGTTTGGTTTAATGGTGCCCTTCCCCACTCTTTGACAACGACTAGATTAGGTCCTTTGCCTATTCCAGGCTCTACTTGCCCTGTTTTGGCTGGATTTACACCACATCCTCAAGCGGGGGCGGTTCCCGTAGCTGATTTAAGGCGCCTACATACAACCGCAATTGCAGTTATTAGGGCCTTAGTACAATATATAACTCGCAATGTCCAGGGCGGGGCCCCTGGTGTTGCGGCGCTTCCATCCGGACCAAGCGGTATGAAGCTTAGTCCCGTAATGGTTAGTGCAGTAATGGGAAAGCGTCCCCAAGAAAAGGATGATATGCCTTTCTGGCTTGCCGAGAAATTTGACCAACTGGAAGCAGTTTTTCCAAATACGACTCTTGTGGAAACACACAGGATTCTGACCATTAGGTTGCCCAAGGACTTGGTACCGTAAGCCGGTGACTGTGAGTCATGGGGTAGGATTTTGGAGGCGGTGTACACGAGGTGCTTCAGCACTCCGTCAATGACTGTCCTTCCCTCGGTCATTAAGCGTGTTCAAGATGAGCACGGACCTGAGGCAGCGGTTGAATTGGGAATGAAGCTTTGCCGCATGTTTGACGTAGTTTCCGATCTCATCCTTGCTAATGTTAAGGGAGATGCGGTAAGCTTTCAGGTGTCTAATGCCTTGCAGGCTGTTCCCGATGCCGATAAACCCCCACATTTACCGAGAATGATTACGCCGGCTTATAAGACCATAGGCCGTAATAGTTTGGGTGTCAAGCCATTCTCCACTAAGGAGAAGAAACAAACACAGGCTTCTAAATCTGATAATGCAGATCAGCCTAAATCTCAAAAGCCGAATTGGGGTAAGAACAAAAAACAGGGGAAACAACAACAGAAACAGGAGTCGCGTCCTGCATCTCCAGTGCCTGCGTCTACTGATCGAGTATATGATTTACGCGACCGCACTACGATTAAGTCACCTGATAGATTTCAGGTTTCTGATCAACATTCTCCTTGTTCTTTACAGGACACATCGGCCTCATTGACCGGTGGTGGAGGAGGCGGCAGAGGTCCGGGTGGCCAGTAGAGTCGCGACCAACCCCACCCCAAAGACGGAAAAGGCAAGCAGGACGATTCTACACCAAAAAGACCCCAGTTTCAGAAAAAGCAAGTCGCCGCTTTAACAGCGCAATATGCCACATATAGTGAGAACGCAGCTTCGGAATCAGACGTGGGCGCTGACGCTGCTGGACAGCGTGGCGGAGATTACCATTGTTCGAGAGTCACTCCGTCCACTATTGAAGGTGACAGCAACTGACCGGAATGTTGTTGTTGAGACAGCTGACACTAGGGTAGCTCCCCCTGACAGGCTTTATAAGATTAAACTTCTAATTGAAGGTGACATGCAACGTACCACAAAAGGGGTATTTTGGGAAAATTTGACTACTACTTATGACATTTTGTTCGATGAGGCTGACTAGCCCCCACCTTTTGTTCTCGCTGCTCCGCGAGTGGAGGAGGTAATCCTCCCCAGTTTCGCGCGCACAGTGTCAAAGGAGCATGCGCTGAATTTTGTAGAAGAGTGGGCTATTGCCCTTGCACCTGCGTTGTACCGTACTCACTGTGGTTGGGATAAATTCTCCCCCCCGACATGAGATTCCCTTACGGTCTACGCCGCAGCCTCAACCCCAATATCCTATGCGACGTGAAGCTAAGGCTTCCGTAGCAGAAATCCTTGAACAATTGGAATATCAAGGAGTAATTGAAACTTGTGTGTCTCCGATGAATAACCCACTTTTTACTATGACCAAACCTGACAGTTCATACTGTTTGGTATTGGATTAGCAGCATTTAAACTCGCATTGCCGTACCTGTGCAGTACAGAATACCCACGGCTCTGCCTAAGTGGATGGTCTTGTGCGAAAAAGATTTAAAACCACACTTGACAATTCCAATGGTTTTTTTGCCTACAACTTGTCTGGTTTAAGTTCCCAATGAACGCGTTTTACCAGTGGTGGCAAACAACGCCAATTTAAACGCCTGGCTATAGGCTTTAAGAATAGTCCAGATGTGTTTGCTGCCTGTATCGTTTTTCTAATAGAGAGAGTCGACCCAGATGCGTGTTCGTATATGGATGACATTTATCACACAGACGGCGAACTTTGGGCGCAACTGTGCCGCGTTGACCACATAATTTGTTGTTTTGCGGACTTCGGTTACAAATTCAAGTTTGCAAAGTCTCACATTGCAGAGTACACAGTGTTGTTCCTGGGCTATGAGCTCAACAATGAAGGTCGAGGATTGGCCCCTCACTTCTTTGAGAAATGCGCACAATTGCGAGCTCCGACAACTCTGAAAAAATTGCAATCTTTGCTGGGATTTTTGAATTTCAAGCATACTTACATTCCTGAATGTGCCCAGCATATCAAGCCACTGTATGCTTTGATACAACCAACTTTTACCAAATCGTGCTGGCTGCCTGAACACTCAGCCATTTTGCAATCTTTGCAGGCTGATCTTCTAGAATCTAAATTCTTGAAGACTCGTAATAACCACAACAACTTGGTGATAAGAATTGTCACCGGGGGCGGTGGGTTTCACATACCTTACTTTTAACGAAGATGACACAGTACCTATTGCTTACAAGTCACACTTGTACACTTCGGCTGAAATGAGGTTTTCCACTGTGGAAAAAGTTTTGACAGCATTGCAAATTGCAATTCTAAAGGAACGCGTACTGTCGCAGGGAATACGCGTGTATCTTTGTTACACCGTATCTTACCCTGGAAGCAGTGACGAAAGCCAGTGTACCAAATTCTAAAGCTTTGCACCCACGGTGGATACAATGGGCCACATCTTTGATGTCTCCGGATGTCACGTTTATCTTTGATGCCTCGTTGCAGCCGCAGGAGTACTTACAGTATGAATTTGTTCATCCTGATCCTTTGACTATGCGTCCATTGGAGGAGTTCCATTGTATCATTTACACTGATGGTTCTGCGCAAGTTGTGCATGGGTCTAAGCACGCATATATCTCAGCCTGTACAATTGTGGTCTGTACCATGTTGGATGGAGAATTCAAATCCGATGTTGTGCATACACATACATTAGGGGACTGTACCGCCCAATTGGCAGAGCTCCGTGCTTTACTGCTTGCATTGGAGTACGCAGATCCTAGTGTGACTACTCTTATTGTGAGTGACTATTACTACTGTGTCCAGTCTTACAATGACAATCTGTTCTTTTGGACTCAAAATGAATATCGAGATGCCAAAGGTAGCACATTAAAACATAAAATGATCTGGGTCCGAGTGGCTGAACTTAAAGAGGGACAGCCACTTGCGTATGTAATTCACACTCTTGGTCATCAGCGTGTGGGAGTTCACGCTGTTGTAAATAGTTTGGCCGATCAGGCCGCTAAAACAGCAGTATCGACATATTTAGTTGCAGCAGTTAAACGTTACAAAACTAAAACTGATGATGACATCTTGGCAGCAATTGCCGCTACTGAGAAAGGAAGTAAATGTCCTACGGGATTCTTATCACTTAAGTCCCGATAAAATTCCTTATGTGAAAATACCCGACGTTGGTGAAAGATTGATTCCCAACGCGGACCGCAGACACACGCTAATTACAGCTGCCCACGAAGGTGTTGCATCCGCGCAAGCGGGCGTTTCGGCTACTGTATCTTTTTTTTTTTGTAAGACCTTTATTCATAGCAGAAGATTGTTACACAGCCAGGAGCCTACAACCCGGGGGCCGGCTGCGTTAGCTTAAAGGCATATTGCACAAGTAATGTTACACAGCCTCGTGGTCGGCAACTAACTGTCCAGCGGTGTATTGCATATAAGTTAGGTCTTGTTTTTTTTGTTTTTTTTTAAATGTTTATATTGAGCATGTGCAAATCGAGAAAGCTACAGTTACACCATGAAATCGAGTAAATTGTGCAAAAGCACAAGTAGATATTACAATGCTTCCTGTCGATAGAGAATGAAAGAAAAAAAAAGAGGATGCAATTTTCTTTTTTTGTTTAACAGTTCCAATAACAACATTGGTGTACGTCAGTGCGACCATTAATAAAACATTTCTATCAGCATGCGTATAGAATAACACATAAATACAGTAGTACTCCACTGCAGGTTCGGAATAGCAAGCAGACAGTGCCCTCAACAATGATGACAATTGGAGCGGAGGCGCTAACACAATTTGCAAAGCAATCATCGGAGGCCAGGCAATTTGTATCAGAATATCTAGCGGCCTTCGCCGTTTCACAGTTCATGAATATGACAGGCAGACTCATTACAATAGGTATTACAGCCACCCAACATGCTATGTGTGTATAGCCGGGCTACCAGAAGCCATCCCAGGTGGAGACAGTCTATTACGTGACCATTGCAGGAAGGGTTCCCAAATGTCTCTCGGGCGCGCAGCAGCCGGCATCAACTCCCAATAGGAACCCAGCTGAGCATGTCTGTATGTCACATCAGACAACCAGTCTCTCAATTTCGGTTTGGACTTTCGCCCCCATGTGATAGCCACCCGCCTCTTAGCATATAGCAGTAGGAGCGCATGGAGCTTTCAGTTTGTGGGCGCAGTATCCGCAACCCAGCCAAGGATTCCCAGCAGTGGCGACGGGGCATCATGCCTCCCAAGTATTAGGTTGATTGCTCCAAATATATCAATCCAGTATTCAGAAAGCGCTGGACAGTGCCAGGCCACATGTAAAAAGGAAGCCCTCTCCGCCCCACATTTCCGACATCTGTCATCTTCCCTGAGGCCCATACGGTGAAGGGAAGTCGGAGTTTGGTAGTATCTGTGTAGGAATTTGAAGTGCACAAGCCTGAGTTTGTAGTTTGGGGATAGTGCCAACAGCTGCCCACAGCAAAATGCCCACTGCTCATCCGTCAGCGGCGCCTCCAGTTCATCACCCCACAATTGCTGCGACCTGGGCACCACCAGGGGGGATTGTTCCTGCATTGAGTTGTATAGCCGGGTCATAAGTTTTTTGCGGGATACTCTGACCAGTATGTTCTGCAATGCAGTTAACTGCTGTGGCTCTTCTGGGAAACGATCCCCCAACTCCCTGCACGCAGCCTTGAGTTTGTGGTATGTGAACTTGTCAGTAAATGTCACCGGGCTCTCCGGTGTCTCTGGGGGCAGCTCTAGGAACCTGCCATCCGGGTATATGTCTGCAAATGTGCGCAGGGTGGTGCCAGCGATGGATATATCACCACTGTTGGACTCCAAGCATGGGAGCATGGGATTCTGCTTGAGGGGCATCGCGGGCGCATACAACAGGGGAACAGAAGACCGCTTCAATTACTCTCTCCAGGACCAGCGAAGCATGTCCGCCATGTTTATGTCCTGTGTAGGCTGCAATGCTTTGTGATAGAGTGCCACATTGAGTGGGAGCGGAGAGACCATGTCGGTTTCCACCGCTACGTGTGGTTGGTAAGGTGTGGGATAGATCCAAAAGTGCAGGTATTGGGCTTGTGTGCAAAGTGCGTATAAATGCATGTCCGGTGCACCCAGTCCACCCTGACGCAGTGGAAGTTTCAGCAGTGCCCATGAAACTCTGGCTTGACACCCCGCCCAAGAAAGTGACAGCAGATTGGAGCGCAGGCGTGTAAAAAAGTGTTGTGTCAAGGGGATCGGCACATTGGCAAAAAGATAGAGGAATTTAGGCAGTACAACCATTTTTGCTAGTGCAATCCTGCCTTCCAAGGAGAGAGGAAGCTTGGACCAAATTGCCACCCTGCCCTCAAGCCATGTGATCGCTCTGCCAAAATTCAGGTTCCAGATCTCTTGTATGTTCCTGCTGACCCAAATTCCCAAGTATTCCACTTCCTCCGCTTCCCATCGGAGGGGATAATCCGAGTGTACCTCTGCAGTTTTGTCAGTGAGCGGGAATATGACTGATTTAGACCAGTTGATGGAGACGCCGAAGAGGCCGCCAAACTTGACGAACTCCCGGAGCAGCGGGTTTAGGTTGTCGGCTGGGTTGTTTACATACAAGGTTACATCATCAGCATACAAGGAGATGAGGAGGCTACGGGAACTAAAGGCAATACTCCTTGCCGTATGGTGTTGGCGAACTCGAGCAGCCAGCGGCTCCATAGCGATGGCGAATAAAAGGGGGGACAATGGACAGCCCTGTTTGGTGCCCCTGGAAATTTGGAAAGGCTCTGAGATCATTCCATTCAGTCGTATTCTGGCTCTAGGGGCGGTATACAGTAAGCGAATAAGGTTTATGAAAAGAGGGCTGAATCCCATTCGTGTTAATATGGTGAAAAGAAACGACCACTCCAAAGAGTCAAAGGCTTTTGTTTCATCCAAGAACACCACAGCAGCCTGTGTGTCAGGGTGGAGGTAGTGCAGCGCAGAGAAGACCGTTCTCAGATTGTGCGTGGTGGAGCATCCTGGTATGAACCCTGACTGATCAGGCAGAGCCACATATGTTAAATGTTAAATGTCGTATACTTGTAAAGCGCACAGCTGCCCCAGCAAAGGGGCGTCCCGGTGCTGTATACCACTGGGGAACCCATCCTGGCTTTCCCTGTGAGATGGTCCCTCCTGGGCATCTCCAAGGTGAAGACAAGCATCCCCAGCGCTGATGGGGCAGTTAGTAGAGATTAAGCAAGCTATTGTCCAGAGTTGCTGAGTGGGACCCATGGTTGGAGTAGGCACCAAGGCGAAAATTATCGAGTCCGCTGACCATGGCCCAAGACCCTGCCGCATGGGGAATCGAACCCTGGTCCCGGGCTGACCTCTGCTTCCGGGTCTGCCGCCTCTAACCAGTGAGCCACACCACTCTACCAATGGTAGCAAAGGCTGTAAACGATCAGCTATTATCTTAGCATAGATCTTGACATCCACATTTATGAGGGACAGAGGGCGGTAAAAGTCTATGTATCTATCATCTTTGTCAGGTTTGAGTAGCGTGACAATCAATGCCTCCCTCATCGAGTCTGGAGGTATCCCTACCTCCTGTGCCTCAACAAACACTTGGCGTGCAGGCGGGCAGCTAGCTCTTCCACGTATGTTTTATAGAAGGCAGCCGTTAGTCCATCTGGACCAGGCGCTTTGTTTTGGGGCAGCGCTTTAATGGTGGCAGCGATCTCTGTTATCGTCACTGGTCGATCCATGCACTGTCTGTGCGTTATTGAACCATACCAGCGCTATGGATTCTAAAAAGGCCGCAAGGGTCTCCTCCGAGGGATTATGGGTGGATTTGTACAGTGTGGCATAGTAAGTGGTGAATGACTGCAGTATCTCCCGTTGATCCGTCAGTGCCCTCCCTGTGTGATCAATTACAGTGTGTACTCTTGTTGGTGTGGGGGTGGGACTAATCAACCTGGCAAGCGTGCCGCTCGGTCTATCCCCTTCACCATATATGCGGGCCTCGGCTTGTTTCCCCAGAAATTTGAGTTCTCGCTGCGCTTCTTCGTTAAAGCCTAGCAACTTGTCCTTAAACTGCCCTGCTAGTGTGGGTGTCGGGGACTCACAAAATTTGCGTTCTAGGAGCTGCAGTTCCCTCTCTATCCCTGCCAGTGTACCTCTGGTTTCCCTCAAGACCCCAGCCCTGCGTGCAATCCACTGCCCCCGAATGACCACTTTGAATGCGTCCCAGAGGACGGCGTCAGTCTTGACTGTGCCAGTATTAGTAATGAAGTAATCAACAATATCCTGTCTGACTTCTTCGGTGAAAGCCGCATCCAGGAATGCATCTTGCAGAAGGCACCAAGAAAAGGCGCCGCGCTGATTGCCTGGAATGGCCAGTTCAAGTAGACATGGGGAGTGATCAGAAAGGGACCTGGCCAGTATATCCACACGCGTGGTCCAAGTGGCGACATCCGCCGATACCAACCAAAAATCCAATCTGGACCAGGCTGCATGATGTGCAGACATACAAGTACCCGCTCGAGCATCCATGTTTCGAGCCCTCCACACATCCACCAGGGAACTTTCACATATGATATCTGTCAGAGCCTGACGTGCGTTTGGGTGCATGGGCCTGGAAGCGCCCTGTCTATCAATCGCATCATCTACATTAAAGTCACCTCCCCATATGACAGTGGAACAGCCAGCAACATCAATCTTCACCCAAATCTCTCTGAAAATTTCCGGGTCATCCACATTTGGGCCATATATGGCAACCATTACCACCTCCTTGCCTAGCAGGACCCCATGTAAAATAACATACCTCCCAGCATCATCCACCATTGTCAAGGTTTCCCTCCAATCCACGCCGCGGCGCAGAAGGACAGCAACCCCCCTGGCATAGTTAGAGTAAATGGCTGAGTATACAGAACCCCACCTGGAGTGCTTAAGTCTTGGGGAGCAAGAGGAGTGAATATGCGTTTCTTGTAAGAAACAAATATCTTTATTGTGTCTAGTGAGATAGCTGTGCATAAGTCTGGATTTCCTGTGGTCGCCTAGGCCTCTAATGTTCCCTGTTAGGAGCCGGGTCACCTCCATTGAAAAAGGTCAGCAAGCTCGCGTCCACTCACCATCCGACCCACCATGCACGCTCTGATAATCAACAGTACATGCTTATTGTAGTGCGTCCGACAATACACCAAGAAATACCCAACCGAGACCCACCCTCCACCCACACCAACCCCCCAAACAGGTTGTGTCAAGACCCCCCCTAATGCGCCAAGTCTAAACAAACAAAAGGCGCCAAAACAGTAGAACAAGAGCTTTGTGGGAGACACCCCTCGGAGGCGTGGCATCTCGAGCATACACCCCTGTTTACACAGGGTGGCTGCAGTAGACAGACTATTTCTACAAGCAACAAAATAGGAGAAATAACATTACACATCTACACTTCCAGGCGCATATGGCATCACACAGTATCAATATAAGAACACAGTGGTGTGTGTGATCGCCAAGTCATACAGTCATTCAAATCAGGCCATGGCCGACAATTAACTCGTGTCGCTGCGGGTCAACCATTCAATCATTGTCACTTAACTGGCCTGCAGACTCAGTCCCAGCGTCTGACTTCCTCCCCGGTCTGGGTTTGCATATGTGCTTTGCAAATTTCAAAGCAGATCCCGCATCCAGGAAGTGATGGGTCGTGCCATCATGCACCACCCGAAGCTTGGCTGGGTACATGAGAGAGTAGGGGATCTGTGCTTGGAGCAGTATCTTTTTAGCAGGCAAAAACTCCTTGCGTGCAGCTTGCACTAGGGGTGTGAAGTCGGGGAAGAAGGATATAGCGTTTCCCTTGTGTGGTATTTTCCCCTTTTCTCTGGCCAGTCTTAAGACGAGGTCCCTGTCTTGGTAGTTTAACAGCTTGGCTAGTATCGGTCTCGGCGAGGTCCCCGGGGGCAGCTTTTCCCCCAGTGTTCTATGGGCCCTTTCCACAGTAAAGACGGAGGACAGGTTAGGATCAAAAAGTTCATGCAGGAGATCAGCCACAAACGTCTCCATTTTGTCCATCGCCGTCGTCTCTGGAATGTCCGTGATGCGAACGTTACATCTCCGGGACCGCGCTTCAAGGTCATCTGCTTTGGCACTAAGAGTGTCTATCTTCTTCTCCAGGTTGTTTATATGGGCCTTGGTCTCTTGTTGGAATTTGCAGCATTCCGTGTGCCTATTCTCAAGAACATCAATGCGCGTTTCATGAGCGGCCACCTGCGTTCTCACACTGTCCAACTGGGCTGCCAAGCCGTCAAGTTTCGCGTCAATGCTTTTCAGGCTGGACCTCACCTCCAGAAGCAGGGCAGTCGCGTCGATGTCCTGGGAGGATTCTGTAGTCTGCCCTCCAGTCGCACCAGCGTCCTGTTCTGCCTATTTGGACGTTTTCTTCTGCTCAAACGTGAGCCTAGGCTGGGGCGGGTCTCCCTTTCCCATGGCCAACATGCAACAGTCCGGCGCGTCAAAATGGCAGGCAGGGCAGAATAACCCAACAATCACCAGCCCACAGTAAGAGCGCAAGCAGGGAGGGGGGCTCAAGGCACGCGGGCTGCAGATCCGGAGATGCCCAGGTCAGGCCCAGCTCAGGAGGCCCCGACGAACAGCACGTCCCCCGCAGCAGAGACGGTGTAGGTCCCAAGCCACCACCAGGAAAGTCATCCGGCACTCGGCGGTGCAAGAGT
Source organism: Lissotriton vulgaris (assembly GCF_964263255.1). Taxonomy (NCBI): domain Eukaryota; kingdom Metazoa; phylum Chordata; class Amphibia; order Caudata; family Salamandridae; genus Lissotriton; species Lissotriton vulgaris. Next base: position 486,651,233 of record NC_141698.1, read on the forward strand.
GCACAAGGGCGGGCAGGCTCCAGCGGTCAGCGATTATTACCACCGCAGTCCCCCAGGGCCACCGCCGCAGCAACACAACAGACAGGGAGGGGTGCAACCCCCCTCCCGGAGTCCCGAGCTTCCGGGCAGGTAGGGTTACAGGAATTTAGCACACGCAGCCAGAGCACCCCCGTGGCAAAGGATAATGGGGAGGGCAGGGCGCCGCCAATATTCACAAGGGGCTGCGTCTAGCAGGGCGCGCCGTCCCCCACACAGGCCTCCAGGGCAGTCGGGCCGCGCGGCGCGCTCTTCACAGCGAGAACAGCAGAGTCCGCCTCAGGATGTTACAAGCGCTTTGCGCTGCCGATTTTTCAATCGAGTCTGCCTCAGACCCTCCGCTTCCGTTACACACAGTTTGGAAGTGCGTGTGTCATGAAATAGCAGGATTAGTGCAGGATTTTGGATGCAGCCGGCGGAGCTCGCTTATTAGGCGGCCATCTCGCAGCTCGACAGGCCACGCCCTCCTCAACTACTGTATCTTAGCTACAACAACGATTCTGGTGGTGGGGCCTCTACATACAGACCCGTGATTATGTCCTTCAATTTGACATTTGCCAGCAGCTCAATTATTATTATTATTATTATAGAATTTTGTACCGCGCACGGTTACCCTTGGGCATCCCAGCGCTTATAGAAACCCAGACGAGTACAGCGTGCGCTTAATAATTTCCCTAGAGGGTTTCTAGGTGGGCGGACCCCATACAAATTGGTTTTTGATATCAAAATGTTCGTTCCGGATCTTGATGGTCTAGACTGGGTGGCGGCTGCTGCCCCTTTTGACGTAGATGAACACTGTCATGTTTTACAGGATCTACAAAAGACGAGAGACGGTCTTTCAAAGGAACACTTGCCCTTCACATCTGATGCTGCTTTGCAGATCCTGGTAGTTGGCTGGCTACCCCAAGTCGGAGAACTGGTCCGAGAGAAGATTGAGAACAAGAAAGAATTTGGCCCCTCGTATTGAGCTCCAGCTCCTGTGCTTTGCTTGCAGGGAACAAGAACAGTCATTTTACCACCACTTCCAGGTCGTAAAGAAAAGAGGTACATCTCCATTGACAATGTCAAATTACACAGAGTGACCGATTCTTCTTAGTATGACGTCTGCGGTCTCCTGCCCGTTCGCTACAGAGAAATTCTGTTCTGGTTCAGGCTCCTAGGAACAGGCCTGTGGATATTGTTTTTCGAGTCCTTTAATGGCCTCCTCACCCAATGTTCATCTTAATGAAACCGAATACACTTACCCTATGTATGGCCAATGAGTCCAGATTTTCTTTTGACACTAACTCTTCCACATCGAAGTCTCCCTCAAAAATTTCTGTTTTTGCTACTGGGTTTAAAAAACATTTTTTGATTCCCCCTTGGATATACATCTGGCTGATTCTTTTTTCTATTTTTTTGTTCATGTCCATTGGATTTGTGGTGACTTTTTTCGGCCTTGAGAAAGGCCACTACTTTGAGGAAAGAACTGTGATTCGGCTGAATAATGGAACTTTGGCACCCCACTCTTCATCCCACATTCACCGATTCCGGAGAGACTTGGCTTTTGTAAATATTACTGCTTGGCCCGTCTTAGATAGGATTGTTTGGGATGCTGTAAAATTTCAGATACATTGAACTACAGAGGTTATCAATGTACCGAATGTCCAAAGAGTTTCTATGGGAGATGTGATTAAACAGAACATTCGTTCTGATGATTGGGATGTTCAAGCTGTAGAGGCTTTGTTTTCAGACTTGAAATACTATGCTGCCTTTGATGCTGAAGATTTATATTTAGATTCTGCAAATTATGGTGATTTGTACAGTTACCAACAGTTTGGCAATCACTACCTGCACAAGGCTAATACAAGGAGGAACATAGTTAACTACACCCAATTGGAACATTGTCCCGTGCCATTATAAGGCAGCTCCAGTTCTTTTTTAAGAAATTCACATACTTTAGTGACTTCAATCAGTCAAGTGCTAATTCATTTTATTTTAAGATGACAGAAAAGTCCTCTTCCAAAGTTAAACTTACCCACACAAAATTATTGTATTCCAAGTCCTTTTTAGACCAGTTGGCTGTTGGGGGCTATGAACTGTGAAAATATACAATAGATCTTAAATCAGTTTGGGGTTCTAAAAATTGGCAGGTGCAAGGCACTGAGGCTTTGCATTGCGCATGTCTCCTCCCAAACCATATGCTGTTTTTAAATTCGACAATTTCTCAAACAACATGCTTTGGATTGGCTACTCCTAAAAAACTGAATGCTGCTTATTTTCCAGAATTAGATAATACCCCGGTTGGGATAATAATGCGAGTTTGTCAATTAAAGAATTACAGACCCTGATGCAGAATTCTACCTTTAACATTTCCAGCTTAGACCCTGAGGGTTGGTTGTTATGGCACAAAAGTGCAGATTCCTGCCAACATCGTTTTCTGGGTTTGGCCCCTGGCTACACACAGGTTAGGGTTGATCAACGTTTTATAAGTGACCATTCTGTCACTACCTATTCAGTCGGCAAGGTATGCCAGAGTTGGCTCAAACACTCGACTTTTGCGTCGGTTAAGTTGCATTTATCTAAACTAACTGACGATGTTGGTCTGAATGATTTTGTTGAGGGTCCTGCTTCGGGCAGATCTAAACGTTGGATATATGCTGCTTACAATGAGATTTGGAAACTGTCTCATATTGAGGCTGCTTCTATATTGAGAGCTATAGATCAGGGGAATTTAGAAAAAGTGCTTGCTGTTGTAGATAATAGCATTAACACACTGTCTTCCCGCATTTATACATTAGATAATATTGTTTCATCTGTTGTTGATATTTTGCAAGAAGATGTTTCTGTGTTATTTCATGGTCAAAATCAACTGTGTTCTATCATGCAGTTTGCATGGACTTTGCAAACGTTGAAAGCTGGCATAGTGTCCTGGGACTACATGAACACTACCTCGCTATTTGCCCTGTTTAATTTGACTGACAAGCAGCAGTTTATGTCAATGAAGGATGCCACGTTTTCTATGTTACATATTGAAACATTGGAACCATTGCCATTTTCTGTGGCTGAGACAAATTTTGCTGTGTGGCTTATCCATGGAATAATAACGCTGCCTTTTTCGCTTTTCAAATTTGAAGCTTGCATGAAGTGTTATGCTATAGGCAGGTATGAACCTTTAGGCAGCGCTTATCTCCATGAAGCTTGGTCACTGCTGTTTACTTATGGATGTCCGAGGGAGGGTAAAGAAGTTTTTTTTGAACTGTGAGGACTGCACCAAGACACCTGATCACTCATTAATATGTAGGAATATACAATTGCATGGCTCTTGTAATCAGAATGCACCAAATTTGGCTAGCATTTAAAGGGTACCCCTACACCTGGTATCCCACCGACATTCACATTACTAGCAAACAGTAGTCATTTACTTTTAAATAATGAAAATTGTTATGGTATGATTGCCAAAATTCCCTACATAGTTACGGTTAAGGAAAGAGTAGTTTGTTGTAAAAACGTACTGTTTCCTCCTCCACATGGGAAGCTGGATGTTTCCATCTGGCCGTCGATTCCGACCTTGAAAGCAGAGTGCAACAAAATGAGCCGTATAAGAGCTCTTTTGTCCCAGAAAGGGTTGCCCTTACATCTGCTCAAGAAACATTTGTCCTTCACGTGGCAAACACCTGCACAGAAGTGCATGCTTTGTTAAATACTGATTTGCCCTTGCATTTTGGGCAATATTTAACGCTTCCTCGACCACTGGGCTGGCTCACTTTTTTTAAATTGTTAGTAGTGGCCTTGTGACTTCCTTCCATACTATATTGGTGTGTTCCCAGCGTTTTTTCATTCAATTTTCTCCAGCCTCTTTGGTGGATGTCCCTTAATGCTCACATTAGTGGCCGGTGTGCTGATATTGTTTTGTTTATTTCAAAATGGATGCACATCCTGTGTCAAACGACAATATGTCCCGGCTGTTGCTGCTCCGCAACCGAATGCTTAGTTAATATGGAGCGCTGCCTCTTGCTACATTGAGTGCGGCTTATGGATTATCGTTTCGATTTTCCTTTTTCACATGCGTCCAGCCTGTCTTTCATTGCCTGAGCTGTGATTTCGAATGGTCCCTGGATTTGTACCTCTGCAGTACGGTGTCTCCTGACGCGGATTATGATCAGTTGACGAGCCCCTTAGTTGATCATGAATTGCTCTGTTGTGGCGGCGGGATTATGGCCTTTGCAGTGATCCATGGAGTCTTGGGAAGTTGGAATGTATTTGCAGCGGCGCATGACTTCTTGGCTCGCAGTTACATTGAAGAAGACCCGAGTTATCCTCTCATGTTCTAGAGGCTCAGGTCATTGAGAATTAGTTATGTTCATTCCCATTACTGAACTGGATGGCTGAACTGTTCTCGGATGAGAATAGTGACTTCCTGTTGGAGGCTGTCGCTTCATACTGTGCATACACACTGTTGAAGTGAGATTTTTTTCTTCGATCACTCTCTTTCAGGACTGACGTCATGTGTTGAACAGCAGATTTATTTCCTTATCCCTGGGTTTTGATGTCTGAAACATATTTAAGTTTTATTGACTCCCGTTCCCATACTGAATTTGATTGTTTTTTATTTCAGAGTTGTTCCCGTTTTTTCCATGTTTTGGCACATTTAAACTTGATTCTACTTTGAACGCGAACTCTGCTTTCATGGTTGGCCCTCTTTCTTCCATGTGGTCCGATCAAGGGATGGTGTCATGGGTATGACCCTTACATTCACACAGTGTTAAGTTAGCATGGGTTTATTAAGAAGTTTAAACGCCATTTTACTTTCCTGCTCTGCTTTGCACACGGCTCGCATTTGCGCTATTGTTTAGAGAAGGCTAAGTATTTTGCTTCACATGAGAAAGAAAGCTGTTTTTCTGCATTTCTAAACTGCCTCGTTAGTTTTGTCTGTACAGTGAGCGCCTAGACAGTGAAGGTTATCTTGGACACTGTGTCTGTTGTTCGAAATGATCAGTGCACGTTCTACCCATAACACACATGCAGCTGTGACCACCTCGGATATTGGTGCGTTTAATAATGCACTGCGTAGGCATGATCACACTCACTTGGAGAACATTTGTATGCTGAGCGCTTGTGCAGAATTCGATGTGATCCACTTCTGTTAAGTACCAGAGGTATGGGGCCGCATAGCTAAGGCTATGGGACCTTCTATTAGTTATAAAATAACCACTAGCAAGGGAGGGTGAAATATAGGTGTATATTTAACCTGTTTCCATTAGCATAGTAACATGCTTTCTCCCTTTGTATTTTATGGAATAATAACTATGCTGACAGTATTGATTCTGATAATATGTCTGCTTGTATTTGCTAAGATGCTGCGCTTGAGATCACAGCATTAGAAATAAACATTTCAAGCTTGCTTTTGTCTCAATTACTCCCTGTTTTGGACTAATATGAGAGTGTAACAAAAGTGTTCTTGTTTTCCACATCACCTGAGGAATCCCAAGTTTCATGTTCTGGGTTGACTAATCATTGGGGTTTTTGCTATAGGACGAAGAACCAATGAGTCACTGATGCTAGTCTGGTAGGGGAATTTGGGTACTAAGGTGAGTTTTGTCACACCCTAATTCACCGAGGTCCTAAGTCTTTATGCACAGTTATGTGTAGGAACAGAATCCCTGCTACAGCACCATGGTGCAAGGATGTCCTTCTTGCACAAAAACAATCAGTAAAGGCATTTTTGTTCTTTAATATATGCTGTGCATTGCAGCATATATTGAAAGAGAAAAAAGAGGAGAAGTGAAAACAATTTTCTTCGTTGTGCTTTCCTACACGAATAGGAGGATTGTGTAGCATTCACAAACATGTGATTTATGATTTCTGATAAATATGGAGATGTGTCTTGTTCTATGAGTGTTCTGTGCAAACACACACAGCAAAACGTATAGAACACCTTTTCAATGCAAAGTACTATGTATGATGAGATTATATTTACATGGAAAAGAAAATGTATACAGAATGCCTTTTCTTCACCTTTTAAATAAGAAAGAGAGTTAATGGCTAGGCCAACTGTTAATATAGGAGTACATTTGTGTACTGATAACAAAGAATAACAAACACTTACAACTACTTACGTTTTAGGAAACTCATATGACATTATTATATATTACTCAAGGGAAGGAATGTGATCTAATATGACATGTACAAAAACACTGACTGATGTAGTTTAAGTTAAAGAGTTTCATTTCTTTTAATTCTGAAATTATCAAAACCTGCAAAACAACCATATTAGTCTATTCTGTACTATACCATATATCTTGCAGACAGGTGTTGTAAAACTGTCCCCTATTTTATACCTTTTTGTATTACAATTTTCTGACAGAAAACTAGTCCATCCATGTTCCTTTTCTACAACTGTGTGGAAACACAGTCCATTGTGCATTTTAAGACTTACTTAAACTTACCTCAACAGTAATACACGTAAAAATAGTACACATTTTATTCACTTGTTTTTTATAATCTAAATGGTGATAAATTTGATATCTTAAAATTAAGATCTGTAAAAAAAAGAAAAAATTGTTATAACACATAATAATAAATTTTTAACAGCACAGCATGATTTGAACATTTTACAAAGTAACTGTCTTTGCCTTTTTGCTGCTCTCAGAATATATTGAATTTCACTAGAAACAGTGATTTCAATTGTACTCATCACATAACAGCGGGCAAAAAAAACCAATCAATTAGATTGTTTAAAAAAAAACAATAATCCATATATAGTAAAATACTAAGGGCCAGATGTAGGTGTCAAAATACCGGTCGGAATCGGCCGTAAATACCGATTTTTGGTTGTTTCCGACCGGTATTTCGACATTGGTATGTAGGGGCACTGAAAACCTACAGATTCGGTAATTTTACCGAATCAGTAATTTTACCAAATCGGTAAAATTACCGATTCTGTTAAAATTACAGAATCAGTAAATTTTACCGATTCGGTAAATTTACTGATCGGTAAAATTACTGAATCTGTATTTTCCTATGTAGGTAGCACTTCTAACAGTGCTACAGGACCTTTAGAATTCGTTATTTACCATGTAATACAATTGCATGGTAAATAACAAATTCTTGTGTACATGCACATCTGTGCATGTACACCTGTGCCATGTGGCACACAGACATGCCCTAAGGGCATGTATGTGTGCCACATGGCGCACAAGCCAGTTACAGAGGTGTAACAGGGTGTCAAAGTGACACCTTGTCCCCCTTTGCAATTCAGTATTTTTACCGATTCGGTAAATACCGAATCAGTATTTGCTATTGAATCCTATGGGCTTCAAGGCCCATAGGATTCAATAGAAAATACTGATTCAGTATTTACCGAATCGGTAAATACCGAATCTTACAGATTCAGTAAAAAATACAGAATTATTACCCACATCAGATTTACCGATTCTAAAATACAGAATCGGTAAAATTCTGTATTTTAAAATCGGTAAATCTAAATTACCTACATCTAGCCCTAGATAATACAAATCACACGTACATCAAATGATTACTGCTAAGAAAATTTTATAACTTAAATTTATAAACACTATAAATAATGCCAGTTAAAATAATACACCGAGACAATGTGCAACAAAAAGTCCATAATTCAAAGAAATACATTTCCTTGAGGCCAAATTGTATTTTTGCTGTCATTTTTATGGAAATTATCCAATGATAATCCTATGAAATGATAACAATAAATTCCTCAGAGGCTGAATTATCTTCCTAAAACTTTGGCTTTAAAAATATTAGGTAGGTATTTAGTAATTCGAAAGGCAAACGTTGTTTCAAAACCAACTCACCATCATTATAAAGACTCCAGCCTTTCTCACTTTTGAGATAGGCAGTGTAATGTCCAGATGTTATTGAAGGACCATTGTGGAAAATGATGGCTACTTCTACAAAAGTCCCTCCAGATATTGATAGTTGTGTAGCTACAAAATGTTTTATTAAAGTGTCCAATTTTCTTCCGTCAGCTGTACAACGTTGCATCATTAAAATTATATATTTTTCTTACCTTTGGATAAATAATGTTGGTAACATTTCTGATTTGCATTGCCTACACTCCATGTTTTGGTTTGCAGCTTTAACTAATTTACTGAAAGGCACTGATTTACAGTCCGGTATTGTCAAATATAAAAATCTTTCAGTGTCTATATTAGTGCTACATGTATACATACAATTTTCACATTGATGTTCCCATTTATAACAAAGGCCAAAAATATTCTCTATGTCTACAACTTCATTTTCCAATTCTGTAAGCATATACATTAGAAACTCCTGAGCATATTGTTGAATATTTTGTGTAAATTGTGTAGAACCAGAACATATATCCAAAATATTAGGAACATCAGAAACGCTTTGTATTTTACTTTTATCTGTTCTCAATTTTTCATAAAGAAAATGTAACAAGGATCAAAATATTTTTTCACGATTCTCCATAATTTGCTGTTGCAAACCTTCAAGAAAAAAGTACCATTGACCACTACATTAGCATAGCAGAACTATTTTCAAACTGAAAACCAACAATCTCTTCAACAGTGTCCTTTTTTGTTTTTGCTTGCAATCACAACATTATCTTGTTTTTTCCCTTCTCTACACCTTCAGTACAGATATTCTCATACCTTCTTTTTTGACCAACCACATGCTTTTCAAATACAGGATATTGACCTAAATTAGGAGCATGTGTTCTTCTTAAACTATTGTACTATTTGACACAGTTGGCATCTGCAGTAATCTTAGTATCATCAAAATCAATCAAAAACAAACCAGATAATGTTCTGACTCGCGACAAAGCAACATATGCCATACCCTCTTTAAACACAGTATTTCCAATGTTCACCAAAGCACTGTCAACAATTAAACCTTGAGATTCATGAATAGTTACTGCATATGCCAGAGGAACTGGAAACTGTTTTCTACAGACTATAAATCTTTCACCAGCAAACAATTAACAGAACAACAACCAATTTGTTCCGATCAAATTTACTCTTTAAGACTTCAATACCATCTTCATTTTGATAATTAACAAAATCCACAACTTTGCCCATTGCTCCATTAACTAAACCTTTTTCTACATCCAAATTATGCCTTAAAATGATCCAACAGTTTCTACATGCATATAGATTCTTTTCTAAACCAGCAGCTTTAGATATTGATTTTTCTAAAGAATCCAATTTTGTCTTCAATTTTTCGATCAAAATATTAGTGAATCCTTCATGTTTTATTTTATCAATAGCTTCCATTTTTATTATTTCTTCATTTTCCAATTTCAAAAGTTGTTCATTGAATATAGAACACTCACGCAGTGTTGGCATTAAGCATATTACAAATTTCTTGTCTGCAATTTCCATGTATATTTTCTCAGGAACTATATTTTTATCTCGAAACAAATTGGAAAGTAATCGAGTCTGTAAAGCTTGTTTGCCATGTTCTGTCAATGGTCCAATTCTTATATCTTGGAGAATAGTTCCATAATCCACATCATTTGCCTGTCGCATATTTGTAATGAGTTCTTTGTATTCAAAATATGACCAAATGTTTACGTTTCCAACACTACCCAGAGACTTTCTGGTGTCTTTATGCGCAAGTGTTTTAAAAACTGGTTGTCCTTTTACAGGAGTCAGTTGCAGTAGATCTCCAAAAACTATGACGTGTTTTCCTCCAAATAATACGTCATACTCTGTTTTAGGAATTTGCTGCATTCTTAAGTGCACAAAGGCACGCATTAAGTTTGATACCATGCTTATCTCATCAATAATGAAAAGTTTCATTTTCTTCAAGACTCTTGAAACTTCACAGCAAGCTTCTCCGGATAGCTTGTGGTATTCCAATGTTTTTTTAATGCTCTACTGGTAGCATTAGTGAACAATGTAAAGTAATTCCTTTAATGTTGTGAGCTGCCAACCCAGTTGGAGCAGTGACAACACAAGACAACACAAGACGCAGGTATTTTCTGTAGATAACTTGTAATTACTTTAATTAAAAAACTTTTTCCTGTTCCAGCTTGTCCACTCACGTACATTCGGATAGGTTGAAATGAAGTACATGAGCACTTTTTCTTTTCATGAAGTAATCCATGGTCAATCTGTTGTCTCACTTGCTCATATATTTTTTTTTGCTCAACATTTAGCTGTTCTTCTAAATTTCCTAAGTTTGTTACATCTTCTTGAGCTTGATGCTGTTTCCACCTCATTCATGGCGATTGCTGCTTCGTTTTCAACAATTGGTTGTCCTAGTGGATCTTGACTCAGCGCATCAGAACTTTGACTGTCTTGAGAACTGTCTCTAGCAATCTCAGCTGCAATTGTAGCTTCTAGATCAATTTCATCGTTCAACATTTTCACATAAGTTGCAAAAGCACTTCATTGTATGCTATCTTTACAAGCATTAAAGGAATCTTCATAACTCTGGAAATCTCCAAGTAATTCCAATTCTGAACGCCACGGTTTAAACAGTTGTAAAAGAGCTCTAAATAGTAAAATTCCCTTTTATCAGCAGTCACAACTCAGCTTCCGGTGATTAATCAAATTTCCTTTAGTTTGTTTCACCAAACATCCTTCAGAACCAATGAAACCATATTTTCCATCATTGATGTTCTCTGTAGTATTCCGTTTAAAAGTGTAGTTTTGCAGCACTTCATAGAGACACGTGTTCTCAAGATGATGACTTCTGTTTGGGTAATATGTATCCAACATATTCGTTTTCAAAATATCTGTACATTCTGGCTCTTTTGCTTCTAAATATTCAATTTCTTGTACAGATTTCAGTACTCGATTTCGCATTGCTGCAAGAACTAGACTCACATAAATGGTTCTTGTAGATTTGGAGTATAGACTTGCAGATGATCACTGATCTGAGCAATCATATGCTCCGATTTCTCAATGCGATAACATCTTCAAACTGAAACTGTATAATTTCTTACTTGGAGTTTTCTCTTGAGAAATCTCTTCCCACATTTCTTTCAATTCTGTCTTTTCTGATTTTGTAATATAAGATGTTACATATCGAGCAACAGCAATGGAATTGTCCGCAACATATTGAATATCCATGTTAGCATTCCACATGGACAAAATGACTGGGATGTAGTCATTTATGTATTTTGACTCTTTATTTTTCCTTAAGTTGTAGGTATTTTTTGGAGACTTTCTTGTGATAGTATGTCACAAAGATGGCATAAAACTATTCACTCTTCCTTTCGATATTACAGGACGTGGAAATCCAAAACGACATTTGGTGTAGAACTTGTCCTTAGATTTGTACTTTCGTCAACAGTATTTTCCACATTGGTAGCTTTGGAATCGTACCACTTGTGCTCTTAAGTTGTTTTCTTCTGTGCTTTTGGGTACAGCACATGTTGTATATTGTTCAATAAAACTCAAAACAGTATCATCTGCATCTGTTCCAAATTTGGGAGTGTCCTTAATCCATAACAGCATATGTATATGAGGAGCACTTCTTGCTTAATACTCCTTTCTCCAAAAGAAATCCATAACTTCTCCAAGAGAAGGATTTTTTTTATTGCAGATAAAAGACATCATAGCTAAGGGTGGGCGTAGTTCACAAAGTAGCGCTACGCGAAGCCACGCGAAGTGCACTTTGCACTACGCGAACTTCACGTAGCACTACACGAGCTGCGTAGTAGCATGTTCGCACTGTGCAAGATGCGTTTTCAATGATTGCACAGTGCGGACAAGCATCCGGCACTGTGCAGTCATTGAAAACGGCATCTTGCACCGTGCGAGCTGTAGTTTTCTGCTGCTCGAGTAGATTTTTACTCGAGCGGCAGCTTTCTCAACGCGAACTGGTAGTTTCTCATTGCGAGCGGTCGCGAGCATGCGCAACCACTCGCAATGAGAAACCTGACCTCCCCGCGTTGAGAATCTCGCCGGGATGTCATTTTGCTTGCTCGTGGTCGTGAACATGACGTTGAGGACCGCAAACAAGCAAAAAATGACCGCTGCACTACGCTACGCTGCACTACGCGTGTTCGCACTGTGCTACGTGCAGCTCGCGTAGTGCGAAGTTGCGCAAACTCCGCAAACTACGCGAGCGTAGCGTAGTGCTTCGCCCAGGGTTAATCATAGCCTCAAATCTATGATTGAAATACATGCATACATTAACAGGATTCAAAGAGCACAATTCTATAGGTGCCTTGTATTCAATGTTTTTTATATTCGAATTTGCCTCTCGAAGAAATTCTAGTAAATCATCCCAAGCGTACTCAGCACAGCTCAGGGTAAGGAACCATGTTGGAGTTCCTAAGTTCCGTAGCATACATTTCAGTTCTCCATGACAACGGTACCAATATTCATTAGTCACACGCTGACATGCCATTAAATGAATGAGCTGAGATTCTAGATGATCATCTTCTGGTTCACTTTATCCATAAAATCTTTTGCAGATACATTTTGCAGATGTATTCCAGATTTTAGAATATGGTTGACTGCATATGAAAGTCCAGACAAGTCACCTTCAAACAAAAGATGAAATATATAAGGGATACATTGTCGAAATCTTGGATCTTCTGCATATAATCTTGTTGTCCAATATTCAGATGCAGGAATCTGCACAGGACTTTTATCATATCATCCTCCTTTTCCAGTTGGGAACAACTGTGGAAAACAATGAGCTTCCAAGCTCTCTTCCCATACACTCATGGGACTTCATTTTGCTTTTTTCATTTGGAACAAATCAATTGTGTTTCCCATCACTTCTTTTGAATGAAGTGGATGCACACTATAATGTACATAGATTTCTTCACATCTTAACAAATTAACTTTTTCAATTTGTCCACTTGACGTTTCAGTCTCTTTTCTAAAAGTATTTCTTATTCTCCTATATAAACATTCTCATAGTATGCATTGTTATTTTATCAAATACAATGTTGCCTTTTGCACTTTCCTAACATCCACTAACTCCTGCCTCTTATTCTTAGTTGGCACACCATTAACAAGAATAACTAGAGGTTCACTTTCTACACTGTCTTCACCACTAGTTTCAATATTTTTCTTTAACTCTATCGGTAAATACACCACTCTTCCTTTTTATCCTTTTTGTAAATCTGAAGGAGGCAATTTACCTGTTTTAGGCTCCATACGAACAATAGCCTGACAAGGGTGCACACATTGAATGAGAATAGACTCATTGGCATTGAGATCTGTCAGTTCTGGAGGAATAGCACCTAACTTTTAATTATTATGCACAGCTCTATAAGGCATTCTATTCTCATCTAATGTGTTATAACAATATTTACAAATACGCTGATCAGAACCCAAATCAAAACAATTCTCTACCAACAAATAAGTTGCAAATTCCTTCCACATATCATTATTTTCTTTTTCACTTTTAAAATACAGATCAACACTCCTAGTCTGATCTTTGTAGTGAGTTCGGCGACAACAAATACAAGAAAAATTTGGCCTTTCACCTGAAATCACCTTAAACTTTGTAATTTCATTTTCAAAATGTTTTGTACAACTATGTTCAACATTCTCTACAACATTTTCTTCTATTAATGCTTAAGTTTCTTCACTCTCTTCTTCAGGACCAAAGTAACAAAACTCAATATCATCACAAACCTTTTTCACATCTGATACTGACCCTCACAAAAGAGCACTGTTCAACTCATTTAACTTTAGTGCTGGACTTTTCGCATAATACAATCTTCTCACTAACTTCCGCATTTGAGTATGATGTACTGCCAACATCCTGAAATGGTAAAAAACACTTTGACATACTTTCCTAGAAAGACAAGCCAGAGAATGACCTTGCAAACCAGTATGTTTTCTTACTCTGCAAAGGTTTAGTCCTTGCAACAGCTTAATCTTTTGTTTAACACTTTTTTTACAATATGCTTGTAAGAAATTGCGTACTTTATCAATAGATACTTGACATACACTACAAATAGAACTACAATCCCAAGTGTTCACTGGGGCTTTAGGACGTCTACCTGGAAATTCATCAGCTTCTGCATTTCTAGGAACCATTTGCTCTTTCTCAATTGGACAACCAGCTCTAACCTTATAAGCTCGACCACTGGTGTCAACTGCATGCAACAAATTATTGCTCTGTAAATTACTCTCTTCATTTAAAAAAGGCTCTGAACTTGAACTATGTTTACATTGCCCTAAAAAAATCACAAATATTAGCTTTATTTGACTAGCGAAATTTGAACAACTGACTGCAACCAATCTTGAGTGTATCAAGAAGAATCTACTAAAGAGTGTCCAAGATAAGGAACTGTTGATAAATGGACCTAGGAGTATTTCTGACACTAACTTGATCTCCCATGTGTCGGTTTCCAATCCAATGGAAGGAACTTCTCGGGTGAATGCTGGAGCTGGACTTAGTGCCAAAGGTGGTCAGATCCGCAGGGAATTTTGGATTCCACAAAGGGCAAGACTATAGAACATCACTCACTGGGAGAGGGTACAGCTAAAGCCTTGCAGGGAGGCAGGAAGAGACAATATAATACTAATGATCATAAGAATATGCTGCCACATATTGACTTACCACCTGAGTACGCACCCTATGCTGTTGTTTTGACAGGGTTCTAGATTTAGACAAGGGAAGCGCTGAATCGTATACCAAATTAAAGAATAAAATGATCCACTGGCTGAATACCATCGAACCCTTACCCCCTTATATGCAAAGTCAAATTTTGTTTGCACGTAGAGTGAGCTGGGCGGGTCGGAGACTGAAAGATGTAGCGGGTAACTGCATAGTCGTCAATTTTAGAGACACGTTGATGAGAGGCCATTCTACACTATGAGAACTAGTATTCAGAAATCTGACCTCAGCTATTTTTATACCCCTCCAACGCAAATGGATAATTTTGGTTTACAAGGAAAGACAAGCGAAAGGGGATTATTGCACGGCAATGTCAGTAACAGAACTGGGCTAGATGGTTTTGGTTTTGTGCCCAGTATCCCTCTTAGAAATAGATTCAGCGTGCTCGACATGGTGGACTGACTAACTCCCAACAGGTCAATCCAGCAGAGCGATATTACTACGGATATGGGGGTTGAGGTCACGAGACAACAGTTAGATTGAAGTGATGTGACGGGCCTATAGATAGATCCAGAGATACTATAGTTGGTGCCTGTGAGGAGGTGGGATATCCTATAGCTGTTGCTAAATCTAATAATTTTATATCTAGTAAGGGGGATTTTATACCTGAAACTACTATGACTATTGATAATAACTTTGGGTCTCTTGTAGTTATAGATAGACGAGATTTGGAGGTGACCCTTGAGAGTATACCACATGCAAGCAAACACAGACCTAATAGAGGAGCATCACAGCGCCAGATAGGGAGCTCACAAGGAGATATTAGTATTTCAACAGATCCAAGGCCAATATTTAAGACCACAGAAACGAGTAATATTTTAAAGATGCTATCGTGGAATATTGCAGGGCTCGCATCCAAGGTGAGAGACCCCTCTTGGCTAATATTTATAAAGGATTATTCAGTCATCTGCCTGCAAGAATCATGGGCAGTTGAGACATCACATATAATTGGCTATCATACAATCCGTACCCCTTCCAGTCTTAGCAAGATGGGACGTAATAAAGTGGAATTATGTACTTATGTGTCTGACCTGGCGGGTGAACTGGTAGTGAAACTTGAGAATGGGTCCGAATTCTACCAGATACAGTCAGTATGTTTTGGGGGAGAGAAGGGAACAGTTCTAATACATTTTTATAATAACATCCCGAAAACTGAAATCAATAAGGTACTAGAAGAATTATGTCAAACCCTGAAACACATAGAAGAACATCTGCTGGGGAATATGTGTTTAATATCGGCTGGCGATTTTAACTGTTCTCTATGCCCATATAACCACTTGGGTATCTGTGGTATGGGTAAAGACAAAGAAGACCCTATAACACATTTTTCCCATACTATTATTGGGGACTTGCTGAATGAAATAATTTTCCAATTTGACTTGGGCTTTGCTAACGAACTATGTACACCCCCTGTACCCCCTTTGAGCCAACCTTTATTGGGAGGGGGTGTAACTCAGTAATTGACTTTGCTCTTACATCAAAAAGGTATTCTGGCAATGTTTATACTTGTAAAACATGCGAAATAGCGATGAGTGACCATCACCCGATTACACTACATTTTTTCCTTGCAGGGGGTAAAAAAACATACAAAGCAATAAAACCAACATATAATTATAAAATAACTCTCGCAAGGAGAAATGGATATACTATAAATTGGGCCAAAGTGGAACCAATGGTTTTTCTTGAAACCCTAATTGAAAATAAATATAGGGATTTTGAAACATGCCTCTCGCAGACAGGTGATAATGCACTAGTCTTCGAGGCCTTCCTTAGAATCACTGGGGAAACACGAAATCTTCTCACTAAGATGCAGAAATAGGGCATGAATGAGGCACAGGGCTGGTTCGATAGGGACTGTAGCAAGGCACATGCTCATTTAATGAAGGTCCTAAAACAAGAGACCAGAAGTAAGGAAGAAGCCAGGCTGGCCAGAACTGATTACCAACTAGCAATTAAAATGCGTAAGACCCAGTTGAAAATGGAAGCTTGGCAGGCGCTACATCAGGCCTTTATAACAAAGGATAACATGGGCTTCTGGAGGGCTGTTAATGCCCCCTTTTTCACAGATAGGGGAACCGATATTATCGACGTGGCAATCACGGAAGTTAAATGGGTTAAATATTTTAAGAACCTTTATGAGACTGACGTCTTTACCCAGAGTGAGGGAATTACTGCTGTAGAGGGAGATGATAATGTTCATATTACATCCTTTCCCTTGAACATCCAAATCTCCTGAGAAGAAGTTTTAACAGCCATTAATGAGAGTGCCTCAGGGAAAGATCCAGGGCCTGATGGTGTGCCAGTGGAGGTATACAAGTCTAATACTGAGCTATGGTCCCCGTTCCTAATAAATGTTTTGAATAGCTGTAATAGACATAGGTTTATCCCCACTTGGCTAGACGCTATTGTGATTCCAATCTTCAAAAAAGGGAGATAGAAATGAACCTAATTGCTTTCGTCCAATTTCATTACTGGACTCACTTATGAAAGTCGCCGGGAGGGTTATTTTAAATAAATTACAGTTTTGGGTAGAAGAGACGGGCTTACTTTCGAAGTTTCAATACAGGTTTAGGGCAGGACTGGGAACGGCTGAACAGGGAATAAATCTGGCTCTAATCATAGGTAAATATGTATTAGCAAAAAGGGAAAAACTTTTTTTAACGTTTGTCGACCTAAGTTCAGCCTTCGACTGTTTAAACCATGATAAACTCTGGAGCACCTTGTGGTTGAGTTTTTTTCAAATAAATATCCTTTTTCTGACTTTTTCTTCTTTCTTTCTGCGGCATGATAACTTTATTTTAACAATGATAAACAGTATCTGTAAACAATAAAGATATATAAGTATTTATTAAAAACTTTATTGCAACAATTGACGAAGGCCGATGCCGAAACGCGTCTTGATGTGCTGAAAGTTTCCGGTGTCTGTCAACATTCTAAACAGTCCGGAACGGCCGCCATCTTGTCTCTTGGTAGGATCGAGAGACAAGAGGAGGAGAAAAACGAAGGGGGAATTTAATGAAAGGGGGCAAGGTAGACCCCTCTTGACCCCCTAGGAATGATGTTGGGGTTATTAAAGGGTCCCGTGGGGCAAATAAAAAAAAATTGATTTTTCGCGGTAGAAGCGCTTTCCAGTTCGCGAACCGGTAGCGAAACGGGAATTCGCCATTTTGTGTTTCGCTTTAATTAAATTACAAGATGAAGGAAAAACAATGTGAGAAATGGGTATAAGGGGGTACGGGAGACGTATCCTGACCCCCTATGTTTTCTGAGGGTGGCTGAGGATGCTCATATATGTTGATACATGTCTTCCAGCAGCTGCGCGTGAGCGGAATTTTTTTTTGCTGCGTGACGTCTGTTAACGTTCGATTCGAAGGAAATCAGGAAGTGTTGACTGCCATTTTGTCACTGCGAGTAAATATATTGTTAAAAATAATTGTTATAAATTAATCCGTATTGATAAACATTGTTTGCCTTTTTGCCTTTTTTCCAATGCCACACTTTTGTCGTGCACGGCAGCCATTTTAGATGCTTTGACCCGACCCACTCTCTGCACGCTGCCGATCCTCAGCATGGCTCCCCACCCTCGCAAGCATCTCCTCCACGCACTGGTCACCCCCGCTCTCTCTCTCTCTCATGCATGGGCCATAAACCTCCCCCCATCTGCGATGCTCTTCCCTGAGAATCACACCCTGTGCCCGCCCGACACCACCCTTTCACCCTATTCACTACCGCACCCTCTGGGGGTACGGGAGATGTATCCTGACCCCCTATGTTTTCTGAGGGTGGCTGAGGATGCTCATATAAGTTGATACACGTCTTCCAGCGGCTGCGCGTGAGCGGATTTTTATTTTTTTGCTGCGTGACGTCTGTTAACGTTTGATTCGAAGGAAATCAGGAAGTGTTGACCGCCATTTTGTCACTGCGAGTAAATATATTGTTAAAAATAATTGTTATAAATTAATCCATATTGATAAACATTTTCTGCGCCATCTTGCCTTTTTTCCAATGCCACACTTTTGTCGTGCACGGCAGCCATTTTAGATGCCTTGACCAGACCCACTCTCTGCACGCCGCCGATCCTCAGCATGGCTCCCCACCCTCGCAAGCATCTCCCCCACGCACTGGTCATCCCCGCTCTCTCTCTCATGCATGGGCCATAAACCTCCCCCCATCTGCGCTGCTATTCCCTGAGAATCACACCCTGTGCCCGCCTGACACCTCCCTTTCACCCTATTCACTACCGTACCCTCTGACACTCCTCTTCCTCTGTGTCTGATTGTCCAGGCCGGTCCCAGGCTATCACTTAGCCCTGCAGATGTAGTTTATGGCCCCAACTGTAAAGAATCACCCCTCTTCAAAGGAGTTATAGTAGATCAAGGCACCCACCCCATGAGATCCGTCACACCACACGCATTCCTACTATCTGATAACGATCCTGTATTGTGATTGGGGAGGGGATTCTCACTGTGAGGGTGTGTGGGATCGAGCCTGAAGCGGAAGATTCCAGGGATGCCTTTTTGTACATTAAAGTCTTCACAATTATGTGTCACATTAAAAATATATAGCACTCCAACAAAGTAGTAGGATTATAACACTTTAATAACTTATAAATATATACAACGCTCCAACAAAGTAAACACGTTAAAAAACATTTTAAACAAAGCAACAATGGGCTGCTGTGAGGTGGCGTCAGTAGCGGTCCTTTGTGCGAATAGGTTTGAAGGCAGCACAACGCGCCGAGATTCGGACTACACCCAGGTGATGTCCAGTAAGTTGTCGCACTGGTCTTGGCATCCTACAATGCTGCGCCGAAAAACGGCGTGAGGCGCCCCGGGGGGGGGGGGAGGAGGAATGAACGGGCCTCCCCCGCCTCCCCAGCTGGAGGCTCCTCTGCTGCAGTGGGGCGCCCCTTTACAGTTTCAGTCGCCATTCAGCTGTTTACCGCTCGCTTTTGCTGCACTGTGCCTCATCCATTTAGCTGAGTTGCGCCCGCTCTTGCGGCTACAGCGTCTCGCCCACCATCCAGTTGAGTTGCGCCCGCTCTTGCGGCTACAGCGTCTCGCCCACCATCCAGTTGAATTGCGCCCACTCTTGCAGTGCAGCGATAGGCGGCTGCCACAGAACTCTTAAAATGGCGGCCGGCTCTTCGGATTTGGGCCTGGTCCACTAAAATGGCCCTGGGACACATTTGAACTCGGACATTTGCCTGCTAGGGCTTGGGCCCCATTCTCGAAAGCGTCCCCTCAGCCTTGAAGATTCTACAAAAGACTCCCGCAGGCTTCCGGTGGGGAGCGGCTGCCATGATTGCTTGCGGGATGGCCACGACGGAGCCACGAGATGGTGGTGCTCTCATGCTGACGCCAGCTTCAATCTGAAACATCCAGAAACACTGTAGACTACCAATTCGATCAGTTCCGGTGGAGCCCCAACGTGACCCGGTAGAGAAGAACTTGCCCTCCCCTCTTTGACTGAAGGTTCTTGTTGCCTGTCCCTTCTGTTGTCATTTAACAGAACTTTTTTGACTGCTGAAAGGGGTTCTGTTCCGACCGCTGGTTGGTGGCGACATTTTGACTATATTCTGGACCTGCGTTGTCGCGTAATGCGTCATATGACGCGCCGCGTTAGCGCACCCAGAAGTGCTCCGGTGCGCGAGGCGCAGCTTCCCGGAAGCGATCCGGGGCGCGGCGCGTAACGTAAGCATAACAGGTCATGCGACTTGTTAATAAAACTTTTCTTTGGTTCATTTTACTTTTCTTTTTCTAATGATGGAAGGCTTGGTCATATGACCAGCTTCAGTCTGAAACATCCAGAAACACCGTAGACTACCAATTTGATGACTTCCGGTGGAGCCCCAACGTGACCGGGTAGGGAAGAACTTGCCCTCCCCTCTTTTGACTGATGGTTCTTGTTGCCTGTCCCCTCTGTTGTTATCTAACGGAACCTTTTTGGATTGCCGAGTGAGAAAAAAAAAGGTGGGGCTTTCATCATTTGGGAAAAAAAATGTTTCAATCCAATGAAAAGTGTTATTTTTAGGTCATATGATCAAGCCTTCCATCATTAGGAAACCAAAAGTAAAATGAACCAATGAAAAGTTTTATAAACAAGTCACATGACCTGTTATGCGGCTTTGGGCTATAAAAAGCCTACAAAATCCGTTAGCCTGTGAGGCGGCGTCAGTAGCGGACCGATGTGCGAATAGGCCGAAGGCAGCACAACGCGCCGAGATCCGGATGGCACCGAGGTGGTGTCCAGCAAGTTGCACTGGTGTGGCCATCCTACAATACTGCGCCGAAAGTCGGCGTGGGGTGCCCAGGGGGGGGAGGTGGTGCGAACAGGCCTCTCCCGCCTCCCCAGGTGGAAGCACCTCATCTGCAGTGCGGCGCCTCTTACCGTTTCACTCGCCGTCCAGTTGAGTTGCGCCCGCACTTGCTGCTACAGTAGGCCGAAGGTAGCACAACGCGCCGAGATCCGGATGGCACCGAGGTGGTGTCCAGCAAGTTTCACTGGTGTGGCCATCCTACAATGCTGTGCCGAAATACGGCGTGGGGTGCCCGGGGGGGGGGGGGAAGCAGCGCAAATGGGCCTCTCCCACCTCCCCAGGTGGAGGCACCTCATCTGCAGTGGGGCACCTCTTAGCGTTTCACTCGCCGTCCAACTGAGTTGCGGTCACTCTTGCTACTACAGTACGCCGAAGGCAGCACAACGCGCCGAGATCCGGATGGCACCGAGGTGGTGTGCAGCAAGTTTCACTGGTGTGGCCATCCTACAATGCTGCGCCGAAAGACGGCGTGGGGTGCCGGCGGGGGGAAGGCGGTGCAAACGGGCCTCTCCCTCCTCCCCAGGTGGAGGCACCTCATCTGCAGTGGGGCGCCTCTTAGCGTTTCACTCGCCTTCCAGCTGAGTTCCGCCCGCTCTTGCGGCACAGTGCCTCACCCCCCATCCAGCTGAGTTCCGCCCGCTCTTGCGGTACAGTGCCTCACCCGCCATCCAGCTGAATTGCGCCCGCTCTTGCGGCTACAGCGTCTCGCCCACCATCCAGCTGAATTGCGGCCACTGTTGCGGTGCAGCGATAGGCGGCTGCAACAGGACTCTCAAAATGGCGGCCGGCTCTTTGGATTTGGGCCTGGTCCACTAAAATGTTCCTGGGACACCTTGGAACTCGGACGCTTGCCTGCTAGGGCATGGGCCCCATTCACGAAAGCGTCCCCTCTTTTGACTGATGGTTCTTGTTGCCTATCTCTTCTGTTGTCATTTAACAGAACCTTTTTGGACTGCCGAAAGGGGTTCTGGTCCGACCGCTGGCTGGTGGAGACATTTTGACTATATCCTGGACCTGCCCGGCCTCGCCCAAAATGGCGCCGGTATAAATGGGACTCGTAACTCCTTGTTGTGTACTGGTTGCCCAACCTTGATATCACGAGATACGTATGCAGCTTTGAAGCACATGGCGGGCGGGGACCAGTACTGATTGAACATTTGGACATCCCTATTGATATTAAGTTCTGATGTGTTATTGATTACTGTACTATTGAAAGTTCGAATTAACGTCACCTATGGTACTTGCCCGCAAATGTATATCTAGATAATTTTATTGTAACTGGCCCTGTCGTACTTTAATTATAAAATGTACGTCCACCGATTCCGCAACTGTTAGACACCTTAGTTCTTGCAACCTAATGGCCCGCCCGTTACGTTCTTCTACAGTGTAAATGTTCCCTCATTATATACGATTCCAGTTTGCTCCGTGGCCGGCCCACGTGGTTATAGGCCCGTATTTGTATACTGACATTTTCACAATAAAGGTTTTTAAAACAAAACATGGTAGTAGTACCTAGATTGGTAAAGTTTTGAATAATAGCCACTGTTTTCGAATCAGTAAAAGGAAAGTGAAATAAAGCAGCCCGATTACATGACGGTTAAAAGGTATAATACGCAGGAACGCAGTAAAGATAAATGGTCAAGGGCTGTTGTGATTTCTACTCCTGCAACATAAAGTGATCGATAAGAATCCGATATTCATGCCTATCAGCGACTAAGACAGCAGGCCGAGCCTCTTTTGTTCAACGGCTCCCTCATGGGACGAAGAAACGCCCTTTTTCTCGAAATAGGAATATTTTACTTGCAGGACAGTTGTAAATTTCCCGGGAAAATACATTAGCCTGGAACATTGTTAGTAGTAAACTGTAAATGCATCTGGGTCCTTTGCTCTACAAGTCAGAGTGAGAAAAAAAAAGGTGGGGCTTTCATCATTTGGGAGAAAAAAAAATGTTCGAAAGCAATGAAAAGTGTTATTTTTAGGTCATATGACCAAGCCTTCCATCATTAGAATAACAAAAGTAAAATAAACCAATGAAAAGTTTTATTAACAAGTCACGTGACCTGTTATGCCTACGTTACGCGCTGCGCGCCGTGCTCTGGATCGCTTCCGGGAAGCTGCGCCTCGCGCACCGGAGCACTTCCGGGTGCGCTAACGCGGCGCATCATATGACGCATTACGCGACAACGCAGGTCCAGAATATAGTCAAAATGTCTCCACCAACCAGCGGTCGGAACACAACCCCTTTCAGCAGTCCAAAAAGTTCTGTTAAATGACAACAGAAGGGACAGGCTATAAGAACCATCAGTCAAAGAGGGGAGGGCAAGTTCTTCTCTACCGGGTCACGTTGGGGCTCCACCGGAACTGATCGAATTGGTAGTCTACAGTGTTTCTGGATGTTTCAGACTGAAGCTGGCGTCAGCATGAGAGCACCATCATGCATGAGAGCACTGTCATGAATGATGTAATATGTGACATCATCAGCAGCGGATTGCGGGTGCGCGATATATAGTTAGTGCAACTAACTATATATGCGAATTTCAATGGTTTTGTGTGAGTAAAATAAGGTTTTGTAAATGCTAATCCCTAACTATATATGGTCTATAACCTATGGTTGTTTCAGTGAATTTTCAAGGTTTTGTAAATGCTAATTCCTAACTATATATGGTCTATAACCTATGGTTTTTTCAGTGAATATATATATATATATAACAGGATTCGCCACAAGCAGTTTCTCAATTCCATGCAGGAAAGACGAAAAGCGGACCTAAAATCCTTGGTGGAATTTCAATCATTTATTAAGTGCCCAGCATGTACGCTATTACGCGTTTTGACCCCAACTCAGGTCTTGATCACATGACGTGTTGCTTTAGAGGTGAATAAAGTAACAGATGCAGAAATTAGCATGACATAGGTCAAAGTGCACAGTGCATAAAAACTGAAGAGTTACTTGACTCAAAGCAGCAAGAGGTTCACTTATGTGCAAAATTACGCATTGAAATAAATATGATAATAGATAAATGAATATATATAAAAATAGTCATAAGTAGTACAATAAATACATAAACGTATATGAAAAGATATGATATATAATGATATACAATACGTAAAACAATGGAGATCGTATTTTTTTAACAAACTCATGTTGATAAAAAAAAGGAGAAAGAGGCATTTAAAATCTGTTAAAACATACCACATTTGGTTTTGTACAAAGCTAGAAATTCCTGCCTGCTATACCTCACTTAATCTTATTGCCAACATAGTAATAGTCCCATTGTATTTGCTAATGCAATTTTCAAACGTGTCATGATCTTACACTCCACGCTGCTACACATCATCGCAATCGAGCCTAAGTGGGCTGTGGTAAAGATATTCCACATAATATTCACATTACTCTTATTCAATGATCATCCTGCAACAATCACTGCGTCGACCAACAATTAAGTGCAAATAATAGTACAAGAATTAACGTATAATAAAAAGATATTCTTAAATCTCATGATCCAATGAGGAGACGTACTGCACATTAATAGTGATATTAAAATTCTATTCTCATATGAAATACAGCTGATGTTACTACATGAGTATATTACTTAACAGTTCAGGCAATTTCATCAAAGACAGGTCTAAAAATCTTCGCTAGCATTCAACCCTGATGGAGTCTTGGTATCAAGCTTGAATATATCTCTAGTTTCCAAGAGGCGCAGTTAGGCCTCCCGGTTTCCTCCCCTTTTAAAGGGTAGGACTGTGTCTATTACAAAATATTGAAGATACGCAGTGTTGCTCTCATGTCGTTCCTCAAAATGCCTAGCTACAGGGTAACCTTGGTCTTTAGTACTGATTGCCACTATGTGCTAGAGTATCCGTTTGTGGGCTGGCAGTTTGGTACTGCCAATATATCTCAACCCACAAGGACACTCCAGCACATAAACTGCATATTCAGTTTTACAGGTAAGTTTTTTGTTGATAGGTATGGGATCAGACTTAAAAGGGCTGCTGTAGTGAGTCTTGTTGCATGCAAATTTACATGCTTTGCAGCTAGGACATTTCCTGAAGCCTTTGCAAAGTGCCAGCCAGTTAGATTGTGATTTCACTTCCGGACTACTCGAGGCCAAGCTGTTAATCATTGACCTTGATTTTTTAACTGTCAATGCCGGCTTTTATGGTAGATGCCTACCCAGGATGGGGTCACCCTGTACCAGGCTCCAATTCTGATAAAGAGCCTGGTGATGCCTGTTATAGATACGTATAATCCTGTGTTGCAGCTCTGTGTTACCTAAGCTGTCTTCTATCTGATTTGGTTTAGGTGCAAGCGCCTCCTTTCTAGAAAGACTTTTTGTTTTTTGGATCGCAGTATCCATGATGTTAGAGGCATAACCTCTTGCTACAAACCTCTGTCTGCTCAAGTTCTGTGCAGCCTTGCAATCCTCAGTACTGCATATGCGCTTTATACGTAGCATCTCCCCATAAGGGATGCTGCGTATCAGATGGTGTGGATGATGGCTACTAGCATGCAGCACTGTATCGCCTGAGGTGGGTTATAAATATACATATATATATATATATATATATCTATATATATATATATATATATATAGATATATATATATATATATATATATTACCTACTGGCGGTCGCCAGTAGGTATATATAGTTAGGATTTTTTTCTTATGGGATTTCTGAAAATTCTATGTCGAATAACTTTGGCGTTTATGGTCAGAATTGGCTGAAATTTTCAGGACAATGGCACATTTTGTTTCTGAGCAGCCCCTGAAAATATGGGGGGGTTTCGTCAAGGGGGGGCCGAGAAAAAAGGGGGGTCCCAAAACGCATTTTTCCCATTCATTTTTCCATAGGGCGGTTGGAATCACTTTTAGCTCGAACGGCTGAATGGATTTACACGAAACTTGGCAAAATTGTAGATATGTTTTGTCCGACGTGCCTTTGCTATGTCTCAATATATGTGCTCCAGTGAATTTTGAGAAATTAACGTTTTAAAAAACAGATATATCTGTAACAGCGCTCCGGTTAGCGCTCCGGTTCGCGTATCTAGCGCGTAACGGAACTTCGCGAAGCGAAGCTGATTGGCTCTCCGGTGTCTGTCATTATTCTAAACAGTCCGGAACGGCCGCCATCTTGTCTCTCGGTAGGATCGAGAGACAAGAGGTGGAGAAAAACGAAGGGGGAATTTAATGAAAGGGGTCAAGGTAGATCCCTCCTGACCCCCTAGGATTGATGAGGGGGATATTAAAGTGCCCCGCGGGGCAAAAAATAAAATAAAACATTTTTTTGCGATTTTTCGCTGTAGAGGCGCGTCCCGGTACGCGAACCGCGTAGCTTACCGGTAGCATAACGGGAGTTCGCCATTTTGTGTTTTGGACAAATTTTATCACAAGATGGGAAATGGGTGTAAGGGGGCACGGGAGACGTATCTTGACCCCCTAGGTTTTCTGAGGGTAGCTGAGAAGGCTCATATATGTAAAAAAAAAAAAAATTATTTTTTTGCGCGGTTAGCTGCCGGTACGCGAACCGGGTAGCGAACCGGGAAGCGAACATAAGTGAAAATTAGTGAAAAAAGGTACATTTAAAATTTAAAAAAAGTAATCATAGTTAAGGTAGCTCTGAAAAGAGCTTTTGGGTTCTGTGTAGGTTCTAGGTACTTATAAGTAGGTACCAATACACAGTCTTAAATTTTGTATGAAAACTCTGTTTCCCTCATCTGAGAAGTGCACACCATCTCCTCTGTAAATATCTTGCATGTAATACCGCAAGTTATTGTTGTAGATGGCACCCATTCCATGGTCTCTCATATAAGCTGAAACAGACTTATTTACATGCTTCCTCGCTTTCTCAATTTGTGGACACATTTGATTGAACCACCTCCATTTCTGTCTTTGGCATATATTGGAATATACCAAGGCAGTTTGAGGGAAAAGTGCCATTAATTGCTCAAAGGTGTCATTGAAGAGCATTTCTAGACCTACCCCAGTCAAAGTGCCCAAATCATTTCCTCCACAGTGCACTATTATGAGGTCAGGGTTTGGCAAATGTAAAAAGGTTTTCACCAATGGTATCAATTGGTGACATCTCAATACTCTTTGGCCAATCCATTTGATTTCCACATTTTGTAAATTGAGGTTGTGTAAATTTCTGTTTTCAGCATACCTGTGAGCCCAGTGAATGTAACTATGTCCAACAATCCAGACAGAAAACATGGTGAGAGAAGGTTCTGCTGCAGTCAGATGAAGTGTGGGAATGAAATGGCAGTTGAAACAGTAGGAGTTTGTAAAGAAAAAAAATGTGGAGTCTGTGTGCTAATGATTCAATAGCAGTGATTGGTGGATTTCCATTGCTGAAAACAGAAAGTTAGGGTGCATGGATATGTTCTTTGAAACATGTAATTTGAATGGTTAAGAAAACATGATTTTAAGAAACATTGCAGTGGATTAGCAGGTGTACTGAGAGTTCAGAGTTCATTTGAAACATTGTTGTGTGAACTTGTAAACATGAGAGGTCTGGCTGGAGGTAGTTGCTATGGAAAAAGGCCAGAAAGGGCAGAGGGGGGAAGGGTGTTGATTTGAAAAAAGTGAGGGAAGAGTTTTGATTGGGTCACATGAGAGATATGTGTGATGAATTTCAGCATTTCAGTGCCTTTGTTGGTTGCAGCCTCTGGAGTGCATACCTTTTGCTCTGCTAAAGAAAAATTGGTGTGTTTCTGAGACTGTTTTGAAATTCAAAAAGCATTTGCTAAGGTAAGAAAAAAATCATTTAATTTAGATAGAGAGTAGTATAGTTTATTGAGAAAATAAGGAAGTTATCTGTACATTTAAAATGTTGTTTTGTGTCAAGTGTTTTCATTATTTTTTCCAAAAATATTTTGCTTCTTTGACAAATTATAATTATAGATAATGTGAAGTATTAGTACTGACAGGGTGTGCTTGTACATAGGAGGTGTGCTGTGTTTTCAAATTATGACCAGAAAATCGTTTTTTAAGAAAAAGACATTCTTTTTACATTTATGAGAACGATAACATGGGGTGTGCTTTTTTAAATAAACATTTCACTTCCCGACATGAATATGGGAGAATTATTTGCTTGTTTTTTGGTTTAAAAACTCGTTTCTTGAAGTCATTTAGGTTTCACAATATGTTTTGCAAGAGTTACATAGTCAACATGGGGGCATATTTACAAGGCTTATGAGACACATTCACGTCATTTTCCCCATTTTAAAAGTGACTTTAAAGGTGGTGCAAGGTTCTTGTAAATACACCCTCATGAGTGCTTTGCAAATTTAAGTCATTTTCCCCTGGTGCATGTGCCTTGTAAATACGCCTCTATGTGTGCTAGACAATTTTAAGGTACTTCTCCCAGGAATCTGGGAGACTAATTTCCTTACATGATGTGTTTAAAAATCGTGCTAAGGTGAGAAAAGATTCCTTTAATTTAGAAGGAGATTAGCATGCTTATTGGAGAAAATAAGGAAGCCAGCTAGGGTGTGCTTGTGCATAGAAGCTGTTTTGTGTTTTGAAATTATGACCAGAAAATCATGTTTTTTAAAAAAAGAAATACTTTTCACATTTATGAGAAGGACAACAAGGGGTTATATAATAAATATTTTATTTCTTAACATGAATATGGGAGAATAATTTGCTTGTTTGATGGTTTAAAAAGTTGTTTCTTGAAGTCATTTAGGTTTCACAATATGTACTGGTAGAGTTTCATAGTCACTATGATAATTATGATATAAATTTAGGACTGTTTAGGGGGCATGGATATGCTGAGGCTTCTGTAATTGTCATTGGAGGAGAATTATGTACATTGCACTGCTGCATACAGTCCTCACCTTCTGCGTACTCTTGGATATGCTAGACTATATCTGCTCAATGAGATACCTAAGCTGAGGAAACATAGGTGATGTGATTGTGAAATGAGCAAAAATATTTGCTCGTTTTTCAATTACATCACCTGTGTTTCCTAACATTACTAATCACATTGTGCTGATGAGGTTTAGGCCTGTCCAGGGAGAAAGAGGAGGTCTGGTCTTTGTTGAAGTGTGCAGTGGACATGACTCACTTCATCTGTTGGCCTGCACATATATTATGTCTTCTGTACTCTTCAATAAGCCAACATTTCATCTGCAACGCTGAGTAGGCCTCACCTCAAACAAACTTTTGTGACTGCCAGACCTGCCTTTTTGCTCCTAGATATTTCTTGGTTTTACCATGGCAGACAGACAATCCAGCATACTTCTGCATAGGCCACACCTTATGGTGGTGCAAGGGCCTTGTAAATACGCCCTCATGTGTGCATGGTAATTTTAAGTCACTTCCCCCTGATGCAAGGGTCTTGTAAATACACTCTCATGTGTGCTTGGCCATTTCAAGTCACTTCTTTCTGGTGCAAGGGCCTTGTAAATACGTCCTCATGTGTACTTGGCAATTTTAACTCACTTCCCCCTGGTGCATGGGTGTGGTAAATTTGCCCTCATGTCTGCTTGGCAATTTTAAGTCACTTCTCCCTGGTGCATGGGTGTGGTAAATACGCCGTCATGTCTGCTTGACAATTCTAAGTCACTTCCTGCTGGTGCAAGGCCTTTTAAATACGCCCTCATGTGTGCTTGGCAAATTTAACTCACTTCCTCCTGGTGCATGGGTGTGGTAAATATGCCCTCATGTCTGCTTGGTAATTTTAAGTCATTTCCCCCTGGTGCAAGGGTGTTGTAAATACACCCTCATGTGTGCATGGCCATTTCAAGTCACTTCTTTCTGGTGCAATGGACTTGTAAATACGCTCTCATGTGTGCTTGGCAATTTTAATTAACTTCCCTCTGGTGCATGGGTGTGGTAAATACGCCCTCATGTCTGCTTGGCAATTTTAAGTCACTTTCCCCTGGTGCAAGGTCCTTGTAAATACGACCCTATGTGTTCTTGGAATTTTAACTCATTTCCCCCATGGTCCAAGTGCCGTGTAAATATGCCCCCTTTGTCTAGGTTGTTAAATTACTGTAGATGGAATTGACATCTAGTGTGTTAATTGTTTGCCTACTGTCATTGGTTTACTGTTTGGTAATAGTGGTTAATATCAATTTTTTAAATATTTTTCCACAGATTTAACTGAAGATCTTTAGAAAACTTTAAAAATGCCCTCAAGGCAGCGAAAACTAAAAGAAGCAAAGCGACTTACACTCCATCTTGGTAAAGATTTGGAACAGTCCTGTAATATGAAATCGTATCAAGTTGCCAAAAAAGCTCCGGGTAAGAAAATAAAATCATTTTTAAAAACAATTTGCAGACAAAAAAATACCAGTATTGAACATGTTTTAGTGCATAAGAAGAGAGACAATTTAAAGGAAAAGGAAAGGCCCGTAAAAAAAGTTTCTGCTAGAGCAGGAGATAAGTCTGTGCATGGCAGTAGAAGGGAAAATCAATTCAGGGACATTCATAGGCGAATGTTCCGCAACGGGATAATTGTCAATTTGTTAAAAAATTTTAAGAAAGGCCTACAGAAAGTGACATTTTATAAGAAAAAGAAAAATGTAGAGAAAATTATTGATCAGGCTTTCGAAATTATTTATTTTGGTAATCAATAGAATTAGGAAACTAAACAAGGAAATTTCTGATTTCAAATCAAATAGTAGATGGAAGAGAATACTTAATCGTAGTAATTTTTGTGAAGTATTCTCAGGAGAATGGATGCATAGTTCAAGTTGTGAGGCATTTTTCAATGAGGAGAGTTACTTTCAGGACAATGATTTGGTGCATGCAGTTGACACCAGTGGTCGAGCATATGAGATAAAAGATGGTTGTCCGGTTGAAAAAGAAAAACTTGTGTCTGCAGATGCAGAAGAGGTGTTAGGTGATGAGATTTTAGGAAGACGTCCTAAGGGACCAGTCTACACCTGGAAATGTAGTAGCATTTGTAGTGTGCGACAGGATTCCATCAATTTGTTTTGTGATTTTGTACGTACATTTAATAAGAAAAGTTTAAAACAGAAAATGAAGTTGTTGCAAGAATTAGATCCTTGCAGAGTGAGAGAAGTAACAGGTTTGCATGGGCATTCCCTGGCTTGTCTTTTCCGAAGAGTATGCCAGAGTGTTTTTCATCATTTCAGGATGCTAGCAGTGCATCATAATAAAGTGAGGAAATTAGTGAGAATGTGGTATTATGCTAAGAGTCCAGCAATTATGCTTAAACAATTGAGCAGTGCTCTTTTGCATGGTTCAGAACCACATGTGAAAAATATTTGTGAAGAAATTGAGTTCTGTTACTTTGCTAGTAAAGAGAACAATGTTGTAATTGACCGAGTAGAAGAAGGTAATGTGGAAGACAGTGTACAGATTTCTAATATAGATAAGTTTCACAAATAAATTTCCATCTTTCAGGTGAAATCAAGTGAGAGGCCTAATTTCGCTTATGTGTGTTGTCGACGGACTTATTATAAGAACCAGACTAAGTTAGTGGATTTATATGCAAAAAGTGAAATGGAAAACAATAGTGAATGGAAGGATTTTGCTACATACTTGATGGTAGAAAATAGTTTTGATTTGGGATCGGACCAACGTATGTGTACTTATTGTTTTAACAAATTAAACCAAAACCGGATGCCTGCTAGAGCGGTTCATAATAATCTGGAATTGGTTGACATTCCTTCTGAATTGAAGGATTTAAATACTTATGAATCTATTTTGATTCAAAGTGTGCATCCCTTTCAGGCTATTGTACGAATGGAGCCAAAGACAGGGAAATTGCCTCCATCAGATTTACAGAGAGGGTTAAAGGGAAGAGTTGTTTATTTGCCTTTAGATTTGAAGAAAAACATTAATACAATTGGAGTAAAGAAAGTGGAAGAGGAACCTCTGGTTATCCTAGTTAATGGTGTTCCGACAAAGAGTAAGAAAATCTGGCAAGATTTAGTGGATGTTAGGAAAGTCAAAAAGGCAACATTGTATTTGATACAAAACAATGAGTACTACAGGAATGTATGTGTAGCAGAAGAGGAAGTAAGTGAAGAAGAAGACAGCGAATTGTGTGCTGGACAAATTGAGAAAGTAGAAGCCTCTAAAAGTGAAGAAATATATGAACATTATAGTGTTCATCCTTTGTATTCCAGGGAAGTAATGGGGAATGCTTTTGAGTTGTTTCAAATGAAACAAGCCAAAGGGAGTCCCATTAGTGTTTGGGAGGAAAGTTTGGAAGCTCGGTGTTTTCCACAGTTATTTCCCACAGGTCGAGGAGGACGATATGATGAGCGACCTAATCAAATTCCTGCTTCTGAATACCGGACTTTCCTGAAAAGTGGTTTACAACTGCGAAATATCTCAGCAAGGGACTTTATGGATAAAGTCAATGTGCAAGACAGTATTTTGGATTCTCACCTGATTAATCTGATGGCATGTCAGCGTGGTACTAATGAGTATTGGTACCGTCGTCATGGTGACTTAAAATGTATACTGAGGAACTTAGGAACTCCCACATGGTTCCTCACTCTCAGCTGTGCTGAGTATGGCTGGGAAGACTTACTTGAATTTCTACGAGAGGCAAATGAAAACATTGAAAATATTGAATTCAAGACACCCGGAGAACTGTGCTCTTTGGATCCAGTGAATGTATGCAGGTACTTCAATCATAGATTTGAAGCTATGATGTCTTTCATCACGAACAAGAAAAATCCACCTCTTGGAGAGGTGTTGGATTTCTTCTGGAGAAAGGAGTATCAAGCACGAAGTGCTCCTCATATACATATGCTGCTATGGATCGAAGATGCACCCAAATTTGGAACATATCCGGATGACTTAGTGATGAATTTCATAGAACAGTATTCTACATGTGCTGTTCCAAAGACAAAGGAAGACAAAAGTCTAAGAGAACAAGTTTTACGGTTTCAAAGCCATCGTTGTGGAAAGTACTGTCGTCGTAAATTCAGAAACAAGAACAAGTACTATACAAAATGTCGTTTTGGATTTCCACGATTGGTGATATCTAAAGGAAGAGTGAACAATTTGATGTCTTCGCTGCGACATAATGTGACAAGGAAATCACCCAAAAATACATACAATTTGAAGAGAAACGAAGAGTCCAAGAACATCAATGACTACAACCCAGTGATTTTGTCCATTTGGAATGCTAACATGGATATACAGTTTGTGGCTGACAACTGTATGGCTGTGGCTCGGTATGTGACGTCTTACATCACAAAAAAAGAAAAGACAGAACTCAAGGATATGTGGGAGGACATTTCCCATGAAAAGAGCCTCAGTAAGAAGTTGTACAGTTTCAGTCTGAAGATGTTGTCGCATCGAGAAATCGGAGCTTATGAATGTTCTGACCGGTTATCTTCAGCAAGTCTCTATGCCAAATCTAGGAGTATCATTTGGGCAAGTCTTGGTCTTGCTGCAACGCGTAATCGTATTGAGTATTTGGCGGAGAAGGAGCCAAGCAGTACCGATCTTTTGAAGACCAACATGTTGGATACATATTATCCAAATAGAAGCAGTCACTTGGAGAATGTTTGTCTGTATGAGGTTCTACAAAATTACATTTTCAAGAGGAACATCACAGAAGATATTGATAAAGGAGTGTATTCTGTAATTGGAAGGGAGGGATGTCTGGTCAAGCAAAAAAAATGTCTATTGGTAAATCATCGAAAATTGGATTGCGAATCTCCAGAAAGAAAAGAGTTTTTCTATTTAGCTCTTTTGCAACTTTTCAAGCCTTGGCGTGCAGAAGAGGAACTGCTTGGAGATTTCCTCTGTTATGAAGACTCTTTCAATGCAGCCAAGGAGTCCATAGAATGTCCTGTTTTCCCAAAATATCTAGAAATGTTGAATGCAGAAATCGAGCAGGAAGCAACAATAGCAGCCGAGATTGCTAGAGACAGTTCTCAGGACAGTCAGAGTTCTGTTTCATTGAGTCAGGATCCACTAGGAGGACCAGTTATTGAAAATGAAGCTGCCACTGCCATGATTGAAGTGGAAAGAGCCATGGCACATGCTCAGGAGGATGTGGTTAACTTAGAAGATTTAGAAAGACAACTTAACGTTGTGCAGAGGAAAATATATGACGAAGTTACCAACCAAATTGATCATGGATTAAGTCATGAGAAGAAACAGTGCTCATGTACGTCGTTAAAGCCTATCCGATTGTACGTGAGTGGAGAAGCAGGAACTGGAAAAAGTTTCCTCATTAAAGCAATTTCATGTTATTTGCAGAAAAGGACTGAGTCATCGCTGTCTTGTGTTGTCACCGCTCCAACTGGTCTGGCAGCACATAACATTAAAGGTATTACTTTGCATCGGCTACTGATGCTGCTAGTGGAGCATGATAACAAATTACAATATCACAAGTTATCGGGAGATGCTTGTTGTGAAGTATCTAGAGTCCTGAAGAAGATGAAACTTCTTATCATTGACGAAGTAAGCATGGTTTCCAATGTCATGCTTGCCTTTGTGCATTTGAGAATGCAGGAAGTTCTTAAAACAGAGTATGATGTGTTATTTGGTGGCAAACACATCATTGTTTTCGGTGATCTTCTGCAGCTGACACCAGTGAAAGGACAACCAGTGTTTAAACTGCTTACGCATGAAGATACCAGGAAGTGCCTAGGGAGCATTGGCAACGTTAACATATGGTTAAACTTCAGTTATGCTGAGCTTCGTGAAAATATGCGTCAGGCGAAGGATGAAGATTACAAGAATATTCTACAAGATGTTAGAATCGGGAAAGTCACTGAGCGTGGGAAAGAAGCTTTACATGCACGATTACTGTCAAATTTGTTTCCAGAAGAAGACGTTCTGCCAGAGAATATTTTTCATAAAATTACTGAGAAGAAATCTGGAATATGTTTGATGCCAACTCTTGCAGAATGTTCCATCTTCAACAACAAAATGTTGAATTTAGAGAACCAAGAGATTGTGAAACTGGAAGCTATTGACAGAATAGAGCATATGGGTGCAACAATTGTTTTGTCTGAGAATTTGAAATCTAAATTGGATTCATTAGAGAAGACTATATCTAAAACTGCTGGTTTTGAAAAGACTCTGAATGTGTGCTTAAATTGCCGTATCATTTTGAGAAGGAATTTACATGTTGAAAGAGGTCTGGTAAATGGTTCAATGGGTAATGTTGTTGATTTTGAGAAATACAGAAATAGGGATGGAATTGAATTTTTAAAAATTAAATTTGATGGCATTGAGGAAGTACAGCTAATTGGTCATTCCACAGCTACGTTTTTGCTTGTAAAAGACTTATATGTTTACCGTAAGCAATTTCCTGTTTGCTTGGCATATGCGGTGACAATCCATAAATCACAAGGTTTAAGTGTAGACAGTGCTTTGGTGAATATTGGCAGTTCTGTGTTCAAGGAGGGTATGGCTTATGTAGCATTGTCACGAGTCAGAACTTTATCGGGTTTGTACTTGATTGAGTGTGAAGTCACAAACATTTGTGCGGATCTAGATTGTGTTATGGAATACAATAGGTTAAGAAGAGAGTATGCGCCACATTTGCCTCAATATCCTTTGTTTGAGAAACGTGTGGTAGGGCGGAAATGAAGAAATGTCACTAATAATAGGGAGGTTGTAGCAAAAAGACCAAAAGTCGATGAACCCAAAATTGTAAGCAGAAAGAAAATGAATTCTGTTGAAGATGTTGTTGGTTTTCAATTTGAAAATAGTTCCGGTGTGAATTGCTATGCTAATGTAGTGGTTAATGTTGTATTTTCTCTAGAAACTTTAAAAGAACAGATTGTGATCAATTCGGATCAAAGTTTTTGCTGTTTGTTGAATTCTGTGTTAGAGAAATGTAGTGCTGATAGAACAAGAGTAGAAAGTGTGTCTGAAATTCGAAATCTGTTAGACAAATGTTCAGGTCAAACACAATTCTCTCAAAATATTCAGCAAGATTGTCAGGAGTTTTTAATGTATATGCCTAATGTATTGCAAGATGAAGGTGTAGATGTAGATCATCTGTTTGGCCTTTCTTATCAATGGCAGCATGACTGCGAGAATTGTACGTTATCAAGTATTACTAGTGTAGACTCAGAAAGATTTATATATTTAACTTTGCCAGACAGTAAATCAGTATCCTTTAATAAGCTAGTAAAAGCAGCCGATCAAAACATGGAGTGTAGCCAATGTAAGTCTGCAATGCTGTCCACATTATTTATATGAAGATATGGCCAGTATGTCATTTTAATGCTCCAACGATGTAGGGCTGATGGAACAAAATTGACAACTTTAATTAAAAATGTTGTGGCTTCTCAGTTGTCAATATCAGGAAGGACTTTTCTAACTGCAGCAATTATATATCATGAGGGTCCTTCAACAACATCAGGACATTACACAACTTATTTGAAGTCTGGAAATGGCTGGTCATTCTGCAATGATTCTGTTTTAACTTTTAAAAAAAGATTGCCTTTTCACCTTCAAAATTCTTACCTGGTGTTCTTACAACCATAATTTTAGGAAAGGAATCTCGGGATTTGTTCTGAGGAATTTCAAGAGGTTCTAATAGCTCCTACACTATATAGCCTTGTGGATAAGTGTAGCACAGAGCGAAAATTGTTTTTTTTAATAAGCTAATTCAAGCAGCAGATCAAAAGAAGGAGTAGAGGTGATGTAAGTCTGTAATGCTGTCTACATTATTTATAGAAACTTATCGGTGAAATGTCATTTTACAATTCCAACTATATAAACCAGATGTAAATAAGTTGTCAAGTCTAATTAAAAATGTTTGGGCTGCACAGTCGTCGATTTCAGGAAGAACATTTGTAACTGCAGCTAATATATGACATGATGGTCCTTTAACAACTTCAAGATATTACACAGCTTATTCGAAATGTAAAAAAGGCTGGTCTTTCGGCAATGATTAGAATTTGACTATGAAGCAATGTTACCTTTTGACTTGTTTTCAGGAGTGAGAATTTAGGGTAGGTTACTGGATTATAATGATTCTAGGTGTTGCTGTAATTTAGTGTGCTGTTTTAAATTGCTTTGTATGTCTCATTTTTCTTAAAACGATAGAGCTTATCTTTCAGAAAGTGGCGGGCAGAAAAGAATAACAGCACAACAGAGTATAAGCTGTTCATAGGACATCCTTTGACGTCATGGAAAGTAAGTTACTTTTGAGGAGTTTTGATATCTAATTGATTATATTATATGGTTTTTTTTAAACACAATCATTTTGATTGTGTTTTTTTCCCCCGCTGTTATATGATGAATACCTTCAACTCACTGTTTTCAGTGAAATTTGATATATTCTGAGAACAGCAAAAATAAACCATTTAATATGTATAATTAATTCTGTACTTTGAATTGTGATTTTTAATATGTACTCATCTTGTCTCATGCTCACTCATCTTTTACTACTTTCTATCAATTTTAAAATATTTGTTCTCTCATTCACAGATTGAAAGTATAAAAATAACACATGACTAAGTTAACGATAATTATAAGGTAAGTGTTTAGTACTCATTCTGTTACGTCTCTTTTACATTTAACTTTTATTAGTTTCACTGCTTCATTTCTTTAACCCTCAGTTTCCTGCCTTTGCTACTTCCCTCATTCCTTTTTCTATTACTTTTTTACTCTACTCTTTCCACTCCTGTTCTCAGTCCCTCTTCAAACAGTATCTCTGTGTTACTCCCTCTAACTGTCTTTCTTTTAACATTACTCTCAGTTTACTTACTCTTCTTTTTTATAAAAAAAAAAAATTTGAGTTCGCTTCCGGTTCGCGTATCGGCGCGCGAACCGGGAAGCGAACCAAAAGAAATAGAGGTTGTCAGAGTGCTTAACATTCTAGCAATTTCTTGTAAAGGGGAGGTAGTTCTGAAAAGAACGTTTTTTTATTATTTTTGTTTTATATTTTTTTATTATTTTTCAGAACATGTTTTTTTTTGTGTTTTTTGAACGGTTTTATATTTTTTTTGTTTTTTTGATGGGGGGGAGAAACTAAAATGATTCATTATGAAGGGCTCAACAGGAGCAACAAAAAAAAAGATAATTTATTTTCTGGGGCGTTTTGGACATTTGTGATTGTCAATTGCTTTATTGATTAAATGTATGCTACTCTCCCTGAAGCAAATCAGTTGGCCGCAAAAAATGCATACATGCTTCACATTGCCAAATTTCATTTGGATATTTGGGACCATCTCCCTCACCTCTGGTCCTGTCACTGCCTCTTTATTGGATGTACTGGCCACAGGTCGGGCGTTATCCAGCAGATCACGTACTTGTGCAGCACTGTAATTTATAGGGTGCCACCTTTCCATGTGCCGATGCATGGTATAATTGCCATAACTGTATTTCTTTTCTGTTCCTCTGGACAGTTCATTTTTACAGATCAGACAGGTAACGTACCGGGCATTTACCTTTTTTTGTCCCTGGGGAAATGTAAAAAATTGCCATATATAATTTTCTTTGACATGGGACCTCCTTGGCTGTTCAGGTAAAAACCTCCTTCTCCCATGCTCCTCTTCCTCTTCTTCCTCCTCTTGTTGTAGGATAACCTGAGGAGGTGGTCCTCTCTTCCTAGGAGGTGGTGGTGGTGGTGGGGGTGCACCAGCTGCAGCTATTAATGACGCCATTTCTAAGGTATTCAAAGTAGGTCTTTCTGTCATAAAAATGAAAGTCAGAGTGAGGAAAAAAGGTGGGGCTTTCATCATTTGGGAAAAAACATGTTCTAAACCAATGAAAAGTGTTATTTTTAGGTCATATGACCAAGCCTTACATCATTAGGAAACCAAAAGTAAAATGAACCAATGAAAAGTTTTATGAACAAGTCACATGACCTGTTATGCTTACATTACGCGTCCCGCTACGCACCCAGAGCGCTTCCGGGGC
This sequence comes from Lissotriton vulgaris, assembly GCF_964263255.1. Lineage (NCBI taxonomy): Eukaryota > Metazoa > Chordata > Amphibia > Caudata > Salamandridae > Lissotriton > Lissotriton vulgaris. The sequence continues at coordinate 486,690,003 of NC_141698.1, forward strand.
ACTGCGCTTCGCGCCTCGGTTCGCGTTCTGGAGCGCTTCTGGGTGCGCTAACGCGGCGCGGCATAAGACGCATTACGCGGTAACGCGATACGTCACGCTTACGCGATGCGTCACGATGTTGCTTTCTAACGCGGTAGTTGCGCTAACGGAACGTTTACCGGTTCGTGGACCGGGTCGCGGAACAAAATGAAGCTAACGGGAAGCTGCCCGGTTCGCGGACCGGCAGCGAAACAAAAAAAAATAATTAAAAAATATATATAAATAAAAAAATTATATTACAAAAATATAAAATATATTTTTGCATTAGAATAAGAATACATTTTATAGTTTTTGATATTTGCTATTAAAAAACATTGAAATTCACTGAAAAAACCATAGGTTATAGACCATATATAGTTAGGAATTAGCATTTACAAAACCTTAAAAATTCACTGAAAAAAACATAGGTTATAGACCATATATAGTTAGGGATTAGCATTTACAAAACCTTATTTTACTCGCACAAAACCATTGAAATTCGCATATATAGTTAGTTGCACTAACTATATATCGCGCACCCGCAATCCACTGCTGATGATGTCACATATTACATCATTCATGACATGGTCGGTGACATCACTGATGACAGCATCCAGTGACTGTATGATTCTTTAGAGTTAAAATATGTCTTGCATATTGAAAAATGAGTGGATGTATAAGTGTCTGGATGAAGGATTTAGTAGGTGCATGACTGATTGTATGAGTGAGTGATTAGATGTGTCTCACTGAGTGCATGGGTTAGTGACTAAACTGTCTTAATTTGTAGATCATTAAGTCTGTTGTTCTGTAAACTGCTGCATGTGTTGATCAGTAGCTATATGAGTAACTATATGGGTTATTGATTGGTTGCCCAAGTATTTGTATGGGAGACTGAGTGTGTGTGTATGGGTGGCTGGGAGGTGTGTGACTCTGTGCATAGATGTGTGAACAGTTGATTCACTAGATGTATGGGTTCAAAAGTGCATGTGGAATTAGCTGTATGGGCGGTTGACTGTGTGCATGAGTGTATTGGTGAGTGAATTGATATCTTAGTGCTACATGTCAAAGTAAGTACATATGTAAAACACAGTACATGTGAGAGTTGACATATATAAATAACTGTGCATAAGAGCCAGTGAATGTGTGAGTGGCTGTATGGATCATTGTGAACTTGTATCAGGGATTGTATAAGAGAGTAAATATGTGTTAGTATATGTTTGAATAAGTAAGGTGTGTATAACTGTATAGTTGAGGAAATGGAGGTGTGATTGATTCTTTGCATGACTGACTAGGTGTGTGAGTAACTCCATGGATGAGTGACAGTCTGTGAGTGTCTGTTTACACTGATTGTATCTAAGGTTATATGAGACTCTGAAGAGGTTCATCGTATTATCACATGAATGATATCATCAGTGATGTGATCAGTAATGTCAAATGAGATGTCATCAGTGATAACAACTTCTGGTGGAAATCCCACTAGTATACCAAAACGCACTACGAATTCAAAGTATTACAATGTAAAACATTATTATCTCTGCTTAATTGAGGGTATCTGAAATACTGTAGTAACAAATAACAGCACTATGTACACGTTTTGAAATTAAATTATCAAATCACTTTATATGTTCATTTGTTCTTAGATCTAATCAGCAGATAATGGTAAATACATTATACATTCATACAGAAAACAGAAGAAAATGATTCTTGAAAAACTGTATCAATACTGTCACGATTTAACTGAATGGCCCAATGCATTTCGGGAAAGCTCCCTTCTTCAGGGGCACTGTAAAGAAAATTAATCTAGAAACGGGATGTTAACAATCTGTTAACTCAAAGAACAATATGTTACGCATATCCTTATACAAATTATTTCTAAACATGAATACTCGTGTGGAATCTATTCAAAAAAGAAGCAGTTCTAAACACAGTTCTACTTACACAATCAAATTCCATGTGGTCGCCTGATGGGTTTATTTATAGGTCAAGGAAACCCAAGGGAATAATTTGTATGAAAAAAGTTGAGAAACCACCTCAAAAGAAAACCTCCACCAGAGAAAACGCTTTAACTTAACAATAATTGGTGCATGACTATGAAAATGGTGCATTGAACAGATATGCCAATTAAGGACCCATGCCCAAGTAAAGATGTGCATACCACAAAGTCGACAGACTTACTTATAATGGAACAGTTAAATCTTGGAACAATAGCTGTTCTTGAATTGTGTTTGCGGCTACTTGAGAAAACGACCTAAGGTAGTAAAAAATGTCACTAATTAAGAGAAAAATGCCTACACTGCTTCTAATCGACTGATGACATTTATTCAAGCTCCTAATTCCAGACATAACACCAGTTATTGATAATAATACCCTGCTGTTACTATGAAACCATTTGTCCTTATACAAACAACTAGATCTCTGATTCTCTCTTACCAGCACTTCAACATCCAGAGACTCATAACCCAATTACTGTTAAAAATGAAAGAGAAAATATTGCTGATCCTTCTTTTGTCAAACTCACCAAATTACTTGGCGGGAAACTTCTTCTATATTCAGCATTTACTGGTGTTGCCAATAAAGAAACCTATCGTCTCGTAGCGCCTCTTTATCCCTCTCGTTAGTATATCAACAATGTCTACAACCATAAAATATGGCGTGGTCACCCATGGGAACGTTTTTGTTATGTTTAACCACAACGATATCTCTGTGTCTGATCTATAACCTATGTTTTTTTCAGTGAATATATATATATATATATATATATATATATATATATATATATATATATATATATATATATATATATATATATATATATATATATATATATATATATATATATATATATATATATATATATATATATATATATATATATATTACCTACTGGCGGTTGCCAGTAGGTAGTTATAGTTAGGATTGAATACCATAGGAAATTCAGAACATTCTATTGGGAATAACTTTGGCGCCGATTGAGGGATCTGCCTTTAATTTTCCTTAAAATGGTCTCGCTACGCTCCACTCCTTCCCTGAAAGTTTCGCGGGGATTCATGAAGTGGGGGCTGAGAAAAAAGGGGGGTCCCAAAACGTGTTTTCTCCATGTTAATTTCCATAGGACGGTCTGACAAGTCTACAGCCCGAACCACTGAACGGAATTACGCCAAAATTGGCAAAATTGTAGGGACTGGTACGCAGATGTGCGGTTGCTATGTTTGTTGAAAAATGCACCCGTGGTTTTTATGAAAATTAACTTCAAAAACACATATATATCTATAGGCGCTCTCCGAGCGTTCACAGGTGCGCATACCGGGGAGCGCACCCGGCGCGCTACAGGTGTGCGCGAGCGGAAAGCTGATTGGCTGTCGGGTGTCTGTCAACATTCTGAACAATCCGGAGAGTCTGCCATCTTGTGTCTCAGTAGAATCGAGACACAAGAGGTGAAAAAAGAAAGGGGGATATGATTAAAAGGGGGCAGAGTAGACACCCCCTGACCCCCTAGGTTTTCTGAGGGGGGCCTAGAAGGACCTTGAAGGGCTAAAAAACGTCCTCCGGTATGCGCACCCTGAGTGCACCACGGGGAAAAACAGTGTAAAAAAATAGAGTAAAAAAATAATGTTGAGTGTTTAGAGGAAAGTGATGCATTGCTGGAGTGTGTCACAAAAGTGACGCAACTCCAGCAATGCATCCTTTAACATGGGGCCAGTCCCATGTGAAAGGGCCTGCGGCAGTCTTACGGCTGCTGTTAAGTAGGTGCAAGATTTGGACGCAACAGCAGCATAAAAGTGACGCAGTGATATCTTTTAGATTTCACTGCGTCACCTCTACAACCGTGTCTTGCGTCAATACACCCCTTTTGCATACATTACAGCTGACGTAGGTATAATGTGGCGCAGGGGTTTACAAAGTGACGCATCTATCTAGATGCGTCACTTTGTAAATATGACTCAACAAGGTGCATTTTATACAGCACAGGTGCGTCACATAAAGTGACGCACTGGTGGCGTAAAAGTGACGGATGTCCTCATAAATGAGGCCTTCAGTATTCTAGTCATGCGTCATATTTAATTTATGACGAATTATGTCGCAAGCACTTACAGATACGTCAGTATTTCTGACGTATCTGTAAGCGCAAAAGTGATGCATTGCTGGAGTGTGTCACAAAAGTGACGCAACTCCAGCAATGCATCCTTTCACATGGGGCCAGGCCCATGTGAAAGGGCCTGCATCAGTCTTACGCCTGCTGTGATACAGGCGCAAGATTTTGACACAACGGCGTCCTAAAAGTGACGCAGTGAAATCTCATAGATTTCACTGCGTCACCTCTACGACCCTTTCTTGCGTCAATACACCCCTTTTGCATACATTACACCTGAAGTAGGTATAATGTGGCGCAGGGGTTTACAAAGTGACGCATCTACCTAGATGCGTCACTTTGTAAATATGACTAAACAAGGTGCATTTTTTACAGCACTGGTCCGTCACAAAAAGTGACGTACCGGCGGCGTAAAAGTGACGCATGGCCTCATAAATGAGGCCTTCAGTCTTCTACTCATGCGTCATATTAAATATATGACGCATTATGTCGCAAGTACTTACAGATATGTCAGTATTTCTGACGTATCTGTAAGCGCAAAAGTGATGCATTGCTGTAGTGTGTCACTAAAATGATGCAACTCCATCAATGCATCCTTTCACATGGGGCAAGTCCTATGTGAAAGGGCCTGCATCAGTCTTACGCCTGCTGTGAGGCAGGCTCAAGATTTTGACACAATGGCGTCCTAAAAGTGACGCAGTGAAATCTCATAGATTTCACTGCGTCACCTCTACGACCCTTTCTTGCGTCAATATGCCCCTTTTGCATATATTACACCTGACGTAGGTATAATGTGGTGCAGGGGTTTACAAAGTGACGCATCTACCTAGATGCGTCACTTTGTAAATATGACTGAATAAGGTGCATTTTTTACAGCACTGGTGCGTCACAAAAAGTGACGCACCGGTGGCGTAAAAGTGACGCATAGCCTCATAAATGAGACCTTCAGTCTTCTACTCATGAGTCATATTTAATTTATAAAATATATTTAATGTTGCAAGTACTCACATATACATCAGTATTTCAGACGTATCTGTAAGCGCAAAAGTGATGCAATGCTAGAGTGTGTCACAAAAATGATGCAACTCCAGCAATGCATCTTTTCTTACCCTTCCACACCCCCGTTCCTTCTCTACATTTTCTTTGAATATCCACATTCCCCATGTTCACTCTCCTTCTCCTCACTCTCCTTCCCCACACTCACCTTCTTTCAGTCCTCCTACTTCACTTCCTACCCTCATCCCTTTCTGTGCTGTCTTACTCATTTTCCTCTCCTTTATCAATGCACTCCACTTCACTTACTCTTTTTCATTTTTTTAAGAACATAGCTCTTTGATGAGAATTGGAGGTAGTTCTGAAAAGAACTTTTTTTTTCTTCTTTTTTCTTTTTTTAGAACAAAAACAAAAACAGGGAATGGAAACTGCTCAACAGGAGCAAAAAAAAAAAAAAATTAGGGCTGGGAACGGCAGCAATGGTTCTCCAATGCTCAAACCATGAGCAGAACACTTTTTTCCCCATAGCAAAGTAGCTGATCACAGTCTCTGCATTTAAGGACGCCTTTGTTAAAAGCAGGCTCAATATTCGGAACCAGCTCTTGCGATCCCCCCCTCACGGATGTTGTTGGTCCTCCGGTTGATGTAGAGGCCCCATCACTGGGAACCTCTCGTGCCAGAGCCCTGACACTTTCCCGGGCAAAATTCTGGGGGTGCCTCCTCTCCACATGGCAAATCATTGTGGAGTTCCCAAAAGAATATTTCTTAGTGGGGTCACCCCGTGACAGGACTGTGTGACAAAACCTGCACTCTACGTTTGGAGCATTTACCTTCTTCTGGTCATCAGGAATTGAAAAAAACTTCCAAATAAAGTGTTCTTTTACTTTCGGCTGAGGAACCTCTTCATCAAGGAATTTATTGGAGTCATCTTCACTGCTGGATGGTCTGGCAGCCATGATAATCCAAGATATCCAACAAAGAACCGACAGCAAAAAGGCAGGTCTTGCAGTCACAAAAGTGAAAGAAGAAGTGAAGGAAATGGGTGGGGATTTCATTCTGTGTAAAAAAAACAGTTAGCAACCAATGAAAAGAGTTATTTTAAGGTCACATGACTTGACGCGCTTACGCTGCGCGCACTGAAGCGCTTCCGGGGGTGCTTACGCGGCGCAAACGTAGGCGCTTCCGGGGGCGCATACGCGGCGCAAACGTAGGCGCTTCCGGGGGCGCTTACGCAGCGCCTAAGTGACGTTTTGATAATTTCACGGAAATGCAAAATCATTTTAATTTCGTAAATCAAAAATACTGCTTTTATAAGTATGGTACTAAATGTCTTTCGTTATTATTTACTTCTCATACATATTTTTTTACACAAACACAGAAATAGCGCTCTGGGTGCGCTCTCCGGAGAGCGCTCTCCGGAGAGCTTACCGGTGCACGCACCCAGAGCTCCCCAGGAAAAAATGATTACAAAAAAATAACATTTAAAAAATATTATAATTAAAAAAAAATTATTAATAATTAATACTTACACAAAACATCAAATAAAAAAAATAAAACATTGTAGGTTACAAACTCAATATAGAAAGGAATTAGCTTTTAAAAAACCTTTGAAATTCAGTGAAAAAAAACAGAGGTTTCACAATCATTATTATTAGGAATTAGCATTTAAAAAACCTTTGAAATTCACTGAAAAAACCATAGGTTTAACACCAGTTATAGTTAGCTGGACATTTTACTCATACAAAACCATTGAAATTCCCATGTTATAGTTAGTTGGACTCACTATAACTCGCGCACCCGCAATCCACTGCTGATGATGTCACATATTACATCATTCATGACATGGTCAGTGACATCACTGATGACATCACTGATGACATCTCAAATGACATCACTGATGACATCTCAAATGACATCACTGATGACATCACTGATGGTATCATCCATGTGATAATACGATGCACCTCCTCACACTCTAATCTAACCTTTGATACACCCAGTGTTAAATATAAACTACCATAATGCTAATTCCTAACTATAACAATTGTGAAACCTCTGGTTTTTTCACTGAATATATATATATATATATATATATATATATATATATATATATATATATTACCTACTGGCGGTCGCCAGTAGGTATATATAGTTAGGATGTTTTCCCTATGGGATTTTTGAAAATTCTATGTCTAATAACTTTGGCGTTTGTGGACGGAATCGGCTGAAATTTTCAGGAAAATGGCACATTTTGTTTCTGAGCAGCCCTTGAAAATTTGGGGGGGTTTTGTCGAGGGGGGGCCGAGAAAAAAGGGGGGTCCCAAAACGCGTTTTCCCCATGTTAATTTCCATAGGGCGGTTGGACTCACTTTTAGCTCGAACGGCTAAATGGATTTGCACGAAACTTGGCAAAATTGTAGGGACTGTTAGCCCGATGTGCCTTTGCTAGGTCTCAATATATGTGCTCCAGTAGTTTTTGAGAAATTAACGTTCAGAACAAGATATATATCTGTAACAGCGCTCCGGGCAGCGATCCGGTCCGCTTACTTTTCGCGAAACGGAACTTTGCGCGCAGAAAGCTGATTGGCTCTCCGGTGTCTGTCAACATTCTAAACAGTCCGGAGCGGCCGCCATCTTATCTCTCGGTAGGATCGAGAGAGAAGAAGAGGTGAAAAACGAAGGGGGAATTTAATGAAAGGGGGCAAGGTATACCCCTCTTGACCCCCTAGGATTGTTGTTGGGGTTATTAAAGGGTCCCATGGGGAAAATAAAAAAAAAATGATTTTTCACGGTAGAAGCGCTTCACGGGCCGCGAACTGGGCCGCAAACTGGTATCGAAACGGGAATTCGCCATTTTGTGCTTCGTTTTAATTGTTTAGAGACAAAAATTATCGCCGCACATCGGCCACAATGCATGAATATCGCTGAAAAGTCAGCGATATTCATGCATTATCCAGCAAATGCTCTTAGCCATGTTATCCACCTTCCATTGGATAACATGGCTAAAAACTGCTCTGTGCGTGAGCTTTTTTTTTTTTTTTTTGCTGCGTGACGTTTGTTAACGTTCGATTCGATGGAAATCAGGAAGTGTTGACCACCATTTTGTCACTGCGAGTAAATATTTTGTTATAAATGAATCCTTATTGATAAACATTGTCTGCGCCATCTTGCGTTTTTGTCCAATGCCACAATTTTGTCGTGCACGGCAGCCATTTTAGATGCCTTGACCAGGGCCACTCTCTGCACGCTGCCGATCCTCAGCATGGCTCCCCACCCTCGCAAGCATCTCCCCCACGCACTGGTCACCCCCGCTGTTTCTCTCATGAATGGGCCATATACTTCCCCCCATCTGCGCTGCTCTTCTCTGAGAATCACACCCTGTGCCCGCCCGACACCTCCCTTTCACCCTATTCACTACCGCACCCTCTGACACTCCTCTTCCTCTGTGTCCGATTGTCCAGGCCGGACCTAGGCTATCACCTAGCCCTGCGGATGTAGTTTATGGCCCCAGCTGTAGAGTATCCAGACATGCCAACCCTCCCGATTCAGGCGTGAGACTACTGATTTCAGTGCTAGTCTCCCGCCTCCCCATTCCTGCAAGCAAAAACCCGGGGGCATATTACCAACAACTAGCGATAATTTTTGTCTCTAACTTGTTTAGAGACAAAAATTATCGCCGCACATCGGCGAATTTTATCGCACATAAACCTTGCTATTAGCAAGGTTTATCGCAAATGCGATAAAAAAACGGCCGCAATGCATGAATATCGTTGAAAAGTCAGCGATATTCATGCATTATCCAGCAAATGCTCTTAGCCATGTTATCCACTTCCCATTGGATAACATGGCTAAAACTGCTCAGGGCAGGTGTTAGGTTTTGGAGATATTCGCGCTTAGCGCGAATATCTCCAAAAGTTTGTAATAGGAGATAGCGATGGTTAGGGACTGTTTCCAGTCGCTAAAATCTTGGCACGCCCACTTTGCATGTCATTAGTGATAAATATCACTGATATGCAAAGCGGGGCCCAAGATGGTCGCTATCACCTTTTAGCTGTCACTAACTGGTGTTAGCGACAGCTTGGTAATAGGGAGATAATTTTATCTCTTTTTATTTTGGCTTTTAAAGCCCAAAAAGCGGAAATAAACCCCCTTGATAATATGCCCCATGATTTCTCGGGGGTTTCAGCTGACAGGGCTTGGTATTGTGTTACGTGCTAATTCTTCCAGGAAACGTCAGAGGGTCGATGCAGGGGTTCTAGAAGGGGTGATAAACCATTTAAGCCTCATGAACAAGCGCATGGTCTTTTAAAGATTTGTGAAGTACTCGGGGCGGCGGTGTGTGTGTGCCCTCTTTCAGGAGCGGGCGGGGGGGGCACTGCCAGCAACTTGCCAGGCCAGGCAGTGTTCAACACGTGCATCACCCTTTCTCTGCCTGCTATTGCGCTCCATGCTTCGGAAAGGTAAGAAAAAGAACGTGCATTTGAGTTTGAAATGTCCGATCTTGTAGCAGTACACTTGCAAAGCCCACACATGACAATAACACGATTCAAGGCCCCATTCACTCGATTTTTTAAACATATATAGCACTCCAACAAAGTTAGATTTTAAAACTTTATTAACATTTAACTATAATGAACGGAACAAAAACTGTAAAAACATTTAAAATTTTTCACCCAAAAAAGCAACAATGGTCAGAAGCTGTCTTTTGTGCGAATAGTCCCAAGGCAGCACAACGTGCAGAGTTCTGGACGGCACCCAGGTGATGTCGCCTGGGTGCCGCACTGGTTTTGGGATCCTACAATGCTGCTCCGAAAATTGGCGTGGGGCGTCCCGGGTGGGGCGGGGGGAGGCCTCGTCAGTAGCGGTCTGTTGTGCGAATAGTCCCAAGACAGCAGAACGCGCTGAGATGTTGATGGCACCCAGGTGATGTCCAGTAAACTGCCGCACTGGTTTTGGTATCCTACAATGCTGCTACGAAAATTTGCGTGCGGCGGCCCGGGGGGGGGGGGGGCGTGGGGGAGGCGGCGTGAACGGGCCTCCCCAGGTGGCGGCCATCCAGCTGAGTTGCGCCCGCTCTTGCGGCTACAGCGTCTCGCTCACCATGTTGTTGAGTTGCTCCCACTCTTGCAGTGCAGCGATAGGCGCCTGCCACATGACTCTTAAAATGGCGGACGGCTCTTCGGTTTTGGGCCTGGTCCACTGAAATGGCCCTGGGACACCTTGGAACTCGGACGCTTGCCTGCTAGGGCTTGGGATCCATTCTCGAAAAGCGTCCCCTCAGCCGTGAAGATTCTACAAAAGTCTTGGGGGCCCCCGACTCCCGCAGGCTTCCGGTGGGGAGCGGCTGCCATGATTGCTCGCGGAATGACCACGACGGAGCCACGAGATGGTGGTGCTCTCATGCTGACGCCAGCTTCAGTCTGAATGATCCAGAAACAAGGTGGGGCTTTCATCGTTTGGGAAAAAAAAATGTTCTAAACCAATGAAAAGTGTTATTTTTAGGTCATATGACCAAGCCTTCCATCTTTAGGAAACCAAAAGTAAAATGATCCAATGAAAAGTTTTATAAACAAGTCACATGACCTGTTATGCAGCATAGGGCTACAAAAAGCGTAGAAAATCCATTGGCACGTGAGGCGGCGTCAGTAGCGGACCGATGTGCGAATAGGCCGAAGGCAGCACAACGCGCCGAGATCTGGATGGCACCGAGTTAGTGTCCAGAAAGTTGCTGCACTGGTGTGGCTATCCTACAATGCTGCGCCGAAAGACGGCGTGTCCAGCGGAGTTGCGGTCACTCTTGCGGTACAGTGACTCGAACGCGCCGAGATCCGGATGGCACCGAGGTGGTGTCCAGCAAATTGCCGCACTGGTGTGGCCATCCTACAATGCTGCGCCGAAAGACGGCGTGTCCAGCTGAGTTGCGGTCACTCTTGCGGTACAGTGACTCGAACGTGCCGAGATCCGGATGGCACCGAGGTGGTGTCCAGCAAATTGCCGCACTGGTGTGGCCATCCTACAATGCTGCGCCGAAAGACGGCGTGTCCAGCTGAGTTGCAGTCACTCTTGCGGTACAGTGAGTCGAACGCGCCGAGATCCGGATGGCACCGAGGTTGTGTCCAGCAAGTTGCCGCACTGGTGTGGCCATCCTACAATGCTGCGCCGAAAGTCGGCGTGGGGTGCCCCGTTGGCTTATGAGGTGATGTCAGTAGTGGTAGTGTGAATAGGTCGGAACCAGCACAAGGCGCCAAGATCCGAATGGCAAGTCCTGGATGTTGAGTGCCTCAGTTGAGATTTCTGAGCAGTGCTTGTAAGACTGTCTGAAGCTTATTTGCACCTGCTGCAGCTTCACTATTGCCCTGGTGTGGCCAAAGGTCGCACATGACATAGGCGGCCGGCTCCCGAGGTCCGGCGGAACTTTTTTCCTTTTCCTTTCTGCTTCTTTTCCTACAATCCGTTTTATCTGAAGACACGACCAGGTCCCTGAATGTGTGCAGGGGGACGCTATTGATTGAATGAAAATGGTGGCTTGACACAAAGCTGACTCAAGCGTTGCTGTTGATGCTATACAGACAAAAATTGGTTTTCAGTTTGTACATTCTTCAGGATTTTTTTTTCTATCCAAGTCTGATTGAGAGTTTGTAGAAAAATGGCTTCAGATTTTCCACATACTACTCTTCAACATTCTTCCTAAATGTAACAATGTGAAACTCACTAGGAGAACGGCTGTTTCTGTTTCCTTTCAAAATGCTGCCAACAATATTTTCTGAATGGAAGACACCATCTTGTAGCATAAAGGGCCGAAAGGGGTTCTGGTCTGGCCGATGGTTGGTGGAGACATTTTGACTATATCTTGGACCTGCCCGGCCTCGCCCAAAATGGCGCCGGTATAAATGGGACTCGTAACTCCTTGCCCGCAAATGTATATCTAGAAAATGTTATTGTAAGTGGCCCTGTCGTATTTTAATTACAAAATGTACGTCCACCGATTCCGCAACTGTTAGACACCTTAGTTCTTGCAACCTAATGGCCCGCCCGTTACGTTCCTCTACAGTGTAAATGTCTCCTCATCATATACGATTTCAGTTTGCTCCGTGGCCGGCCCACGTGGTTATAGGCCCGTATTTGTATACTGACATTTTCACAATAAAGGTTTTTAAAACAAAACACGGTAGTAGTATTTACATTGGTAAAGTTTTTACTTTTAGTCACTGTTTTCGAATCAGTAAAAGGCAAGTGAAATAAAGCAGTCCAATTACATGACGGATAAAAGGTATAATATGTAGGAACGCAGTAAAGATAAATGGTCAAGGGCAGTTGTGTTTTTCATTTCTGCAACATAAAGTGATCGATAAGAATCTGATAATCAGGCGTATCGGCGACTAAGACAGCAGGCCGAGTCTCTTTTACTCAACGGCTCCGTCATGGAACGAAGAAACGCCCTTTTTCTCGAAAAAGGAATATATTTTACTTGCAGGACAGTTGTAAATTTTCCGGGAAAGTACATTAGCCTGGAATATTATAACATATATGTTTTAAAAAAAATAATGTTCGAAAACAATAAAAAGCGTAATTTTTAGGTCATATGACCAAGCTTTTCATCATTAAAATAACAAAAGCAAAATGAACCAATGAAAAGTTTTATTAACAAGTCACATGACCTGTTATGCTTACGTTACGCGCTGCGCGCCGCGCCTCGGATCACTTCCGGGTGCGCTAACGCGGCGTGTCATATAACGCATTACGCGACAACGTAGGTCAAGAATATAGTCAAAATGTCTCCACCAACCAGCGTTCGGAACACAACCCCTTTCAGCAGTCCAAAAAGTTCTGTTAAATGACAACAGAGGGGACAGGCAACAAGAACCATCAGTCAAAGAGGGGAGGGCAAGTTCTTCTCTTCCGGGTCATGTTGGGGCGCTACCGGAACTGATCGAATTGGTAGTCTACAGTGTTTCTGGATGTTTCAGACTAAAGCTGGCGTCAGCATGAGAGCACTACCATCTCGTAGCTCCGTCGTGGCCATTCCACGAGCAATCATGGCAGCCGCTCCCCACCAGAAGCCTGCGGGAGTCGGAGGCCCCCAAGACTTTTGTAGAATCTTCACGGCTGAGGGGACGCTTTCGAGAATGGGACCCAAGCCCTATCAGGGAAGCGTCCGAGTTCAAAGGTGTCCCAGGGCCATTTTAGTGGACCAGGCCCAAAACCGAAGAGCCGGCCGCCATTTTGAGAGTCCTGTGGCAGCCGCCTATCGCTGCACCGCAAGAGCGGGAGCAACTCAACTACATGATGAGCGAGACGCTGTAGTCGCAAGAGCGGGCGGTAAACAGCAGAATGGCGGAAGAGGCACAGTGTAGCAAAAGCGGGCGGAATGGCAACTGAAACGGTAAAGGGGCGCCCCACTACAGCGTGTCTTCAGGTCAAACGGATTGTGGGACAAGGTCCAGAATTGAAGAGTCATCAAAAGGCAAAAAGTTCCGCCGGACCCCGGGAGCCGGCCGCTTATGTCGGGGGCGATCTCAGGCTACACCAGTGCTATAAGACTTGGGGAGGGTGTCGGAGCCAAGCGTCTTCTCCGAGTCCATGGCCATCACACCGCCCCTCAGGGGCCTCCGTCAAGCTGTTTAGGAAGGTAACATATCACATTGTTTTCTAATGCAGTCAGGTCCACAAACGACACTCACTTACTTTGAGAATAGTGAAGCTGCAGTAGGTGGAAATAAGCTTCAGACAGTGTTACAAGTACTGCTCAGAACTCTTAACTATGGCACCCAACATCCAGAACTTATGCCATTTGAGAATGGCAGTGACATTGAAGCAACTCAGGGACCAAAACCATTAACGTACTTTCACGTATGAAAAACTTACTTGGGGAGGGGGCAGGAGCGAAGCGCCCCCTCCCAGTCCGCGCCACCACACCGTATGTTGAAAATCTGAAGCCATCGTTCTACAAAGTCAACCAACCTTGGATTGAAAAATCTAGAAAAATGTACAAACTGAAAACCAGTTTTGGTCTGCATAGCATCAGTAGCAACGCTTGCTATCAGAGTGCATGAGTTTCATGCTCGATCGATTGAGCTAGCCGGATCGGGCAATAAAAAGTATAAAATAGTTATGTAAATAGTTATTTAATAAAATGTTTTACCCTGTTTCTTTGCTGGTGTGTTGTCTATATTTTTAATATTTGCATAGGGTTTGTCGTTATTTTGGGCGGGGTGGGTGACGGAGTCGAGCTGTCTTGCAGCCCTCATGGTGTGGAGCTCAGTTCATCTCACTATTTTCGTATTTCTCATGAAGGGTTGTTCCTAATATTTCTATTTTATCGAGGTCAAAAAGAGATCCAATTAGTGGCCTACTGATTTTGCTCGATTACTTTTATTTTTTTACACGATTTTTCACTATCTGCAAAGACTAAACAGAGTATTGCGACTTTGTGCTTGTTTGTAAATAGAGAATGATCCAAAGAGAACCAATTCTAAAACAGTAAATGCTTGGATAACAATCAATCAAATGGAGAGACAAGCAGGCACGACGGATTACAACGGGGGCAAAGGCCTGCGTTAACTACCGTTCACTATCTGCAAAGAGAGAGTACTACTAAGAGAAAAGAGGGGGGGGGCAGCGTTCAAAGCACATCAGCGTGCATAAATACGAAAATGTTTTTATCTATCACGTACTTGACATTTTAAAGCTTTTCATATTTGCTATTAAAAAACCAATGACATTCACAGAAAAAACCATAGGTTATAGTGGATATATAGTTAGGAATTTGCATTTACAAAACCTTGAAAATTCAATGAAAAAACCATTGGTTTTAGGCCATATATAGTTAGGGATTTGCATTTACAAAACCTTATTTTACTCGCATAAAACCATTGAAATTCCATATATAGTTATAAGCGCTAACTATATATCGCGCACCCGCAATCCACTGCTGATGATGTCACATATTACATCATTCATGACATGGTTAGTGACATCACTGATGACATCACTGATGACATCTCAAATGACATCACTGATGACATCACTGAAAACATCTCATTTGACATGACTGATAACATCACTGATGATATCATTCATGTGATAATACCATGAACCTCTTCAGACTCTAATATAACCTTAGATACAATCAGTGTAAACAGACAGTCACAGACTGTAACTCATCCATGGAGTTACTCACACACCTAGTCAGTTATGCCAAAAATCAATCACACCTCCATTTTCTCAACTATACAGTTATACACACCTTACTTATTCAAACATATACTAACACATATTTACTTTACTCTCTTATACAATCTCTGATATATGTTCACAATGATCCATACAGCCACTCACACATTCACTGGCTCTTATGCACAGTTATTTTTAGATGTCAACTCTCACATGTACTGTGTTTTACATATGTACTTAATTTGACATGTAGCACTGAGATATCCATTCACTCACTAATACACTCATGCACAGTCAACCGCCCATACAGCTGTTTGCACATGCACTTTTGAATCTATACATATAGTGAATCAACTACTCACACATCTATGTACAGAGTCACACACCTTCCAGCCACCCATACACACACACTCAGTTTCCCATACAAATACTTGGACAACTAATCAACCCATACAGTTACTCATATAGCTACTGATCAACATATGCAGCAGTTTGTAGAACAACAGATATAATGATGCACAAATTAAAACAGTTTAGTCACTAACCCATGCACTCAGTGAGACACATTTAATCACTCACTCAATCAGTCAGTCATGCACCTAGTAAATCCTTCATCCAGACACTTATATATCCACTCATTCTTCAATATGTAAAACATATTTTAACTTTACAGAAACATACAGTCACTGGATGTTGTAATCAGTGATGTCATCAGTGATGTCATTTGAGATGTCATCAGTGATATCATCAGTGATGTCACTAACCATGTCATGAATGATGTAATATGTGACATCATCAGCAGTGGATTGCGGGTGCGCGATATATAGTTAGCGCTTATAACTATATATGGAATTTCAATGGTTTTATGCGAGTAAAATAAGGTTTTGTAAATGCAAATCCCTAACTATATATGGCCTAAAACCAATGGTTTTTTCATTGAATTTTCAAGGTTTTGTAAATGCAAATTCCTAACTATATATCCACTATAACCTATGGTTTTTTCTGTGAATATATATATATATATATATATATATATATATATATATATATCCTACTGGCGATAGCCAGTAGGTATATATAGTTAGGACCTATTTACCATAGGAAATGCCGAACATTCTATTGGGAATAACTTTAGGGCCGATTGAGGGATATGACTGTAATTTTCCTCAAACTTGCCTCGCTGCGCTCGGCTCCTTCCCTGAAAGTTTCGGGGGGATTCGTCAAGCGGGGGCCGAGATAAAAGGGTGTCCCAAAACGTGTTTTCCTCATGATAATTTCCATAGGGACATTCTGACAAGGCTACAGGTCGAACGGCTGAACGGAATTACACCAAACTTGGCAAAATGGTAGAGCTTGGTATGGAGTAGTGCCTTTTGTATGTTTGGTGTAAATCCGTGCAGTAGTTTTTGAGAAAATTGAATGTGAAAATGAGTCCAATGCAATTTTGCATTGGACCTTTAGACACAGCTACAGCCCGAACGGCTGAATGGAATTACTGCAAACTTGGCAAAATTGTAATGACTGATATGCAATAATTTATTTTGTATATTTGGTAAAAATCCCTCCAGTAATTGTTGAGAAAATCGACTTTTTTCAAATTATATATCTATAGGCTTGATTGATTGATTGATAGGCGGAACACGGTGCACGCTCGTGCGCACACCGTCCTTGCACTGTCCTTGCACCTGCGCGGACCTTAGCGTGTGCGCACGGATTCCTGATTGGCTGTTGGACGTCTGTCAACATTCCAGAACAGAAATTGTTGGCAGCCATCTTGTGCCTCGGTAGACTGAGGCACAGGAAAGCTGAAAAACAAACATGTAGAACTCAAAAAGGGGGCAGGGTAGAAGTTTCCTGACCCCTAGGCCTGCTCAGGGGGTCCCACAAGGCACCCCAGGCCCCAATTTTTTTAATAGTTTTTTTGAAAAATCGTGGGGGTATGTGCACTGTGCGTGCACAGTACGAGTACCGTACGAGTATCGTACGTGATCCGTGCGAGCAACCGTGATTTTTCAAAAAAGAAAAATTTGTTTTTGGGCCTGGGGGGGCCTTGTGGGACCCCCTGAGCAGGCCTAGGGGGTCAGGGTGCTTCTACCCTGCCCTTTTTGCGTGTTTTGCACCTTTGTTTCACTGCTTTCTTGTGCCTTGGTTCTACCGAGGCACAAGATGGCTGCCAACACTTCCTGGTTTGGAGTGTTGACAGACAGTGGCAGCCAATCAGCATGCATTTCACAGGAAAGCAGCATGCTCATTGGCTGTCAACACTTCTAACCAGGAAGTGTTGGCATTCATCTTGTGCTAGGTAGACTGAGGCACAAAAGAAGCAGAGCTCACTGCCCACACAGCTCTCACAGCCCACACAGCTCTCACAGCCCACACAGCTCTCACAGCCCACACAGCTCTCACAGTTCTCACAGCTAAAACAGCCCACACAGCCCTCACAGCCCTCACAGCCCACACAGCTCTCACAACAACACAGCTCTCACAGCCCACACAGCCCACACAGCTCTCACAGCCCACACAGCTCTCACAGCCCACACAGCTCTCACAGCCCACACAGCTCTCACAGCTCTCACAGCCCACACAGCCCACACTCTCACAGCCCAAACAGCCCACTCAGCCCTCACAGCCCTCACAGCCCACACAGCTCTCACAGCCAACACAGCTCTCACAGCCCACACAGCCCACACAGCTCTCAGAGCCCACACAGCTCTCACAGCCCACACAGCTCTCACAGCTCTCACAGCTCTCACAGCCCACACAGCCCACACTCTCACAGCCCAAACAGCTCTCACATCCCACACAGCTCTCACAGCCCACACAGCTCTCACAGCCCACGCAGCCCTCACAGCCCACACAGCCCTCACAGCCCACACAGCTATCACAGCCCACACAGCTCTCACAGCCCACACAGCCCACACAGCTCTCACAGCCCACACAGCTCTCAGAGCTCTCACAGCCCACACAGCCCACACTCTCACAGCCCAAACAGCTCTCACAGCCCACACAGCTCTCACAGCCCACACAGCTCTCACAGCCCACACAGCTCTGGCAAAGATAATACCAGCGGCGAACAAGCACTCGCAAAGACAATAACGCAAGCAAACAAACACTGACAAAGACAATAACGGCAGAAAAAAACACTGGCAAAGACAATAACGGCAGCAAAGAAACGCAATCAAAGGCAATACCAGCAGCGAACAAACACTGGCAAAGATAATACAATAAGGGGGGTAGGGGCACGAAAAATGGCACAATCAGGGGAAAGAAGGCCCGACAAACGGCACAATCAGGGGGCAGAAGGCAAGAAAAAACGGCACAATTAGTGCACAGAAGGCAACAAATACAGCACAATCAGAGAGCAGAAGGCAAAAAATACGGCACAATCAGGGTGCAGAAGGCAAGAAATATGGCACAATCAGGGTGCAGAAGGCAAAAAATACGGCACAATCAGGGGGGCAGAAGCCAAGAAATATGGCACAATCAGGGGGGCAGAAGCAAGAAATGCGGCACAATCAGGGGGGCAGAAGGCAAGAAATACAGCACAATCAGAGAGCATCTTGCTCCGGTCCAAAAATCGGATCTCTAGGGCTGCTCAGGTTGTCCCACAAGGATATTAACATATTTAAACGTTATCCACTAATAGAATTAGCATTTAAAAAACCTTGAAAATTCACTGACAAAAACAGAGGTTTCAGGCCTTACTTAGTTAGGAATTAGCATTTAAAAAACCTTGAAAATTCACTTAAAAAACCATAGGTTTCAGGTCACATATAGTTAGGTATTAGTATTTAAAAAAACGTGCAAATTCACTGAAAAACCATAGGTTTCAGGCCTTATATAGTTAGGAATTAGCATTTTAAAAACCATTGAAATTGCTCCTATATAGTTAGTTGTACTAACTATATTTTGCGCACCCGCAATCCACTGCTGATGATGTCACATATTACATCATTAATGACCTGGTCAGTGACATCACTGATGACATCTCAAATGACATTACTGATGACATCTCATTTGACATCACTGATCACATCACTGATGATATCATTCATGTGATAATACGATGCACGTCTTTACACTCTAATATAACCTTTGATACACGCAGTGTTAAATACAGACTACCATTCTTGAAACCATTGACACACCAATACCAGTTACTACATACGCACACACTGATTCCTAGGTCTATAGACACATCCACTCATTTACCCATAGAATCACTCATACATACAGTCACTCACCAATACAACACTATCATCTGCACTCAAACACCAATACAGACAAACACACTGCCACTCATCTATGGAGTTACTCACACACCTAGTCAGTCATGCAAAGAATCAATCACACTTCCATTTCCTCAACTATACAGTTATACACACAACACCTTACTTATTCAAACATATACTAACACATACTTACTCTCTTATACAATCACTGATACAAGTACACAATGATCCATACAGCCACTCACACAATCACTGGCTCTCATGTATAGTCATTTATATATGGCAACTCTCACATGCACTGTGTTTTACATATGTATTTACTTGGACACGTGGCACTACGATATCCATTCACTCACCAACACACCCATGCACACAGTCAACCGCCCATACAGCTGTTTCCACATGCACTCTTGAACCCATACACCTAGTGAATCAACTGCTCACACATCTATGCACAGACTCACACACCTCTCAGCCACCCACACACACACTCACTCTCCCATACAAATACTTAGACAACCAATCAATAACCCATATAGCTACTCATATAGCTACTGATCAACACATGCAGCAGCTTACACAACAACAGACATACTGATGCACACATTCAGACAGTTTAGTCACTAACCCATGCATTCAGTAAGACACATTTAATCACTCACTCATACACTCAGTCACGCACCTACTAAATCCTTCATCCAGACACTTATACATCCACACATTCTTCATTATGTAAAACATATTTAAACTTTACAGAAACATATAGTCACTGGATGTTGTCAACAGTGATGTCATCAGTGATGTCAAATGAGATGTCATCAGTGATATCATCAGTGATGTCATCAGTGATGTCACTGACCATGTCCTGAATGATGTAATATGTGACATCATCAGCAGTGGATTGCGGGTGCGCGAAATATAGTTAGTACAGCTAACTATATATGAGCAATTTCAATGGTTTTTTAAATGCTAATTCCTAACTATATAAGGCCTGAAACCTATGGTTTTTTCAGTGAATATATATATATATATATATATATATATATATATATATATATATATATATATATATATATATATATATATATATATATATATATATATATATATATTATTTATATATTACCTACTGGTAGTCACCAGTAGGTAGTTATAGTTAGGATTGTTTTCTATAGGAAATCTGCAACATTCTATTGGGAATAACTTTGGTGCCGGTTGAGGAAACTGCCTGTAATTTTCCTTAAATTTGCCTCGCTGCGCTCCGCTCCTTCCCTGAAAGTTTGGGGGGGATTCGTCAAGGTGGGGGCCGAGATAAAAGGGGGGTCCCAAAACGTGTTTTCCCTATGTTAATTTCCATAGGGCAGTTGGACTCACTTTTAGCCCGAACGGCTGAATGGATTTCCACAAAACTTGGCAAAATTGTAGGGACTGGTAGCCCGATGTGCCTTTGCTATGTCTCAAGATATGTGCTCCAGTGGATTTCGAGTAATTTAGGTTCAAATAAATATATATGTCTGGGCGGAGCCTAACCACACATCTGATCTGATTGGCTGTCAGCACTTCATTCAAGAAGTGTTGGCAGCCATCTTGGGACCAATATACATGATAGCACCTCATTAAAAAGCATTGTAGTTAATAGAGGGTTTTAGGACTTTAGTTACATTCTAAATTATTTGTTGATGGTACCATACTCACTTTTTTGGAATTGTGGTGTGTTCTAAGGTGATTTTACCATGTGAAAAAGCCTTCTGCTGTGATATCATGAATCATGTTTGAAAGAAAACTAATATCTCATGATTTTCCCACAGTGGTTTGGAAGGGGATCTCTAAGCTAAACTGAAAGCATATTTTCTGTAAATTCACATTATCTTTCTCAGTCATGTGAGAATGAAGTCTGACATTCTCAGTAAAACATGTACATCCAACAAGGACAGAGACTGTCAGTTGATTCCTTTGTGTTCTACTCTGTAGTGTAGTTCCTAGTTTCCCACTAGGCCCTGCGCATTGGAATAACATAAACAGTAGTATCGACGTGGAACTGCGGATATTCCAGGCCTCCACTGACTATGCTAAACTTAATTGGGTTGTGTTACCAACTAGCTCAGAGGTCACTGGAAACTTTCTTCTCTGCATAGGAAGTGATCAGCTTCCTTGGCACAGACAAGAAGGGATTCAGTTTTCCAACAACCGTGCAACATGACAACTTTGCTCCTCAGATCAAGAGTCGATCTCTAGGGTCGTGTGAAACAATAGACATAGATTTCACTCAGTCAGTCTAGTGCAGTTTACTTTCACAGTATGTAGAGAATAGAGAGACGGGCGTGTATCAATAAAGGGTTAACATTTATTGAACAGTCTTTCTTCTCGTACAAGAGAAATGTATTGCCACAATTGCAATAATTGTTATTATAAAAAGTACGTACAGTAAGATAAGTATTGCGAAATAGAACTGTAAAAGCATTGATATGGTTTCTTAGCCATACAATGGTTTAAAAGTAATAAAACATATATACAGTCATATATACATTAGGCTAACATACTCAACTGGTGCTTCTAACTAAGCCTACCCCAGTGTGCCTGACCTAAGCCTAACACGTGAAAAGGGGAGCAAGTAAGTAGCTTTAAGTTAAGTTGGTTTTGCCAAGGTTTGTTTCAAGAATTCTCGTCTAAGGGTTTAGTCAACACCATACCTCTGAATAGAATGATGGAGGATTGGTATCTCCTTCAGGGGTCTCTCTCGATATCCCAGTCACCCGCGAGGGTAAACCGGAAGCGCCGGGACTGGATTTCTCTGCACGAGAAAGGCAGCGGCTCTCTTCAGCGCGTCGAGGAAGGAGGGGTGACAGCGTCCGCGGGCAGCTGGAATCTGCTGGATGTCTTCGCAGAGGACGGCTGTTCAGCTCCTTAAGCGTACTGCACCATAGTTTGCGCTGTAGCGGCGATAATGGTAATCAGCAGCTTCACCACCACAGGATAGCAGGCTGCAGCGACAGAGTGCTAGTTTTTACCAACACAGGGTCATGCAGGCAGCTGGCATCAGCAACAGGCAACGAACTCACATTGCTTAAGGCAACGTTGGTAATATTTATACCTGACAGGTGCCGGGTTTGACGCAAGTTTGCTGGACATAAGACGTCAATTAAAGATGTCACTAGGAAGTGACAGTTATCAGTTGCTCATTAGAGTTCCATTACTAATCAAAACATAGCAAGCGGGGATTTCCAGGTTTGGTAAGTTTTTATCTTGTTGAAGAACTCGGAGTGTTATCTAGGAATATCAGATAGTGACTGCTGCTCTGTCATTGCACTAATTGGTCGCAAAGGAAGTAGCAGAGAGTCATGCTGGAATGTGGCTCTGTTCGTGTGAGGCCAGAGATGACTTTTCAGAAAATCGCACTTGAACGGTTATGCCAATATAGGGAATAAATGGATTTATAGCCGAATAGGGGCATAGGGTCACAGTATCGATCAGGAACCTAGATAAGCACGCAACACCCACTCCACGTTTTCATGTCCATCAAAATTACTAAAACTAAAGCAATTAGATGCATGTGTAACATTGCCCACCCCAAAATACATAAATGCATTCGAAATAGGCGTACTTGTAATACATGAATTTAGGTACTGTACGTTTTTTAAAGCATAGTAATCATTCAAAAAATTATTGCATATGAAATCAATGAACGATTATGCAAAAGGAATTACACATGAAGTATCTCTGACAGAAGAAAAGCGAGATAAATCATCACATAAAAATGCATTGTAATAGCATGTGTGCTAGAGGCTGGTGTTATGTTGTTATGTCTCTAGATGTGTTTAGAAATAGAAGTGTGAAGCTTCTGTTCTCTAAGAATAGTTTTTACGTTAAGCAAAGAATTGTTCGTGCCAAAAAGAGAGGGTCAATATTTAAAAAAATTGTCCAATTCAAAGAAAAATAGATTTCCAAAGCTCCTGGCAGTTTTTGTTGATCAAAACTGAAGGCCGAATTCAGAGTTCATGGGAACGCTGTGTGTCGGAAAGCTTCTCAAAAAGTTATTGTTTCTCTGTGGGTGAGAACATCGTATCAGACAGGCTCTCAAAGAATTGGTCTACAAAATCAGGTGATAGTTCAACCAAATTAGATAGCGCCGTAACTTGGCAGGTGTGAGAATGATTGCTGTCATCGAAGGCAGGACCAGCAATGCTCACAGAACGTTGTACCTGGATGATGTTGCTTTTGTCACTCGCTCCACTGTTACCACTTGGCTGTAGTACAGGAGTCTCCACGAATGCCGTCATCAGGATTGGTAGCCGCTGGGGACAACACAATGCGTGAGCCGTTATTGGACTGAGCAAAGTATCGACGTCCATTGGTACTGCTGATGGAAGTGAAAGACAGATGTCCAACACGCATTCATCGCCGCAAAGCATACACCGTAGCACAGGTAAAATGCAATTTTGCCATATCGGTCTGAATGAAAGGAACCAGGTCATGTTTAGATCTCTCAGCCTGGCCAATCCGAGGACGTTAGTTATCCTGTCCCTGTAGCGCATTGCTAGGATTGTCTCTTCCATTCCCATGGGAGCTATGTCTGAGCCGAGGCTTGCCATAACGTAGCAGGAGGGTCAAAAATAGAATCCCTGCAACGAGTCCCAAAAATAGTGGTATGCCGCCAAAAATGGAGTGCACAAAATTAGGAAAGATTCCCAAAATTGCCTGGAAGGGTGTTAGCAGTCCCGTAAAGACTGTCTTAAATATGCCTGGGATGCTTGTTGCACTAGACATGTTAAGGAGTTGGCTGAACATTTCTACGAAATGCACGGGGCAATTTGTTGATAAAAGGTCATGGACTTCAGTAGCCGTCCTTGCGACTAGAAGATCATACGTCTCTTTAGATGACGTTATAGGCACTGTTGTCTGTAAAAGCACAGATTTCATTTTGCTTAATGTATCAATTCGTATAGAATAGAGATTCAGACGAGGCCAGAGGGGAGTCACTATGTCTGGAGGCCCGCTCGGAAACAATGCTTGCATACAACATTTGACCATGGACGTTACTTGTACTAGATAACTTTTCCCGGGCGCGAGGCCACAACACCTGTGATCCGTTCTAAGAATGTAACTCCCGTTCGCGAGTTGCATAAAGAAGGGCTCTATCTGAGTTGCAGGTGTGACTAGCTGGTGGCATGAAAGGTTGTTTGAATTTCCATCACATGCTCCGTGTAAATTAATACCCTGACACAAAAGTATACCGCTTAGTGAATGTTTACAATTTTCACCACTAAGAAATACATTTTTGTCACTGTCACTATAGCAAGAATGAGTGTATGGTAATTTCCATTCGGATTTTACATATCCTTTACCCAATTGTTCATACTGGCCAGCAGGTATGTACTCAAGGCACTTTTTAAATCGGAAAGTTGTTATCGGAATTGTGATAATTCCGTGTATTATCCATTCAATGACAGGACTCTCTGACATTGTCAATGGTAATCTCTCGAGTTTTTCGATGCTCAGGATTGTATAGTCTGCTCCTTTCTGTGCCAAACTGATCTGTTTATCAGTAAGGTTAAAACTGGAAAATAATGACGTTGTGTTGATTAAACGCCAAGGCACATAGCCTGAACGAAGATTTTGCAGCGTCCAGCCTAATTCTATAATAGAGTGTAATTGAGATTGGCCATGTTGTAACATTAGCAAATCTCTGTCTATCACATCAAAGGCAGAGGATACAATATTGTCCAACGAATATATTCTGGAAGACAGAGTCATTAACCCATTGTCTACCACAGAAAGTGATTTCTCCAAATTAATACGATCAATTTCTCGTATTTTTTCAGCAGTTTCAATTTGCTTTACTTTCCAAGCCTCGTTGTAAGCAGCATAGATACTGGTCGCTATGAAACGCTTTTGACGCTGTTTGCGTGGTCCAAGAATGAAATCGCGCAAATCAGCACCATCTTTTAGTAAAGACAAGTGTTGCTTAATTTCAGCCAGTGTGGACGAAGTTACCCATTCTAGGCAGAGTTTCCCTACATTGTAGGTTGTTATAATCCCTGGATGTTGTCTCTGGGAGTATCTAGGGTCTAATCTGGTCATTTTTAACCCCTGTGTTTTATTCAGGAATCTATCTTGACAGCTATTTGTGTCTGTAGGCCAGATTAACCACTTTTTCCAATCAGGATGTGTTCTGTTGAAATGTAACATTTGTGACACGTCTAACTCAATATCAGCGGTTGCATTTTCTGGTATTGGCTTTGGTATAGACGGTGTTTTAAGGTCTTTGATCTTAGCTAGGCCAAGACAAGATGTTTGGTGTATTGTGTCATTTAAAAATAACATTTGTTCTGGTATCATGCAGGTTCTAAATAGTGCTTCAATGCCTTGCACCTGCCAATCTTTTGTACCCCAAATTGTTTTCCAATAATCAAAACCAAATGTCATCATTTTGTCATAAAATGCTTCTGAATATATCAATTTAGAATTTGTCAGCATTGTTTTCATTCCTGTTTTATCTAACAGTTTGTAATAAAACGTTTCTGCATCACTGGTGTTAAACCCTGAGAAGTATTTGAATTTCTCAAAAAATGCTTTAGAACTGCTTTTAGGTGGTGTAGAACAATGTTCCCATTGATTATACATAAAAACATTCCTAGGCTGTGCAAATTTATGCAAGTAATGATCCCCATAGTGGGTGTAACAGAATAACTGCTCATAACTAGATGAACCTTGTAAATAATCATGATCTGTGAATCTAGCTGACATTACTAAATCAGACATCATGTCATTAATACTGTTAAAGTCCCAATCATCAGAGAATGTACTTGGTGTCACAAAGTCACTTAAGGAAACCTTTAGTTGATGAGGATACTTCAGGATTTCGACTGGACCATAGATCTCATAGTCTGTTTTCTCCCATACTACCCCACCAGGTATTGGAATTGCTGTGACATTTACTGTTGACAGTTCTCTTTTCTTCACGTGGGATGATCTGTGTGGTTTCAGGACTAGGTTGATGTTCTGACTTGCTGTGTCCATTGTAATATATTTTCCTTCAATGAATTTTCCCAAACACAGTACCATGATGAGCCAAAGCAGGAGGAAAAATACACCTAGACCGAACCAGAACTCTAGCCAAAGGGAAATTAGGTAGATTTCCTTCAGTTGATGAAAGAGTTCCGTTGCTTTTTCTTTAAAAGACTTTTTTGTTTCTGGCATCACTTCGGGGTCATTTAAATCTTCAGAGAAGTTGTCGAAGTTGATGAAATAACCAGAGGCAGTTCTGTCAATTGATGGGATTGTTCTTTCAATCTGTCTCTCGGTAGCACTTTCTGATGCCACATTAGTGTAGACTGGTGTTGTTTCTTGACGAACCGTTTCAATCTGTGTTTCAAGAGGCACGAGTTCCATGGCATTATTGCATAGTCCTTCATTGTGCACTGCAGGCTGATCGAATGTGATTAGTCTTTCAGTTTGAACCTCTTGGATTGTTGCAAGTTTGGGTATTCTGTTGTTTCTTGGGAGTCCACTGGGCCTACTGTTGATTATAGGCCACATGCTTGTGGTTTTACCAGATCGATGGACACGACTCTGTTCTCCTTTTTACCAGCAAGGGGCGGTAGCACAACTGATCTTGTTCCGTTGACTGCTAAGACAGGTACTGCTTTTCTGTAAGAAGGCCCAAATTCCTTCTTCACCGCGATCTTTTCTCTGACTAGATCCCCAATCTTTGGAATCCAGACAGGCCTTGCTGGGGCTGTTGCGGGTGGTGCCTCGTCAGTGGTACTTGGCTGTTGCTTTAACTTTATGTTGCTTAATGATTTTCTTGTTTCATTCAGTTCCTGTAAAACAGCCAAACGGTCTTTTACATCAAACTGCGTTGTTTCTTCTTGTACCACTGACATCTGACTATCGAGGTCCTGAACGTTCATTCTAATTCCGAACAATAGTTCGTATGGGCTGAAACCTTTTAGAGAATTTCTTGGCATGTTGTTAAGACTAGTCTGGACACTTATTAAATGTTTGACCCACCCAGCGCCTGAACCTAATACCTTCGCTGTTATAGATTGCTTTATGTCCCGGTTTTTTCTTTCTACCACACTATTCCCTTCGGGGTGCGACGGACAAGAATACCGCAACCCAATTCCCATGCTGGCCATGGCCTCCTTATAGGCTCGAGAGCTGAAAGCAGGACCCTGGTCAGAATGGAATGTGGTAATTGCGTATGTGCCGATAAAGACTCGCAAATCTTTTATAACCGTTCTAGCGTCAGCCGAGCGCTGGGGACCTCATTTTTTAAGTGCTTTTCGTCTTAATGGTGTACACTGGGACGCGCCTCTCTTCTTTGATTGCGCAGATAGACCGCCTTATGCTGTCTAGAAGGGATCCTGAAACTACACTGGCCTGTTCATTACTGCGATCTCTGTTGCAGTCTTCACAATTTTGAGCAAAACATTGAATATCTATACTCATTCCTGGCCACCAGTACTCTGATTGTAATTCTTTCAGAGAGGCTTTGATTGTTTGGTGTTTCAGACCCAACCCCATGTGTGCTTCCAGTAAGAGGAAGCCCCTCCTGCTCCTGTTTGGAATTACTCTGTCCCCCACTCCAGGGATTCGAGCAAAAGGAACGGAGTTTGCATCGATTATGTATGCATAATTGAGTGGATAGTTTACGGGTAGTGCTGCACAGTCGCCTTTTACGGTCGTTTTTACTGCCAGCATGGTTTCCCCGTCTATGTACTTATCTGTACGCTTTTTTGTGGCTACGGAAGCCGGTTTAGTTGCTTCCGCTGTGGCTGTATTAGCCAATGAATTCCCTGCAACGTGAACGCCATCACGTTGAAGACTCTGTGCGTGAATCACGTGAGTCTTTTGTAGTTCTTTGTGTAAAAGAGCTACCTCGTTCCAGAGCAATTTATGCTTTATTGTGGCACCTGTGTCGTCTTTGTAGTCGTTTTCGATCCAACTCTGCAGTTTATTGTTGTAAGAGTTGACGCAAAAATGAGAATCGCACACGATAAGTGTCAGGAATTCACGTTCTGCATTTTCGAGCGCCATCTTTAAAGATCTGATTTCAGTTCTCTGAACCGAACAGTTTCTTACAGATTCAGTTTTTGTTACTTTCGGTCTGAATTTACCGCACAGCCAACGACCTTTAATGATCGCACATGCTGCATCGTAGGATTTTCTCTCTACGTTGAAATGCTGTACAAAGCTATCTGTTTAGATTATACAGGCGTATTGTGGGAGAGGCAGAATTTCGATTGGCAGAGGATATTCTTCTTCATATTCTAAATCATTCAGTTCTTCAAATTGCGGGGCAAAATAGTATTTCACGTCTTCCGCTCCTAGAGAATCTATGCACTGTATCCATTTCGGATCCAGTGACACTGTAGGCAGTTTTACTGGGCTGAATAGCGCCTTGAAGGCGGATTCCGCTGTAAGGATATTAATCCGTTTGCCGTGTGCTAGTTCTCTTTCATTTACTAATGCGATTTGTACTGCGTTCACAGTTCTTACTGTGTGACTGAATGCTTTTTCTGCTTGTGTGTACAAGTGAGATTTAATTGAAATTGGTACCTTTTCTCCCTCATTAGAGGTTAGGTACGTGAATCCGCATCTTCCTGGGATGACTCGGATTACAAGATCGATCGTGTTGTCACGCGTATCTAATTTAGTTTTTGCTAACATGTATTAAGATGTCTGTAGTCCAAAACTAGACGATATGAATTGTCTGGCTTGGAGACAGGAAACAAAGGATTGTTCATTTGAGAGGTGCATGTTTCAATCACCCCCTGGTACTCAAGTTGATCTAAGATCTCCCTCACTTGTTTTTTAGCTTCTTGCTTTATGGGATACTGCCGTTGGGCAGTTGGTTCACTTTTTAATTGGATTTTGTGAGGCGGTGAATCCTCATCCCATCCTACATGATTTTTATATAATGCAGATGCCTGGGCTACTGCCCATTTCCTTGCATATGTGTATTTTTTGTGAATCGGTATGTGATTCGAGAAGGCAGGCATAATCACTTCTTCGCCACGAGGGCACTCCCTGACAAACTCCGGGGGCCAATCTTTTTCAGCTAACAGAATATCATAGCCTTTTGAGAGCTTATCCCAAAATAGACCCTTAATTTTCCTAGTCTTATCACCCTCTATACGCAATGTTATTTCGTATATTTTATGGGGCTCGCTAAGTCTGGCGTCGGCAGTTTCAACCTGAATGTATTAATTCGTGTCCACTGTCTCCAGATGACTCATCAAGATCTTGCACGCTATACTGATTTCTGCTGCACTGTCCAACATTGTCAATGCCCACTCCCCGTTTTTCAACTGTGTCCTCAGTATTCTCGGCATGGTTGATTACTCTAATACTAACTACCTTCTTTTTCTGAAATTGAGATTTTTTACTCTGAGCAGGTTCCTTGTCTTTGGACTTGGTGTGCTCTCCTGGGTCTGACCGTCCTCTTCTTTCCGAATTCTGTGGAAAAGATCGAGAGGGACGTGTATCAATACTTTGATATCTATCAGGTTTTTTTAGATTATCCCTATTTCTAAGGTTATATCTTTTCTCAGAGGGCTCCCGTTGGGGAGACTGGCGTTCTCGAGTCGGAGTTCTTTCCCTCCGTCGAGGAGACCTTCCTCTGGACTGGAAAACTTTTTCCTTGGGAGTGGATTGTTTATTTCCATCCCAGCTCTTTTTAGGAGTGTTTGAATTATTTTTAAATAATTTTACTAACTCTCTATATGCTTTTGTTAATTCTCCTATGTTAACTAAGAGTTCTTCTTTAGACATTTTTGCAATGTCCGGATGTGGTGTGTAGCTGGCTAGAACCGGCCACGTGGCTCCTGGTCTACCTAGTGGACCGAGCCTGGCAATGTGATCATTGTGTTTTAGGGCGCCATTAAACCAGAGCAGGTGCTCTTGAAATTTAAGAGGAATTTCAATCTCCTCGAAAGGAGCGTACTCTTCCGGAGGTTTCTCTATTTTGTAATAGTGAAACTCTTGTGTTATAGCGTTTACCGCTGGAAAGTTTATCCATGAATAGAATACCTCTGTCTGCCGATACTCGTGAGCCTCTATCACGAAAATTACTGTACCACCTTGAGGTGTCAGTCCGTTTTCTATAAGTTTTAAAGTTATAGATCTTCTTAACTGGACCGGGATGATAATAGCACCCGGGTCTGTGTATTCGGGACCTTGCTGAGTCGCATCTGCTGCGGCCCCAGTGGTGCCGTTGTTTTCTACTGACATTGTATAAATGCAGTTTTTGCAGAGTAGGTCTCCAAGGAGACAAAGATTAGGTGCACAATATTTTGGAACACTGTATCCTTCAACGTTGAATAAACCAGAGCTTTACATAGGAATCTCTTCCTACTAAGGTCGGGCGGATTTTAACCTTTCACCCACTCCAGACGTCTATTGGAGTATTTAAGGGAGAAAGGGGTGTGAAATATGCACGACTGAGTTACTCTACAAGTCTTGCGTTAGTTTATCGCCTTACCAAACGGTTGGGCGCCATGTAGTGTAGTTCCTAGTTTCCCACTAGGCCCTGCGCATTGGAATAACATAAACAGTAGTATCGACGTGGAACTGCGGATATTCCAGGCCTCCACTGACTATGCTAAACTTAATTGGGTTGTGTTACCAACTAGCTCAGAGGTCACTGGAAACTTTCTTCTCTGCATAGGAAGTGATCAGCTTCCTTGGCACAGACAAGAAGGGATTCAGTTTTCCAACAACCGTGCAACATGACAACTTTGCTCCTCAGATCAAGAGTCGATCTCTAGGGTCGTGTGAAACAATAGACATAGATTTCACTCAGTCAGTCTAGTGCAGTTTACTTTCACAGTATGTAGAGAATAGAGAGACGGGCGTGTATCAATAAAGGGTTAACATTTATTGAACAGTCTTTCTTCTCGTACAAGAGAAATGTATTGACACAATTGCAATAATTGTTATTATAAAAAGTACGTACAGTAAGATAAGTATTGCGAAATAGAACTGTAAAAGCATTGATATGGTTTCTTAGCCATACAATGGTTTAAAAGTAATAAAACATATATACAGTCATATATACATTAGGCTAACATACTCAACTGGTGCTTCTAACTAAGCCTACCCCAGTGTGCCTGACCTAAGCCTAACACGTGAAAAGGGGAGCAAGTAAGTAGCTTTAAGTTAAGTTGGTTTTGCCAAGGTTTGTTTCAAGAATTCTCGTCTAAGGGTTTAGTCAACACCATACCTCTGAATAGAATGATGGAGGATTGGTATCTCCTTCAGGGGTCTCTCTCGATATCCCAGTCACCCGCGAGGGTAAACCGGAAGCGCCCGGACTGGATTTCTCTGCACGAGAAAGGCAGCGGCTCTCTTCAGCGCGTCGAGGAAGGAGGGGTGACAGCGTCCGCGGGCAGCTGGAATCTGCTGGATGTCTTCGCAGAGGACGGCTGTTCAGCTCCTTAAGCGTACTGCACCATAGTTCGCGCTGTAGCGGCGATAATGGTAATCAGCAGCTTCACCACCACAGGATAGCAGGCTGCAGCGACAGAGTGCTAGTTTTTACCAACACAGGGTCATGCAGGCAGCTGGCATCAGCAACAGGCAACGAACTCACATTGCTTAAGGCAACGTTGGTAATATTTATACCTGACAGGTGCCGGGTTTGACGCAAGTTTGCTGGACATAAGACGTCAATTAAAGATGTCACTAGGAAGTGACAGTTATCAGTTGCTCATTAGAGTTCCATTACTAATCAAAACATAGCAAGCGGGGATTTCCAGGTTTGCTAAGTTTTTATCTTGTTGAAGAACTCGGAGTGTTATTTAGGAATATCAGATAGTGACTGCTGCTCTGTCATTGCACTAATTGGTCGCAAAGGAAGTAGCAGAGAGTCATGCTGGAATGTGGCTCTGTTCGTGTGAGGCCAGAGATGACTTTTCAGAAAATCGCACTTGAACGGTTATGCCAATATAGGGAATAAATGGATTTATAGCCGAATAGGGGCATAAGGTCACAGTATCGATCAGGAACCTAGATAAGCACGCAACAACTCCAGCCTCTTAGAGTGTTCTAAAGAACAACTAGAGCGCTAACAGTCCTACTTATTACAAAGGTATAGCACACCTGAAGCCATCGTGATGGGAATAAAGTGGTAACTCTTAAAACATTTAATTTAAAAAGGAACAAAATGAGGGGGTATATTATGCCATAGAAAGTATTATTAGTGCTGCAGAAAGAAAAATTAGAAAAAAATATTTTGATGGACAGAATGTAGATCAATGTCTTACATTCACCCCAGTACAAGGATCTGGGCCTAAATCCATCGTTTTTTACACTCCACACCACCCTGGGTTAGATAATGGCTTTATGCAAATCAGCTCTGACCCTGTGCCCCATGGGAACAGTCCAGTCCGAACTACACAGCCATATCTTTCCCAGACCGGAATCAAGCATCCGAGGACCGGACCGGTTTTGAGGTAACACCTCTCATCAGCCCGGCTAGCTTGACTCCAGTGGTGTGGAGGCTCTGGGACCCACGTCTGAGCTACCCCAGTACACTCAGGGAGAAAATTACAAAAAACAATTTGATGGACAGAATGTAGATCAATGTCTTACATTCACCCCAGTACAAGGATCTGGGCCTAAATCCATCGTTTTTTGCACTCCACACCACCCTGGGTTAGATAATGGCTTTATGCAAATCAGCTCTGACCCTGTGCCCCATGGGAACAGTCCAGTCCGAAATACACAGCCATATCTTTCCCAGACCGGAATCAAGCATCCGAGGACCGAACCGGTTTTGAGGTAACACCTCTCATCAGCCCGGCTAGCTTGACTCCAGTGGTGTGGAGGCTCTGGGACCCACGTCTGAGCTACCCCAGTACACTCAGGGAGAAAATTACAAAAAACAATTTGATGGACAGAATGTAGATCAATGTCTTACATTCACCCCAGTACAAGGATCTGGGCCTAAATCCATCGTTTTTTGCACTCCACACCACCCTGGGTTAGATAATGGCTTTATGCAAATCATCTCTGACCCTGTGCCCCATGGGAACAGTCCAGTCCTAACTACACAGCCATATCTTTCCCAGACTGGAATCAAGCATCCGAGGACCGGACAGGTTTCGAGGTTACACCTCTCATCAGCCCGGCTAGCTTGACTCCAGTGGTGTGGAGGCTCTGGGACCCACGTCTGAGCTACCCCAGTACACTCAGGGAGAAAATTACAAAAAACAATTTGATGGACAGAATGTAGATCAATGTCTTACATTCACCCCAGTACAAGGATCTGGGCCTAAATCCATCGTTTTTTACACTCCACACCACCCTGGGTTAGATAATGGCTTTATGCAAATCAGCTCTGACCCTGTGCCCCATGGGAACAGTCCAGTCCAAACTACACAGCCATATCTTTCCCAGACCGGAATCAAGCATCCGAGGACCGGACCGGTTTCGAGGTAACACCTCTCATCAGCCCGGCTAGCTTGACTCCAGTGGTGTGGAGGCTCTGGGACCCACGTCTGAGCTACCCCAGTACACTCAGGGAGAAAATTACAAAAAACAATTTGATGGACAGAATGTAGATCAATGTCTTACATTCACCCCAGTACAAGGATCTGGGCCTAAATCCATCGTTTTTTGCACTCCACACCACCCTGGGTTAGATAATGGCTTTATGCAAATCAGCTCTGACCCTGTGCCCCATGGGAACAGTCCAGTCCGAACTACACAGCCATATCTTTCCCAGACCGGAATCAAGCATCCGAGGACCGAACCGGTTTCGAGGTAACACCTCTCATCAGCCCGGCTAGCTTGACTCCAGTGGTGTGGAGGCTCTGGGACCCACGTCTGAGCTACCCCAGTACACTCAGGGAGAAAATTACAAAAAACAATTTGATGGACAGAATGTAGATCAATGTCTTACATTCACCCCAGTACAAGGATCTGGGCCTAAATCCATCGTTTTTTGCACTCCACACCACCCTGGGTTAGATAATGGCTTTATGCAAATCATCTCTGACCCTGGGCCCCATGGGAACAGTCCAGGCCTAACTACACAGCCATATCTTTCCCAGACTGGAATCAAGCATCCGAGGACCGGACAGGTTTCGAGGTTACACCTCTCATCAGCCCGGCTAGCTTGACTCCAGTGGTGTGGAGGCTCTGGGACCCACGTCTGAGCTACCCCAGTACACTCAGGGAGAAAATTACAAAAAACAATTTGATGGACAG
Organism: Lissotriton vulgaris; assembly: GCF_964263255.1. Classification (NCBI taxonomy): domain Eukaryota; kingdom Metazoa; phylum Chordata; class Amphibia; order Caudata; family Salamandridae; genus Lissotriton; species Lissotriton vulgaris. Next base: position 486,724,725 of record NC_141698.1, read on the forward strand.
AATGTAGATCAATGTCTTACATTCACCCCAGTACAAGGATCTGGGCCTAAATCCATCGTTTTTTGCACTCCACACCACCCTGGGTTAGATAATGGCTTATGCAAATCAGCTCTGACCCTTTGCCCCATGGGAACAGTCCAGTCCGAACTACACAGCCATATCTTTCCCAGACCGGAATCAAGCATCCAAGGACCGGACCGGTTTCGAGGTAACACCTCTCATTAGCCCGGCTAGCTTGACTCCAGTGGTGTGGAGGCTCTGGGACCCACGTCTGAGCTACCCCAGTACACTCAGGGAGAAAATTACAAAAAACAATTTGATGGACAGAATGTAGATCAATGTCTTACATTCAGCCCAGTACAAGGATCTGGGCCTAAATCCATCGTTTTTTGCACTCCACACCACCCTGGGTTAGATAATGGCTTTATGCAAATCAGCTCTGACCCTGTGCCCCATGGGAACAGTCCAGTCCGAACTACACAGCCATATCTTTCCCAGACCAGAATCAAGCATCCGAGGTCCGGACCGGTTTCGAGGTAACACCTCTCATCAGCCCGGCTAGCTTGACTCCAGTGGTGTGGAGGCTCTGGGACCCACGTCTGAGCTACCCCAGTACGCTCAGGGAGAAAATTACAAAAAACAATTTGATGGACAGAATGTAGATCAATGTCTTACATTCACCCCAGTACAAGGATCCGGGCCTAAATCCATTGTTTTTTTTCACTCCACACCACCCTGGGTTAGATAATGGCTTTATGCAAATCAGCTCTGACCCTGTGCCCCATGGGAACAGTCCAGTCCGAACTACACAGCCATATCTTTCCCCGACCGGAATCAAGCATCCGAGGACCGGACCGGTTTCGAGGTAACACCTCTCATCAGCCCGGCTAGCTTGACTCCAGTGGTGTGGAGGCTCTGGGACCCACGTCTGAGCTACCCCAGTACACTCAGGGAGAAGATTACAAAAAACAATTTGATGGACAAATCCTCGGATGCTTGATTCCGTTCTGGGAAGGACATGGCTTTTGTAGTTCGGACTGGACTGTTCCCATGGGGCACAGGGTCAGAGCTGATTTGCATATCGCCATTGTCTAACCCAGGGTGGTGTGGAGTGCAAAAAAACAATGGATTTGGGCCCAGATGTTTTGACTGGGGTGAATGTGTGACATTGATCCACAATCGGTCCATCACCTGTTTTGTTTGCAATACCGCCATAAGTGCGATGGGGATGCTCAGACGTGGGTCCCAGGCACTCCACACCACTGGAGTCAAGCTAGCCGGGCTGATGAGAGGTGTTACCTCGAAACCGGTCCGGTCCTCGGATGCTTGATTCCGTTCTGGGAAGGACATGGCTTTTGTAGTTCGGACTGAACTGTTCCCATGGGGCACAGGGTCAGAGCTGATTTGCATATCGCCATTGTCTAACCCAGGGTGGTGTGGAGTGCAAAAAAACGATGGATTTGGGCCCAGATCTTTTGACTGGGGTGAATGTGTGACATTGATCCACATTCGGTCCATCACCTGTTTTGTTTGCAATACCGCCATAGGTGCGCTGGGGATGCTCAGACGTGGGTCCCAGGCACTCCACACCACTGGAGTCAAGCTAGCCGGGCTGATGAGAGGTGTTACCTCGAAACCGGTCCGGTCCTCGGATGCTTGATTCCGTTCTGGGAAGGACATGGCTTTTGTAGTTCGGACTGGACTGTTCCCATGGGGCACAGGGTCAGAGCTGATTTGCATATCGCCATTGTCTAACCCAGGGTGGTGTGGAGTGCAAAAAAACGATGGATTTGGGCCCAGATCTTTTGACTGGGGTGAATGTGTGACATTGATCCACATTTGGTCCATCACCTGTTTTGTTTGCAATACCGCCATAAGTGCGATGGGGATGCTCAGACGTGGGTCCCAGGCACTCCACACCACTGGAGTTTAGCTAGCCGGGCTGATGAGAGGTGTTACCTCAAAACCGGTCCGGTCCTCGGATGCTTGATTCCGTTCTGGGAAGGACATGGCTTTTGTAGTTCGGACTGGACTGTTCCCATGGGGCACAGGGTCAGAGCTGATTTGCATATCGCCATTGTCTAACCCAGGGTGGTGTGGAGTGCAAAAAAACGATGGATTTGGGCCCAGATCTTTTGACTGGGGTGAATGTGTGACATTGATCCACATTCGCTCCATCACCTGTTTTGTTTGCAATACCGCCCTAAGTGCGCTGGGGATGCTCAGACGTGGGTCCCAGGCACTTAACACCACTGGAGTCAAGGTAGCCGGGATGATGAGAGGTGTTACCTCGAAACCGGTCTGGTCCTTGGATGCTTGATTCCGTTCTGAGAAGGACATGGCTTTTGTAGTTCGGACTGGACTGTTCCCATGGGGCACAGGGTCAGAGCTGATTTGCATATCGCCATTGTCTAACCCAGGGTGGTGTGGAGTGCAAAAAAATGATGGATTTGGGCCCAGATCTTTTGACTGGGGTGAATGTGTGACATTGATCCACATTCGGTCCATGCCCTGTTTTGTTTGCAATACCGCCATAAGTGCGCTGGGGATGCTCAGACGTGGGTCCCAGGCACTCCACACCACTGGAGTCAAGCTAGCCGGGCTGATGAGAGGTGTTACCTCGAAACCGGTCCGGTCCTCGGATGCTTGATTCCGTTCTGGGAAGGACATGGCTTTTGTAGTTCGGACTGGACTGTTCCCATGGGGCACAGGGTCAGAGCTGATTTGCATATCGCCATTGTCTAACCCAGGGTGGTGTGGAGTGCAAAAAAAACGATGGATTTGGGCCCAGATCTTTTGACTGGGGTGAATGTGTGACATTGATCCACATTCGGTCCATCACCTGTTTTGTTTGAAAGAAAAATTAGGGCACATTTTGAGTGACTTCTCAAATCCTCTTCTATTTCATTAGATGTTTTTGACATGCAGTCTCCCAAGATGGCCACCAAAGACAAAAGAGCCCAAATGTAGCCCAAATATCACCCAGATGTAGCCCAAGTATAGCCCAATGACAGAATGTCCCAGAGTGTTCAAAAGAACAACTAGAGCGCTAACAGTCCTACTTATTACAAAGGTATGGCACACCTGAAGCCATCTTGATAGGAATAAAGTGGTAACTCTTAAAACTTTTAATTTAAAAAGGAACAAAATGAGGGGGTATATTTTGCCATAGAAAGTATTATTAGTGCTGCAGAAAGAAAAATGAGGGCACATTTTGAGTGACTTCTCAAATCCTCTTCAATTTCATTAAAAAATTCTGACATGCAGACTGAAACATGCACTTTGAATACCAGCAGCAGACTTCCCTGGTGAGCAGTAGCTTTACTACAGTGATCTAATGAGCAACTAGAGTGCTAACATTCAGAATTTATGGCAAATGTGTGACACATCTGAATGCCTTCTTGATGGAACCAAAGTAAACAAGCATTGAAAATGCAATAGATCTCGCCCTCGTTTAAGTTAAAGCCATTCTGTTTGTAATGAGGTGGCTTTTTAGCTTTGCTTTTATTAGTGTTTTTTAAACTTTCATGTAAATAACATGCATCTGTATGCATATATGTATATGTATGTGTATGCATGCATTTATATTTGTATTTATATAAATATACAGATTATATATGTTTATATATGTATGTATATATATATATTACCTACTGGCGGTCGCCAGTAGGTATATATAGTTAGGATTTTTTCTCTATGGGATTTTTGAAAATTCTATGTCTAATAACTTTGGCGTTTGTGGACGGAATTGGCTGAAATTTACAGGAAAATGGCACATTTTGTTTCTGAGCAGCTCCAGAAAATTTGGGGGGTGTTCGTCAACGGGGGGCCGAGAAAAAAGGGGGGTCCCAAAACGCGTTTTTCCCATGTTAATTTCCATTGGGCGGTTGGCCTCACTTTTAGCTCGAACGGCTGAATGGATTTGCACAAAACTTTGCAAAATTGTAGGGACTGTTAGCCCGATGTGCCTTTGCTAGGTCTCAATATATGTGCTCCAGTGGATTTTGATAAATTAACGCTCAAAAAAATATATATATCTGTAACAGCGTCCCGGGTAGCGCTCCGGTTCGCGTACATTTCGCGTAACGGAACTTTGCGAAGCTCTTCTGGAGCGGCCGCCATCTTGTCTCTCTGTAGGATCGAGAGACAAGAGGAGGCCAAAACGAAGGGGGAAATGACCATAAGGGGGCATAGTAGATCCTCCCTGACCCCCTAGGTTTGATGTGGAGGCTTTAAAAGGGCCCCGCGGGGCAAAAAAAAAAAATAAAAAAGTTTTTTTGCGTTATCAATAGTGTTGTCCGTATTCCCAGTCAGTACCTTTCCCCGCCCGCCATGTGCACAAAGACCGCATACATCCCCCATAACGTCAAGGCTAAGTAACTAGAACGTCATAAGGAATTGCAAGTCGCTCCCATACTGCCGCCATTTTGGTCGAGGTCAGGCAGGTTCAGAGTATAGTTCAATGTCTCCAATAAGTAGCGGCAGGACCAGAATCCCTTTCGGCAGTTTTGGCTTCGTCATTACGAGCACTAGAAAACAAGACATTCTGGGCAGTATCACCCTTGACGCAACCCTTTATTGTACAAGATGGTGTCTTTCAAAAGCCAGGAGTATAGGAGTATGTAACAAGCGAGCCATTTAATTGAAAAAACTAAACGTGACAAACAGTTGTAGGATCAGTGAAGGTTGATTTTTTAATTGAAAGTATAACAGGATCAGTTACAATAAAATCCTTCATACGTACACCATGGGCGAGTATCATGGGTAACATTACTTCGAAGCTTTATTAATACAATAATCAATAATGAAAAATCGACATCAATAGGGTTGTCCGTATTCCCAGTCAGTACCCTTCCCCGCCCGCCATGTGCACAAAGACCTCATACATCCCCCATAACGTCAAGGCTAAGTAACTAGAACGTCATAAGGAGTTGCAAGTCGCTCTCATACTGGCGCCATTTTGGTCGAGGCCAGGCAGGTTCAGAGTATAGTTCAATGTCTCCAGTAAGTAGCGGCAGGACCAGAATCCTTTTCGGCAGTTCTGGCTTCGTCATTACGAGCACTAGAAAACAAGACATTCTGGGCAATACCACCCTTGACGCAGCCCTTTATTGTACAAGATGAGGTCTTTTAAAAGCCAGGGGTATAGGAGTATGTAACAAGCGAGCCATTTAATTGAAAAAACTAAACGTGACAAACGGTTGTAGGATCAGTGAAGGTTGATTTTTTAATTGAAAGTATAACAGGATCAGTTACAATAAAATTGTCTATACGCACACCATGGGCGAGTATCATGGGTAACATTACTTCGAAGCTTTATTAATACAATAATTAATAATGAAAAATCTACATCAATAGGGTTGTCCGTATTCCCAGTCAGTACCCTTCCCCGCCCGCCATGTGCACAAAGACCGCATACATCCCCCATAACGTCAAGGCTAAGTAACTAGAACGTCATAAGGAGTTGCAAGTCGCTCCCATACTGGCGCCATTTTGGTCGAGGCCAGGCAGGTCCAGAGTATAGTTCAATGTCTCCAGCAAGTAGCGGCAGGACCGGAATCCTTTTCGGCAGTTCTGGCTTCATCATTACGAGCACTAGAAAACAAGACATTCTGGTCAATACCACCCTTAACGCAGCCTTTTATGCTACAAGATGGTGTCTTACATTCAGAAAATATTGTTGGCAGCATTTTGAAAGGAAAGATAAACGGCCGTTCTCCTAGTGAGTCTCACATTGTTACATTTATGAAGAAAGTTGAAGAGTAGTATGTTGAAAATCTGAATCCATCGTTCTACAAACTCTCAACCAGCCTTGGATGGAAAAATCCTGAAGAATGTACAAACTGAAAACCAGTTTTTGTTTGCATAGCATCAGCAGCAACACTTGAGTCAGCTTTGTGTGAAGCCGCCATCTTGATCCAATCAATACCGTCCCCTTGCACACATTCAGGGACCAGGCCACAGGACGTGTCTTCAGGTCAAACGGATTGTGGGACAAGGTCAAGAATGGAAGAGTCACCAAAATGCAAAAAGTTCTGCCGGATCCCGGGAGCCGGCCGCCTATGTCGGGGGTGATCTCAGGCCACACCAGGGCAACAAGACTTGGGGAGGGGGCAGGAGCCAAGCGCCCCTCCCAGTCAGCGCCACCACACCGCCTCTCGGGGGCCTCCGTCAATCGGTTCAGGGAGGAACCGCATCACATTGCTTTCCAATGCAGTCAGGTCCTCAAACAGCCCCCACTTACACTCACCTATGAAAATCTTACTATTGATGCTTGACTGAGACCAAGGAGATCAGAGTGCAAGTCTGTGTAAGGTGATGTACCTCTGGGGAGACAAGGTCCAGAATGTAAGAGTCGCTGTATCGCAAGAGTGGGTGAAATTTAGCCGGATGGCGGGTGAGACGCTGTAATAGCAAGAGCAGGCGCAACTCAGCTGGCCGAGAGAGACTTGGGGAGGGGGCAGGAGCCAAGCGCCCCCTCCCAGTCCGCGCCACCACACCGCCCCTGGGGGGCCTCCGTCAAGCGGTTCAGGGAGGCACCGCAGGCAGCCGTTCTTCAGATCAGTGGCTCTCACCGGCAAGGCTCCCCTCCTTTAGCAGCGTTCGTTAGCGCTGTGGTTGCGGCCGGAGGCTCCTGCTTAGTCAACGCCCCGGCCTCTCCATGTCGTAGGCCGCAAGAGTAATCGCAACTCAGCTGTCCGAGAGAGACTTGGGAAGGAGGCAGGAGCTAAGTGCCCCCTCCCAGTCTGCGCCACCACACCGCCCCTGGGGGGCCTCCGTCAAGCGGTTCAGGGAGGCACCGCAGGCAGCCGTTCTTCAGATCAGTGGCTCTCACCGGCAAGGCTCCCCTCCTTTAGCAGCATTCGTTGGCGCTGTGGTTGCGGCCGGAGGCTCCTGCTTAGTCAACGCCCCGGCCTCTCCATGTCGTAGGCCGCAAGAGTGGGCGCAACTCAGCTGGCCGAGCGAGACTTGGGGAGGGGGCAGGAGCCAAACGCCCCTTCCCAGTCCGAACCAATGAAAAGTGTTATTTTTAGGTCACATGACCTAGCCTTACATCATTAGGAACCCAAAAGTGAAATGAACCAATGAAAAGTTTTAGTAACAAGTCACATGACCTGTTATGCTTATGTTACGCGCTCCGCGCCGCGCCCCGGATCGCTTCCAGGTAGCTGCTTTTTGCGCCTCGCGAACCGGAGCACTTCCGGGTGCGCTTACGCGGCGCGTCATATGACAGAAGGGACAGGCAACAAGAACCATCAGTCAAAGAGGGGAGGACAAGTTCTTCTTTACCGTGTCACGTTGGGGCTCCACCGGAACTGATCGAATTGGTAGTCTACAGCGTTTCTGGATGTTTCAGACTAAAGCTGGCGTCAGCATGACAGCACCACCATCTCGTGACTCCGTCATGGCCATTCCGCAAGCAATCATGGCAGTTGCTCCCCACTGTAAGTCTGCGGGAGTCAGGGGCCCCGGTGACTCTTGTAGAATCTTCAAGGCTGAGGGGACGCTTTTGGGAATGGGGCCCATGCCCTAGCAGTCAAGCGTCTGAGTTCCAGGGTTTCCCAGAGCTATCCTTGCAGGCCAGGCCCAAGTCTGTGGAGTCGACCGCCATTTCCTGAGCTCCGTGGCAGCCGCCTCTCGCTGTACTGCAAGAGTGGGTGCAATTCATCCGGATGGCGGGTGAGACGCTGTAATAACAAGAGCAGGCGCAATTCAGCTTGCCGAGCGAGGCCCTGTGCCGCATGGAGCGGGCGCAACTCAGGTGGCCGAGTGAAGCGCTGGGGTGTAGCTGATAAACCTCCACCTGGGGAGGTGGGGGAGGCTCGTTCGCGCCGCCTCTCCCTTTCAGTGCACCCCACGCCGTCAAGCGTCCGAGTTCAAGGGTTGCCCAGAGCCATCCTTGCAGGCCAGGCCCAAGTCTGTGGAGCCGACCGCCATTTCCTGAGCTCCGTGGCAGCCGCCTGTCGCTGTACTGCATGAGTGGGTGTAATTCATCCGGATGGCGGGTGAGACGCTGCAATAACAAGAGCAGGCGCAATTCAGCTGGCCGAGCAAGGCCCTGTGCCGCAGGAGCGGGCGCAACTCAGGTGGCTGAGTGAAGCACTGGGGTGTAGCTGAGAAACCTCCACCTGGGGAGGTGGGGGAGGCTCGTTTGCGCCGCCTCTCCCTTTCAGTGCACCCCACGCCGTGTCCTGGCGCAGGTATATGTGATGGTTGGACCAGGGCACCACAGGACGTGACTTCAGGTCAAACGGATTGTGGGACAAGGTCCAGAATGGAAGAGTCACCAAAAGGCAACAAGTTCCGCCTGACCCCGGGAGCTGACCGCCTATGTCGGGGGCGATCTCAGGCCACACCAGGCCAACAAGACTTGGGGAGGGGGCAGGAGTCAAGCGCCCCCTCCGAGTCCGCGCCACCACTCCGGCCCTCGGGGGCCTCCGTCAAGCGGCTCAGGGAAGCATCGCAGGCAGCGGTTCTTCAGATCAGTGGCTGCTAGCAGCGATCGTTGGTGCTGTGGTTGCGGCCGGAGGCCCTGCTTAGTCAACGCCCCGGCCTCTCCATCTCATAGGCGGCAGAGTAGTCGGGGAGAAATCCCGGGAACGGCGGCATGCATTTGGATCGATGTTGCAGCACGCTGCCATGTAAATAGTTATTTAATAAAAAGTTTTACCCTGTTACTTTGGTGGTGTGTTGTATATATTTATAATATTTGCATAGTGTTTGTCGTTGTTTTGGGCGGGGTGGGCGGCGGAGCAGAGCTGTCTTGCAGCCATCATGGCGTCGAGCTCAGTTCCTCTCACTAGTTTCATATTTCTCATGAGGGGTGGTTCCTAATGTTTTTATTTTAGCGAGGTCAAAAAGAGATCCCATTAGTGGCCTACTGATTTTGCTTGATTCCTTTTGTTGTTTCTAACGACTTTTCACTATCTGCAAAGACTAAACAGAGTATTGCGACTCTGTGCTTGTTTGTAAATAGAGAATGAACCAAAGAGAACCAATTCTAAAACAGTAAATGCTTGGATAACAATAAATCAAATGGAAAGGGAAGCAGGCACGACGGATTACAACGGGGGCAAAGGCCTGCGTTACCTACCCTTCACTATCTGCAAAGATAGAATACTCCTAAAAGAAAAGAGGGGGGGGCAGCGTTCAAAGCACATCAGCGTGCATAGACACGAAAATGTTTTTACCTACCACGTACTTGACATTTTAAAGCTTTTGATATTTTCTATTAAAAAACCATTGAAATTCCCTGAAAAAACCATAGGTTATAGACCATACATAGTTAGGAATTAGCATTTACAAAACCTTATTTTACTCACACAAAACCATTGAAATTCCATATATAGTTAGTTGCACTAACTATATGTCGCGCACCCGCAATCCACTGCTGATGATGTCACATATTACATCATTCATGACATGGTCAGTGACATCACTGATGACATCACTGATGACAACTCAAATGACATCACTGACAACATCACTGATAATATCATTCATGTGATAATACAATGAACCTCTTCAGACTCTAATATAACCTTAGATACAATCAGTGTAAAAAGACACTCACAGATTGTCACTCATCCATGGAGTTACTCATACATCTAGTCAGTCATGCAAAGAATCAATCACACCTCCATTTCCTCAACTATACAGTTATACACACCTTACTAATTCAAACATGTTCTAACACATATTTAATCTCCTATACGATCCCTGATACAAGTTCACAATGATCCATACAGCCACTCACACATTCACTGGCTCTTATGCACGGTTATATATGTCAACTCTCACATGTACTGTGTTTTACATATGTACTTACTTTGACATGTTGCACTGAGATATCCATTCACTCACCAATACACTCATGCACACAGTCAACCGCCCATGCAGCTGTTTCCACATGCACCTTTGAACCCATACATCTAGTGAATCAACTGCTCACACATCTATGCACAGAGTCATACACCTCCCAGCCACTCACACACATACTTAGACTCCTATACAAATACTTGGGCAACCAATGAATATCCCATATAGTTACTCATATAGCTACTGATTAACACATTCAGCCGTTTACAGAACAACAGACATAATGATGCACAAATTAAGACAGTTTAGTCACTAACCCATGCACTCAGTGAGACGCATTTAATCACTCACTCATACAGTCAGTCATGCACCTACTAAATTCTTCATCCAGACACTTATACATCCACTCATTCTTCAATATGTAAGACATATTTTAACTTTACAGAAACATACATTCATTGGATAATGTCATCAGTGATGTCATTTGAGTTGTCATCAGTGATGTCATCAGTGATGTCACTGACCATGTCATGAATGATGTAATATGTGACATCATCAGCAGTGGATTGCGGGTGCGCGATATATAGTTAGTGCAACTAACTATATATGGAATTTCAATGGTTTTGTGTGAGTAAAATAAGGTTTTGTAAATGCTAATTCCTAACTATATATGGTCTATAACCCATGGTTTTTTCAGTGAATTCTCAAGGTTTTGTAAATGCTAATTCCTAACTATATATGGTCTATAACCTATGGTTTTTTCAGTGAATATATATATATATATACATACACATACATATATATAAATGCATATGCATATATATGCATATATATATGTGTATATGTGTGCGTGTAGAGAGAGGTAGAGAGGTAGAGGTGTAGAGGTAGAGAGGTAGAGGTAGAGAGGTAGCGGTAGAGAGGTAGAGACTAGTAGAGAGAGAAGTAGAGAGAGGTAGAGAGGTAGAGAGTAGAGAGTGAGTAATAGAGAGTAGAGAGTGAGTAGTAGAGAGTAGTAGAGAGCAGTAGAGAGAGTAGCAGAGAGTGAGTAGTAGAGAGTAGTAGAGTGAATAGTAGAGTGAGTAGTAGAGAGTAGTAGAGAGTGAGTAGTAGAGAGTGAGTATTAGAGAGTAAGTAGTAGAGTGAGTAGTAGAGAGCAGTAGAGAGTGAGTAGTAGAGAGTATTAAAGAGTGAGTAGTAGAGAGTAGTAGAGAGTGAGTAGTAGAGAGTGAGTAGTAGAGAGTAGTAGAGAGTGAGTAGCAGAGAGAGAGAATAGTAGAGAGTAGTAGAGAGTGAGTAGTAGAGTGAGTAGTAGAGACTAGTAGAGAGAGAGTAGTAGAGAGCGAGTAGTAGAGCGTAGTAGAGAGTGAGTAGTAGAGTGAATAGTAGAGAGTGAGTAGTAAAGAGAGAGTAGTAGAGAGTAGTAGAGAGTGAGAAGTAGAGAGTGAGTAGTGGAGAGTAGTAGAGAGTGAGTAGTAAAGAGTGAGTAGTAGAGAGAGAGTAGTAGAGAGTGAGTAGTAGAGAGTAGTAGATAGTGATTAGTAGGGAGTGAGTAGTAGAGAGAGAGTAGTAGAGAGTAGTAGAGTAGTAGAGAATGAGTAGTAGAGAGTGAGTATTTGAGAGTAGTGGAGCAGGAGAGAGTAAGTAGTAGAGAGTAGTGGAGAATATTCCAAAGTTTTGCACAGCACCACTTGCACAATAAGTCCAATCAAATCATATCACTTAGAGTCCTTATTGAAGCGCTGAATCTTGGTGTATATTCAAATGCTTTTATTTTCCTTACGTTTATGTACCACAGCCAGCCGAAACGTTTTGTTCTGTACAACAGAACTTCTTCAGGGCGTTCTTATTTCCTTCAAGTTATGTCGGTATCCTGTTGTCATATAACTAGATATTTCTTCCAAATGTTAGACGAGACATAAGTACATTCTTATTCAAAGTGACTAGGTATCAATTTTACCCACACAATTCAGGCAGACTTGAGTAATTTATACCATCCTCAAAGTCAGTCTTTCAAAAATTCCAAAGTATAGGACTTGATAATCCAAATCCGAATGTTTCTCAAGAAAAGTCATTTTCAATCGTTTGGAATATCGGTGTTTGGGCAGATATGACCCAGGGACCCCCAGTATGCAAGGGGAATTAGTCCCCCCTCTGCAAATGCGCCAGTGGCCTGCGTTGCAGAGAGGTGTAAAAAGGGGTATAGCCTCATTATACCTTTGTGCAATGCACCCCCCTGGCGCATACTGGAGGTTCCAGGTGGGCTAGTTGGCCCCCAGGGACCCCTAGTATGCAAGGGGAATTAGTTCCCCCTCTTCAAACATGCACGGGGGCTGCGTTGCAGAGAGGTGTAAAAAAGGGTGTGGCCTCATTACACCCTCTGCAATGCAGCCCCCTGGCTCATACTGGAGGCTCCTGGTGGGCTAGTTGGCCCCCAGGGGCCCCCAGTATGCAAGGGGAATTAGTTCCCCCTCTTCAAACATGCACGGGGGCTGCGTTGCAGAGAGGTGTAAAAAGGGGCGTGGTTAATCAGTTTAATACTTTGCTCTCCATAGCAAATTGTCCTTCCACAAAATTTGCAAACAATTTTGAAATCTCCAAACTGGGTTTGGATCTTTGGGACCATCTCACTTGTCTCTGGACCCGATGGAGGGGGTTGCTTACTTTGGGAGATGCTGGGTGAAGATTGGGGAGGGTTTCTGGTCAGTTCTCTGACCTCTGCCGCAGCATAGTTGTTTAGGTGCCGGCGTTGCATGTGGCGAATCATGGTGTTGTTGCCAAAAGAATACTTTTTGGCAGGGTTCCACCTGGAAAGTACAGTGCCACAGATCAGACAAGTAACCTTTGGCGCATTACATTTCTTGAGGCCCCATGGGATTTTAAAAAACTCCCAGAAAATGTGCTCCTTTGGCTTATAGGTGGTAGTATCTTCAGGCAGGTACCGCCTCTCCTCCTCCTCTTCCTCCTCCTCCTCCTCCTCTTCTTCTTCTCCACCACTGTGGTGTTGTGGTGGTCCTTGTGTTGGTGGTGGTGGTGGTGGTTGAGATGCTCCTGCTGCTCCTGCAACTGTAGCCATTTCTCAGTACAAATAGGTACAAATAGGTCTGCAAACAAGTCTTCCTCAGACAAAGTAAAAAGTGAGAATGAGGAAAAAAGGTGGGGGCTTTCATCTTTTGGAAAACAAAACTGTCCTGAACCATTGAAAACTGTTATTTTCGGGTCACATGACACTGGCTTTATCATTTGGAAACCAAAACTGTCCTGAACCAATGAAAAGTGTTATTTTCAGGTCACATGACCCGCTGCGCTTACGCTACCTGCCACGGGGCACGCCCGGGGGCTCTTACGTAGCGCGATCATATGCGCTCGAGTGCTTCCGGGTGCGCTTACGCCGTGCGTATCACGCGGACGCGCCTACGCGATACGTCACAATGATGTTTTCGTTCACGGCAATAGCGCTAACGGGACGCTCACCAGTACGCGCACCGGAGCGCGCCGCATGACTGCTCTTACCGGAGCGCTCACCGGTACGCGCACCAGGAGCGCTCCATGGCAAAATAAAAAAAACATGAACAATATACATAAAAAAAAATAGTATTACATAAATATACAATATAGGATTCATTATAAAAAATATTACATTTCATAGCTATAGAAATTTGCTATTATAAAACCTTTGAAATTCACTGAAAAAAACATAGGTTTGAGGCCCTATATATAGTTAGGAAGTAGCATTTAAAAAACCTATGAAATTCACTGAAAAAACCATAGGTTTCACACCAGTTATAGTTAGGGATTAGCATTTAAAAAACCTTTGAAATTCACTGAAAAAACCATAGGTTTGACACCAGTTATAGTTAGCTGGAAATTTTACTGACATAAAACCATTGAAATTCCCACGTTATAGTTAGTTGGACTCACTATAACTTGCGCGCCTGCAATGCACTGCTGATGACGTCACATATTACATCACTCATGACATGGTCAGTGACATCACTCATGACATCACTGATGACACCATCCTTGTGACAGAGTGACATACCTTCTTTCAGTGTAATGTAACCCTTGAAACACATATTCAAAAATAGAAACTAACATTTTCAAAAAAATGGAGATACCCATACCAGTTACAACAACCAAATTCCGTAATTCCACCATCTATATACACATCCACTCATTCACCAACAGTTCTATATAGTCACTCATACATATACTCACTCATCATATGTAGTGATACACCTATACATCCTGTTACACACGACAGTCATCCAAAAGTTACTCACACACATACTCACACATGCAAATAAACTATTGAACATCCATTTATTTGCATATACAACTATACACACACTACCACCTTACTTCTAAGGAAACTTACACATACTTACTCTCTTAAACAATCACTTATAGAAACACATACTTATTTAAACAGGAACTCTTACAATCTCTCACTCTCACATATACTCACTTATATACATCAATACTCACATATACTAGATTAAAACATATGTTGTTACTGATAAAGACACTAGTGAGACAGTCATTCAACACTAACACACACATATACACACTCATCCACCCATACAGTCCTGCACATATGCTGTCTTCAAAACACATACAAACAGTGAGTCAGTCATTGATGCATCTATGTGATAAGTAATACCCTCACCAAACCATACAGACACTCATACTGATACTAAAAAAACATCTAATAACCCATATACACACACATGTAGCTACTCACCAACCCATGCAGCCACTTATACACAAAGTGAAACACTGATACATATATTTAAATATTTAAACATTACTCGCTAATATATGTATTCACTAAGATACACTTAATAAGCCAGTTAACCAATCATTTTTTTTTTAAACATCCTTTTAGACACTTATTTAAACATTTATTCTTCCATCGACCTTCACATATACATATATAAAACATATTTATTTTTCAGAAAGACACACATTCACTGGATGGTGTCATCAGTGATGTCATGAGTGATGTCACTGACCATGTCATGAGTGATGTAATATGTGACATCATCAGCAGTGCATTGCAGGCGCGCAAGTTATAGTGAGTCCAACTAACTATAACGTGGGAATTTCAATGGTTTTATGTCAGTAAAATTTCCAGCTAACTATAACTGGTGTCAAACCTATGGTTTTTTCAGTCAATATATATATATATATAGGCCGAAATAAATCGATTTAGAGCCAGCTACACAGCCAGCTACACATGGCGTCGTGGTTATCTTTTGGCAGCAAAAAGGGTAACGTGCATTGCATATATATATATAGATGACAACAATCCCATCCAGACTACTTTACACAGAAAGGCCGCGGCTGGCAACACCACGCTCCATGCCTCAAGCCTACATCCAAAGCATACTATGCACAGCATACCTTACGGAGAAATCCTAAGGTTAAAAAGAATATGTAGCACTGCTGTGGATTTTAAACGATGCACTGACGAATTGAAAGTCCGGATGAGGGCTCGTGGTTATTCTGACCAGATTTTTAACCAGGCTCTAGTGAAGGCTGAGAAACTGTCTAGAGCCAGTTTACTGGTTAATAAAAATAGTACGCCCACCAATGGAAGTGAAACAGATGACATAGAGTGTCCAAGATTCATCACTGACTATAGTAGCCAGGAAAATAAAATTAGACAGATCATAAACAAACACTGGTCTACCATTCAAACTGACACTGTTTTGGGATGCATGCTACCTGACAAACCCCTGGTTACGTTCAGACGAGCACAAAATATGGGCGCAATTCTTGATCAAAGTAGCCCGGAATTGCAACAAAAGCCCAACTGGTTAATATCAGCAGGTTTTCGAAAGTGCACCTCTTGCAGAGCGTGCAAGTTCGGAATCAATAAGACCCACTACAGAACACCGTTTTCTACTGCTGATATTCCGATCAAAGGTAGCCACACTTGTAAAACTGAATATGCTGTGTACGTCCTGACGTGTACGTGTGGCCTTAACTATATTGGCAGTACAAAACAGCAAGTGCACGTCAGGATTTTGCAGCATATCAGAGCTATCCTTCATAGTGATCAGGCATATCCGGTGGCTTGCCATTTTGAGAGCACACATAACAAAGACCTTAATTGTCTCTCTTATTATGTGATAGCTTCTGTCCCAAACCCTAGAAGAGGAGGCAACAGGGAGTTCAAGTTAAGGAGATTAGAGTCAAGTTTGATCCTTGAATTTGATAGCAAATGGCCGAATGGCCTTAACAAACAGAGGATCTACGCCACTTTTTATAAATACTTGCTCTAAACATCTGTCAGCTGTAAATATTAAATATCATCTAGGCTTCCTGTTAGCACCTTTTCAACCCCCTAGATAAGTCAGGATCCCTGTGATCTAGGGTGGGAATCTGTTTTCATGAACTCACCTTGAAAATATCTTGCTCATACATGTAATCAAAGTGGCTGGTCAAGTTCCTTGTCAGCCACTTTTCTAATTATTACTCTGCTTCCTCCAAATGTGTACACATATATATTTTTTTTCACTGGGTTTTAAGTATTTATTCATGTACCTTAGATGTGAAAACTGGTTTTAACACTTATTTATATATGTGGTGTCTTTTTCTATAACTTTTAAATGATGATTTATTCATACTGGTAATAATAGGTTTTATGTATAAGTTTACTCAGACCAATAATAAGGAAATACATTCATATTTCCTTCGTGTCTAGATTAACATACATGTACCTCATACACAGATTTTTATCATCATAAGCTCTCAGCACTTTGTTTCCCTTTTCTTGTGATTAATTTTCCCTCTATTGGCACTTATGCACTTTATCATCTCCGTGAATTGCAGACTGTGATTCAATGACACATTAGGATTTGCACTTTCACCACTTGTCCCGTTCCCCTATCAATTAAAGGTTGCGATATTTTGCACAATTTCTTGAATATAATTTGAACAAATGAAATAATTGATATCGATTTAAATGTTTCATACAAATTGCATAATTTTGCACAGTTGTTATATTTGCACAGGCCTTTGCTAAGATTTGCACAGGGATTTATCCCATAATGCTTTTATCATCATTGCGTAATTTTGCACATGTGTTATTGCTTTTATAGGCATCTGCTATAATTTGCACAGGGATTTATCCCAAACCATTCAGGAAAGCGGATTATACATGTTTACAATGTCTTGGTGTTTATTGCGCAATTTTGCACATAGGCCAGTGCTTGTTTTGGGATTTATCCAGTAAAATCAAAACAATTATTGCAATTCTTATGTTTAAGAAAATATGTGAACAATTAATTAACATAGTTTATTTTTATGATTTTGCCATCGCACTTTGTATAAACTCTTTTGTTTATGTCTATGATCATGTGACCTGAGAGAGAAAGGGCGGGGAGGCGGGCTTGCACTGCGTTATAAAAATGAAAAAATGACGTTGAATCGATGCATGTGAACAAGGGCTTTGGAAGCCCGAAATGCGTCTTGCCCTCGCTGTTTTCAACCCTTGTACAATAAATCATCTGTGTATCCAGTTCGTGGTCCGTCTCCTCATTGCCTGGAGGGTTCTGATTCTCACAAGAACCAGTAGTGGCTGTCTTTGGAGTTTGCGCACATATATATATATATAGATCAAGCCTCGGCTGAGGTGAAACGCGTCATGGCGACTGGTGGGCTGTTTATTCTTCACGAATAAATGCACTGATAACGAGAGCACGGAGTCTGTGGCTTTACTCAATTTTCCGGTTTGCTGTGTGGCGTGGCTGCGCTCTGCTGTACTGCATCGGACTCAACGTAATATATATATATATATATATATATATATATATATATATATATATATATATATATATATATATATATATATATCCACACCGGTTTCCACAACAATGTAATGGACTAAATCGAGCCGCAGCACCGCCAAGAAACAGGAGACCCAGATTTCCGTGAGCAATTTACTTTATTTCTGCAACGGGCAGCATAACGTTTTGGCCTCCCAGAGGCCTTGGTCACATGGCACCATAGAGGGCGGCAGCAGAAATTTAAAGTGCAAGTGCAGGTGAAATGAACGATTTCATTGGGTGTCAATTAAAAGCACGAGGAGCATAGTAAAAATACTACAATTTTTTCCCTTGCTATTCACTGTGCTTCTTACACAAAAACAGTATTGGGATCAATCCCTATAGGCTTGATATTGCACATAACTCGACATGATGAATCAAATAGCATGACACTAGTAATCTGGTGCACGCTGTACTACATGGTTAAACACAATATTGGGATAAATCCCTAACCATAACATTTCATATGACCAAACATCATGAATCAATAAGCATGATATTTTTTAAAACTTCACACAGCCAAGAAATGTTTATATTGGTAAATATCACATGCATTACTACACAAAATATAGCAGAATAAATAGTTATTTAGCTATAAATACATATAAAAAAATATATATATATGAGAAATACTTAAAAATGCTTAGCATGTGATAAAAAGTTGACCTAAAGTCCAATTCTTTATATATACAAAAAGAATGAATTGAAATCAATACTATGGCATGCAACGGTCAACCTATAAATATTCATTATGTCTATGTGCAATTTACCAAATTTATATCCTGTGTTAAGACACCCACATGAATGAATGAGTGAAGATATATATATATATGCAATGCAGGTTACCCTTTTTGCTGCCAAAAGATAACCACAACGCCATGTGTAGCTGGCTCAAAATCGATTTATTTTGGCCTGACTCAAATGCGTTTCGGCTGTCCTTGCAGTCTTGCTCACCTATATCCACAAAGTCAGAAGCAGCCATTTTTAAGCTATCAAGTTACGTGTCACCTGTTAGATTACAAAATCATAAAAAGTGTAGGCAGACTTGAAGTTTTTTACATGCATTATTCAGTTCGTAAATGATATAAAGAACAATTTTATATCAAACTTCGGAATATTTTGCATGAATCAATGTCGGGAAACAAACAGAATAAATGTTATTTTATCAACATTCTCATTTTATCTATCGCACACATTAACGTTATACTCATTACTTTTTAAAGGCGTGTATGTGCATTGTTTTTTTGTTGGACACATCTTTCGCACCATTGGGTAAGACAATTGTGGATTCTGTGTAACTCTTTGAATTTATCCATATATATATATATATATATATATAGATATATATATATATATAAAACTATACTTTGCACAACTATATTTCTGATGTCAATATTTATTTTATGATATATTTGTACTCACCACCAAATATAGGATGTTGATATTTTTGACATCAATATTTATTTATTATTTATTTATTTAAAATATTTATAGAGCGCGACTGTCACCTGGCAGGTATCCTGGCGCTGTTGGCTACTCCTAGAGGTTCTTAGACGGGGGTTGAACTATGGTTGGGGATTTAAAGGGACGGAGGAAAGAGCCAGGTTTTAATTCGTTTTCTGAAGGGAAGGAGGTGAGGGATTTGGCGAATATCGACAGGCAAACTGTTCCACAACTTGGCAGCAGCTACTCTGAACGATCTTCCCCCAGTCCTGGCCTTCTTACATCTGGGCACTTTCACGAGGCAGGCAGTTGTAGACCTAAGTGTTCTGGTGGGAGTATACCACGAGAACAGACGTTGGAGAGGCCTGGGTCCGGCACCGTGTAGTGCCTTAAAGACCAGGCAAAGGGCTTTAAAGGCAACGCGTTGCTTCAACGGCAGCCAGTGCAGCTCGGCCAGTGCTGCGGTGGCCGAGGATCTCCTGGTCCAGCCAAGGGCCAGTTTGGCTGCTGCCGACTGAACTCGTTGGAGTCTGTCCAGTAGTGTCGCAGGGGATTCAAACAGCAGCGCATTACAATAGTCTAGGCGACTAAGAATAGTGCACCTGACTATCAATGCTCGGGCAGAAGGTGGTAATAGAGGCAGGACTTTGCGCAGTGAGCGCATAAGGCCTGCGCAGGTAGCGACTGTTCTTGAAACCTGCGTTTCCATGCTTAGTTGGTGGTTAAGCATGACGCCCAGGTTGCAAACACTGGTGACCGGTGGCGGGTTGTTAGAGTTTTCCGGGGGCCAAAACTCAGCAGGCAGAGGGCGCGGTATACGGCTCGCAGGGCAGAACAGAACCTCGGTTTTCGAGGAGTTAAACTGGAGGGAGTTTCTGTGCAGCCAGCTTGCGGTGTCTCTTAGACAGTTGTGGAAAGCTTCTAAGGGGATGGAATCTTCGCCCTCCCAAGAGAGAAGGAGCTGAGTGTCGTCCGCGTAGTTTACTGTGGTCATGTTGTGTGATTTAATTAGAGTGACCAAAGGTTTCAAGTAAACATTAAATAAAATCGGGCTGATGGAGGAGCCCTGGGGAACACCGTGAGGGACAGGGTAGAAGGCCGATTGGAAAGGGGGAAGGGATACAGCCTGTTTTCTGTCACTGAGGTAAGAGTGGAACCAGATCAGGGCCGTGCCGTCGATCCCTGCCTCTCTCAGCCGCTCGAGCAGAATCCCATGGTTGACAGTATCGAATGCGGCAGACAGGTCTAATAGGATCAAGGCCACAACTTGGCCCCTGTCTGCGCGCATTCGAAGCTCCTCCATGGTGGTGAGCACAGTGGTTTTGGTGCCATGGGCTGGGCGAAAACCAAATTGGAATTCGTCCAGAATGTGGTGCTGCTCGAGGTGGGTTGAGAGGCAGTTACTGACCCAACGTTCCAGCACCTTCACCGGGAATGGCAGAAGTGATATGGGGCGGAAATTGGACAAGCATTCTGGATTGATCGTGGGTTTCTTCAGAAGCGGGGTGATGAGCGCTTGCTTCCAGGAGGTGGGGACGAAGCCACAGCTGAGGGATTGATTACAAATCATCCGGAGAGTATGGAATAATTCGTGTCCACATGCTTTCCAAATTTTCGGAGGCAAAGGGTCAAGGGGAGATCCAGAGGTGATGCCTTGTGCCACTTTGTCAAATTCAGTTTGAGAGAGAAGGGGGAAAGCTCGGAGCCTGTTCGTGGGAGGGCAGGCTGACTTCGGAGAGTCAGGATTGATGGGGCTAACTTCGGGAGAGGTGGGATGGATGTGTGGCGGGGGCGTGGCTAAGTTATTTATGATAGCCTCGCTCAGTTTTTTACTTACAAAATTGAGACTATCACAGAGGGTCTGAGATGGAGAGATGGGGTTTTTGGCGCAGTCAGGATGTAAAATATTGTCCAGGATCTGAAATATGCTTTTAGGACTGTTAGCCGCATTAGCTATGGTGGAGCAGTAGTAATTCGCTTTGCTCTCTGTGATGGCGGATTTGTATTCACGGAGTGCCTTTT
Organism: Lissotriton vulgaris; assembly: GCF_964263255.1. Classification (NCBI taxonomy): domain Eukaryota; kingdom Metazoa; phylum Chordata; class Amphibia; order Caudata; family Salamandridae; genus Lissotriton; species Lissotriton vulgaris. Next base: position 486,745,841 of record NC_141698.1, read on the forward strand.
TCCAGAGGACTTTCTTGTTATTACAGTATCCGTGTCTCCACTGTCTCTCAGCCTGTTTACAGGTTGATTTGAGGATTTTCAGGGAGTCGTTGTACCAGGGAGTAGGTGCTCTACCTTTAGGTTTGCAGAGTTTTAGAGGGGCGACCGAGTCCGCGATGGATGTGATTTTTGCGCTAAAGGATCTGTAGTTGTATTCCACCAAATTGGAAGAGGAGACACTATCTTCCACCTCGAAGACTGTGGCGGAGATGCTGAGTTTTTCTAAAGCTTTCCAATTACGATAAGAAAATTGTGGTGGCAAGTGAGTCTTGGGCTTTCTTGTTGTGGCGTTGTTGATGTAAAGTTTAATGAGCGATTGGTCTGTCCAGCTCATAGGCAGGATGTCGCCTACTTGCGTTAGACCCGGACTCGAAAAGATGAGGTCGAGGCGGTTGCCAGCGGAATGGGTGGGGTCCTTTATCAGTTGGTGAAGCCCCACACTGTCACAGGACAGCAGAAGATTGTTTAGACCTGTGTCTAGGCTGCCGTTTGGCCAAAGATTGAAGTCTCCTAGAATAATAAGTTTATTATGGGAGGTTGCCAAATTAGTGATAATCGTGAGGAGCGCTTGCTGTTGCGAGAGGGAGAAGGCCCCAGGCGGTCGGTAGCAAATAATTACCGTGAAGGTGACTCCTAGGTGGCAATTTATAGTCAGACCGAAAAGCTCAATTCCGGGTACTGAATCTATATCAATGGTGTTCAATTGCCACGAGGCTCGGAAGATGACACCGACACCGCCACCGCGGCCTTTGGGTCTAGGGAGATGGAGAATGTTAAAATTTAGAGGGCAAGCAGAGGCTAAGTCAGTCTCACAGTTGGCATGTGTCCAAGTCTCTGTTAAAAAAAGTACATCTAGATGATGTGAGTCTATAAGGAGGTTAATTTCGGTGGCATGCTTCGGTAACGATCTGACATTCAAGAGGCCTCCTACAAGTAGGTCCTTGTAGGTGATGTCTGTTAAGGGAGAAGCAGTCTCTTCAAAGGTGAGCTTACCTTCATGAGCATATCCTCGGAGGTTAAGCAGGGCATCGCGGGAATAGCAGGGGGACAGTGGGGTGTGTTGGGCAGGGTTTATGGCGCTAGGCGCGTCCTCGTCGCGGACGAGCGCAGACGAGCTTGCCTTAAGCGTGCCTTCGGCGCGCAATCGGCGTGCCCGCTGCGCTCGTCCGCTGCGCTTCCGGTATTGACACATGATTTATAGTAACAGCAGGTGGCGTAGGAGGAGTCGTGGCCAGCAGTAAATGGGCGTGGCTATCGTCTCCCTTTCGGCGGTCAATGGCGCCAAGGAGCGAGTAGATTCTGCTTCCCCACAGCTAATAATCAGCTGTTCTGGAAGTCAGGAAGTGTGCAAAACGGCAAGTATTTCCTTTAAAAAACAGTAACAATACACAATCACAAGTTTAAAATGAATGGAACACCTCCCGGCTTTTCGCCTCAGGAGTTTAGCAGCAATGGGGCAGCGCGGCGTCAGCGCGTCCTATATCACTGCGGAGGGGGCGTGGCCAGCAGTAGATGGGTGTGGCTATCGTCTCCCTTTCGGCGGTCAATGGCGCCAAGGAACGAGTAGATTCTGCTTCCCCACAGCTAATAATCAGCTGTTCTAGAAGTCAGGAAGTGTGCAAAACGGCAAGTATTTCCTTTAAAAAACAGTAACAATACACAATCACAAGTTTAAAATGAATGGAACACCTCCCGGCTTTTCGCCTCAGGAGTTTAGCAGCATGAATGGGGCAGCGCGGCGTCAGCGCGTCCTATATCACTGCGGAGGGGGCGTGGCCAGCAGTAGATGGGCGTGGCTATCGTCTCCCTTTCGGCGGTCAATGGCGCCAAGGAACGAGTAGATTCTGCTTCCCCACAGCTAATAATCAGCTGTTCTGGAAGTCAGGAAGTGTGCAAAACGGCAAGTATTTCCTTTAAAAAACAGTAACAATACACAATCACAAGTTTAAAATGAATGGAACACCTCCCGGCTTTTCGCCTCAGGAGTTTAGCAGCAATGGGGCAGCGCGGCGTCAGCGCGTCCTATATCACTGTGGAGGGGGCGTGGCCAGCAGTAGATGGGCGTGGCTATCGTCTCCCTTTCGGCGGTCAATGGCGCCAAGGAACGAGTAGATTCTGCTTCCCCACAGCTAATAATCAGCTGTTCTGGAAGTCAGGAAGTGTGCAAAACGGCAAGTATTTCCTTTAAAAAACAGTAACAATACACAATCACAAGTTTAAAATGAATGGAACACCTCCCGGCTTTTCGCCTCAGGAGTTTAGCAGCAATGGGGCAGCGCGGCGTCAGCGCGTCCTATATCACTGCGGAGGGGGCGTGGCCAGCAGTAGATGGGCGTGGCTATCGTCTCCCTTTCGGCGGTCAATGGCGCCAAGGAACGAGTAGATTCTGCTTCCCCACAGCTAATAATCAGCTGTTCTGGAAGTCAGGAAGTGTGCAAAACGGCAAGTATTTCCTTTCAAAAACAGTAACAATACACAATCACAAGTTTAAAATGAATGGAACACCTCCCGGCTTTTCGCCTCTGGAGTTTAGCAGCAATGGGGCAGCGCGGCGTCAGCGCGTCCTATATCACTGCGGAGGGGGCGTGGCCAGCAGTAGATGGGCGTGGCTATCGTCTCCCTTTCCCTTGTACTAGATAACTTTTCCCGGGCGCGAGGCCACAACACCTGTGATCCGTTCTAAGAATGTAACTCCCGTTCGCGAGTTGCATAAAGAAGGGCTCTATCTGAGTTGCAGGTGTGACTAGCTGGTGGCATGAAAGGTTGTTTGAATTTCCATCACATGCTCCGTGTAAATTAATACCCTGACACAAAAGTATACCGCGTGAATGTGTGACATTGATCCACATTCGCTCCATCACCTGTTTTGTTTGCAATACCGCCCTAAGTGCGCTGGGGATGCTCAGACGTGGGTCCCAGGCACTTAACACCACTGGAGTCAAGGTAGCCGGGATGATGAGAGGTGTTACCTCGAAACCGGTCTGGTCCTTGGATGCTTGATTCCGTTCTGAGAAGGACATGGCTTTTGTAGTTCGGACTGGACTGTTCCCATGGGGCACAGGGTCAGAGCTGATTTGCATATCGCCATTGTCTAACCCAGGGTGGTGTGGAGTGCAAAAAAATGATGGATTTGGGCCCAGATCTTTTGACTGGGGTGAATGTGTGACATTGATCCACATTCGGTCCATGCCCTGTTTTGTTTGCAATACCGCCATAAGTGCGCTGGGGATGCTCAGACGTGGGTCCCAGGCACTCCACACCACTGGAGTCAAGCTAGCCGGGCTGATGAGAGGTGTTACCTCGAAACCGGTCCGGTCCTCGGATGCTTGATTCCGTTCTGGGAAGGACATGGCTTTTGTAGTTCGGACTGGACTGTTCCCATGGGGCACAGGGTCAGAGCTGATTTGCATATCGCCATTGTCTAACCCAGGGTGGTGTGGAGTGCAAAAAAAACGATGGATTTGGGCCCAGATCTTTTGACTGGGGTGAATGTGTGACATTGATCCACATTCGGTCCATCACCTGTTTTGTTTGAAAGAAAAATTAGGGCACATTTTGAGTGACTTCTCAAATCCTCTTCTATTTCATTAGATGTTTTTGACATGCAGTCTCCCAAGATGGCCACCAAAGACAAAAGAGCCCAAATGTAGCCCAAATATCACCCAGATGTAGCCCAAGTATAGCCCAATGACAGAATGTCCCAGAGTGTTCAAAAGAACAACTAGAGCGCTAACAGTCCTACTTATTACAAAGGTATGGCACACCTGAAGCCATCTTGATAGGAATAAAGTGGTAACTCTTAAAACTTTTAATTTAAAAAGGAACAAAATGAGGGGGTATATTTTGCCATAGAAAGTATTATTAGTGCTGCAGAAAGAAAAATGAGGGCACATTTTGAGTGACTTCTCAAATCCTCTTCAATTTCATTAAAAAATTCTGACATGCAGACTGAAACATGCACTTTGAATACCAGCAGCAGACTTCCCTGGTGAGCAGTAGCTTTACTACAGTGATCTAATGAGCAACTAGAGTGCTAACATTCAGAATTTATGGCAAATGTGTGACACATCTGAATGCCTTCTTGATGGAACCAAAGTAAACAAGCATTGAAAATGCAATAGATCTCGCCCTCGTTTAAGTTAAAGCCATTCTGTTTGTAATGAGGTGGCTTTTTAGCTTTGCTTTTATTAGTGTTTTTTAAACTTTCATGTAAATAACATGCATCTGTATGCATATATGTATATGTATGTGTATGCATGCATTTATATTTGTATTTATATAAATATACAGATTATATATGTTTATATATGTATGTATATATATATATTACCTACTGGCGGTCGCCAGTAGGTATATATAGTTAGGATTTTTTCTCTATGGGATTTTTGAAAATTCTATGTCTAATAACTTTGGCGTTTGTGGACGGAATTGGCTGAAATTTACAGGAAAATGGCACATTTTGTTTCTGAGCAGCTCCAGAAAATTTGGGGGGTGTTCGTCAACGGGGGGCCGAGAAAAAAGGGGGGTCCCAAAACGCGTTTTTCCCATGTTAATTTCCATTGGGCGGTTGGCCTCACTTTTAGCTCGAACGGCTGAATGGATTTGCACAAAACTTTGCAAAATTGTAGGGACTGTTAGCCCGATGTGCCTTTGCTAGGTCTCAATATATGTGCTCCAGTGGATTTTGATAAATTAACGCTCAAAAAAATATATATATCTGTAACAGCGTCCCGGGTAGCGCTCCGGTTCGCGTACATTTCGCGTAACGGAACTTTGCGAAGCTCTTCTGGAGCGGCCGCCATCTTGTCTCTCTGTAGGATCGAGAGACAAGAGGAGGCCAAAACGAAGGGGGAAATGACCATAAGGGGGCATAGTAGATCCTCCCTGACCCCCTAGGTTTGATGTGGAGGCTTTAAAAGGGCCCCGCGGGGCAAAAAAAAAAAATAAAAAAGTTTTTTTGCGTTATCAATAGTGTTGTCCGTATTCCCAGTCAGTACCTTTCCCCGCCCGCCATGTGCACAAAGACCGCATACATCCCCCATAACGTCAAGGCTAAGTAACTAGAACGTCATAAGGAATTGCAAGTCGCTCCCATACTGCCGCCATTTTGGTCGAGGTCAGGCAGGTTCAGAGTATAGTTCAATGTCTCCAATAAGTAGCGGCAGGACCAGAATCCCTTTCGGCAGTTTTGGCTTCGTCATTACGAGCACTAGAAAACAAGACATTCTGGGCAGTATCACCCTTGACGCAACCCTTTATTGTACAAGATGGTGTCTTTCAAAAGCCAGGAGTATAGGAGTATGTAACAAGCGAGCCATTTAATTGAAAAAACTAAACGTGACAAACAGTTGTAGGATCAGTGAAGGTTGATTTTTTAATTGAAAGTATAACAGGATCAGTTACAATAAAATCCTTCATACGTACACCATGGGCGAGTATCATGGGTAACATTACTTCGAAGCTTTATTAATACAATAATCAATAATGAAAAATCGACATCAATAGGGTTGTCCGTATTCCCAGTCAGTACCCTTCCCCGCCCGCCATGTGCACAAAGACCTCATACATCCCCCATAACGTCAAGGCTAAGTAACTAGAACGTCATAAGGAGTTGCAAGTCGCTCTCATACTGGCGCCATTTTGGTCGAGGCCAGGCAGGTTCAGAGTATAGTTCAATGTCTCCAGTAAGTAGCGGCAGGACCAGAATCCTTTTCGGCAGTTCTGGCTTCGTCATTACGAGCACTAGAAAACAAGACATTCTGGGCAATACCACCCTTGACGCAGCCCTTTATTGTACAAGATGAGGTCTTTTAAAAGCCAGGGGTATAGGAGTATGTAACAAGCGAGCCATTTAATTGAAAAAACTAAACGTGACAAACGGTTGTAGGATCAGTGAAGGTTGATTTTTTAATTGAAAGTATAACAGGATCAGTTACAATAAAATTGTCTATACGCACACCATGGGCGAGTATCATGGGTAACATTACTTCGAAGCTTTATTAATACAATAATTAATAATGAAAAATCTACATCAATAGGGTTGTCCGTATTCCCAGTCAGTACCCTTCCCCGCCCGCCATGTGCACAAAGACCGCATACATCCCCCATAACGTCAAGGCTAAGTAACTAGAACGTCATAAGGAGTTGCAAGTCGCTCCCATACTGGCGCCATTTTGGTCGAGGCCAGGCAGGTCCAGAGTATAGTTCAATGTCTCCAGCAAGTAGCGGCAGGACCGGAATCCTTTTCGGCAGTTCTGGCTTCATCATTACGAGCACTAGAAAACAAGACATTCTGGTCAATACCACCCTTAACGCAGCCTTTTATGCTACAAGATGGTGTCTTACATTCAGAAAATATTGTTGGCAGCATTTTGAAAGGAAAGATAAACGGCCGTTCTCCTAGTGAGTCTCACATTGTTACATTTATGAAGAAAGTTGAAGAGTAGTATGTTGAAAATCTGAATCCATCGTTCTACAAACTCTCAACCAGCCTTGGATGGAAAAATCCTGAAGAATGTACAAACTGAAAACCAGTTTTTGTTTGCATAGCATCAGCAGCAACACTTGAGTCAGCTTTGTGTGAAGCCGCCATCTTGATCCAATCAATACCGTCCCCTTGCACACATTCAGGGACCAGGCCACAGGACGTGTCTTCAGGTCAAACGGATTGTGGGACAAGGTCAAGAATGGAAGAGTCACCAAAATGCAAAAAGTTCTGCCGGATCCCGGGAGCCGGCCGCCTATGTCGGGGGTGATCTCAGGCCACACCAGGGCAACAAGACTTGGGGAGGGGGCAGGAGCCAAGCGCCCCTCCCAGTCAGCGCCACCACACCGCCTCTCGGGGGCCTCCGTCAATCGGTTCAGGGAGGAACCGCATCACATTGCTTTCCAATGCAGTCAGGTCCTCAAACAGCCCCCACTTACACTCACCTATGAAAATCTTACTATTGATGCTTGACTGAGACCAAGGAGATCAGAGTGCAAGTCTGTGTAAGGTGATGTACCTCTGGGGAGACAAGGTCCAGAATGTAAGAGTCGCTGTATCGCAAGAGTGGGTGAAATTTAGCCGGATGGCGGGTGAGACGCTGTAATAGCAAGAGCAGGCGCAACTCAGCTGGCCGAGAGAGACTTGGGGAGGGGGCAGGAGCCAAGCGCCCCCTCCCAGTCCGCGCCACCACACCGCCCCTGGGGGGCCTCCGTCAAGCGGTTCAGGGAGGCACCGCAGGCAGCCGTTCTTCAGATCAGTGGCTCTCACCGGCAAGGCTCCCCTCCTTTAGCAGCGTTCGTTAGCGCTGTGGTTGCGGCCGGAGGCTCCTGCTTAGTCAACGCCCCGGCCTCTCCATGTCGTAGGCCGCAAGAGTAATCGCAACTCAGCTGTCCGAGAGAGACTTGGGAAGGAGGCAGGAGCTAAGTGCCCCCTCCCAGTCTGCGCCACCACACCGCCCCTGGGGGGCCTCCGTCAAGCGGTTCAGGGAGGCACCGCAGGCAGCCGTTCTTCAGATCAGTGGCTCTCACCGGCAAGGCTCCCCTCCTTTAGCAGCATTCGTTGGCGCTGTGGTTGCGGCCGGAGGCTCCTGCTTAGTCAACGCCCCGGCCTCTCCATGTCGTAGGCCGCAAGAGTGGGCGCAACTCAGCTGGCCGAGCGAGACTTGGGGAGGGGGCAGGAGCCAAACGCCCCTTCCCAGTCCGAACCAATGAAAAGTGTTATTTTTAGGTCACATGACCTAGCCTTACATCATTAGGAACCCAAAAGTGAAATGAACCAATGAAAAGTTTTAGTAACAAGTCACATGACCTGTTATGCTTATGTTACGCGCTCCGCGCCGCGCCCCGGATCGCTTCCAGGTAGCTGCTTTTTGCGCCTCGCGAACCGGAGCACTTCCGGGTGCGCTTACGCGGCGCGTCATATGACAGAAGGGACAGGCAACAAGAACCATCAGTCAAAGAGGGGAGGACAAGTTCTTCTTTACCGTGTCACGTTGGGGCTCCACCGGAACTGATCGAATTGGTAGTCTACAGCGTTTCTGGATGTTTCAGACTAAAGCTGGCGTCAGCATGACAGCACCACCATCTCGTGACTCCGTCATGGCCATTCCGCAAGCAATCATGGCAGTTGCTCCCCACTGTAAGTCTGCGGGAGTCAGGGGCCCCGGTGACTCTTGTAGAATCTTCAAGGCTGAGGGGACGCTTTTGGGAATGGGGCCCATGCCCTAGCAGTCAAGCGTCTGAGTTCCAGGGTTTCCCAGAGCTATCCTTGCAGGCCAGGCCCAAGTCTGTGGAGTCGACCGCCATTTCCTGAGCTCCGTGGCAGCCGCCTCTCGCTGTACTGCAAGAGTGGGTGCAATTCATCCGGATGGCGGGTGAGACGCTGTAATAACAAGAGCAGGCGCAATTCAGCTTGCCGAGCGAGGCCCTGTGCCGCATGGAGCGGGCGCAACTCAGGTGGCCGAGTGAAGCGCTGGGGTGTAGCTGATAAACCTCCACCTGGGGAGGTGGGGGAGGCTCGTTCGCGCCGCCTCTCCCTTTCAGTGCACCCCACGCCGTCAAGCGTCCGAGTTCAAGGGTTGCCCAGAGCCATCCTTGCAGGCCAGGCCCAAGTCTGTGGAGCCGACCGCCATTTCCTGAGCTCCGTGGCAGCCGCCTGTCGCTGTACTGCATGAGTGGGTGTAATTCATCCGGATGGCGGGTGAGACGCTGCAATAACAAGAGCAGGCGCAATTCAGCTGGCCGAGCAAGGCCCTGTGCCGCAGGAGCGGGCGCAACTCAGGTGGCTGAGTGAAGCACTGGGGTGTAGCTGAGAAACCTCCACCTGGGGAGGTGGGGGAGGCTCGTTTGCGCCGCCTCTCCCTTTCAGTGCACCCCACGCCGTGTCCTGGCGCAGGTATATGTGATGGTTGGACCAGGGCACCACAGGACGTGACTTCAGGTCAAACGGATTGTGGGACAAGGTCCAGAATGGAAGAGTCACCAAAAGGCAACAAGTTCCGCCTGACCCCGGGAGCTGACCGCCTATGTCGGGGGCGATCTCAGGCCACACCAGGCCAACAAGACTTGGGGAGGGGGCAGGAGTCAAGCGCCCCCTCCGAGTCCGCGCCACCACTCCGGCCCTCGGGGGCCTCCGTCAAGCGGCTCAGGGAAGCATCGCAGGCAGCGGTTCTTCAGATCAGTGGCTGCTAGCAGCGATCGTTGGTGCTGTGGTTGCGGCCGGAGGCCCTGCTTAGTCAACGCCCCGGCCTCTCCATCTCATAGGCGGCAGAGTAGTCGGGGAGAAATCCCGGGAACGGCGGCATGCATTTGGATCGATGTTGCAGCACGCTGCCATGTAAATAGTTATTTAATAAAAAGTTTTACCCTGTTACTTTGGTGGTGTGTTGTATATATTTATAATATTTGCATAGTGTTTGTCGTTGTTTTGGGCGGGGTGGGCGGCGGAGCAGAGCTGTCTTGCAGCCATCATGGCGTCGAGCTCAGTTCCTCTCACTAGTTTCATATTTCTCATGAGGGGTGGTTCCTAATGTTTTTATTTTAGCGAGGTCAAAAAGAGATCCCATTAGTGGCCTACTGATTTTGCTTGATTCCTTTTGTTGTTTCTAACGACTTTTCACTATCTGCAAAGACTAAACAGAGTATTGCGACTCTGTGCTTGTTTGTAAATAGAGAATGAACCAAAGAGAACCAATTCTAAAACAGTAAATGCTTGGATAACAATAAATCAAATGGAAAGGGAAGCAGGCACGACGGATTACAACGGGGGCAAAGGCCTGCGTTACCTACCCTTCACTATCTGCAAAGATAGAATACTCCTAAAAGAAAAGAGGGGGGGGCAGCGTTCAAAGCACATCAGCGTGCATAGACACGAAAATGTTTTTACCTACCACGTACTTGACATTTTAAAGCTTTTGATATTTTCTATTAAAAAACCATTGAAATTCCCTGAAAAAACCATAGGTTATAGACCATACATAGTTAGGAATTAGCATTTACAAAACCTTATTTTACTCACACAAAACCATTGAAATTCCATATATAGTTAGTTGCACTAACTATATGTCGCGCACCCGCAATCCACTGCTGATGATGTCACATATTACATCATTCATGACATGGTCAGTGACATCACTGATGACATCACTGATGACAACTCAAATGACATCACTGACAACATCACTGATAATATCATTCATGTGATAATACAATGAACCTCTTCAGACTCTAATATAACCTTAGATACAATCAGTGTAAAAAGACACTCACAGATTGTCACTCATCCATGGAGTTACTCATACATCTAGTCAGTCATGCAAAGAATCAATCACACCTCCATTTCCTCAACTATACAGTTATACACACCTTACTAATTCAAACATGTTCTAACACATATTTAATCTCCTATACGATCCCTGATACAAGTTCACAATGATCCATACAGCCACTCACACATTCACTGGCTCTTATGCACGGTTATATATGTCAACTCTCACATGTACTGTGTTTTACATATGTACTTACTTTGACATGTTGCACTGAGATATCCATTCACTCACCAATACACTCATGCACACAGTCAACCGCCCATGCAGCTGTTTCCACATGCACCTTTGAACCCATACATCTAGTGAATCAACTGCTCACACATCTATGCACAGAGTCATACACCTCCCAGCCACTCACACACATACTTAGACTCCTATACAAATACTTGGGCAACCAATGAATATCCCATATAGTTACTCATATAGCTACTGATTAACACATTCAGCCGTTTACAGAACAACAGACATAATGATGCACAAATTAAGACAGTTTAGTCACTAACCCATGCACTCAGTGAGACGCATTTAATCACTCACTCATACAGTCAGTCATGCACCTACTAAATTCTTCATCCAGACACTTATACATCCACTCATTCTTCAATATGTAAGACATATTTTAACTTTACAGAAACATACATTCATTGGATAATGTCATCAGTGATGTCATTTGAGTTGTCATCAGTGATGTCATCAGTGATGTCACTGACCATGTCATGAATGATGTAATATGTGACATCATCAGCAGTGGATTGCGGGTGCGCGATATATAGTTAGTGCAACTAACTATATATGGAATTTCAATGGTTTTGTGTGAGTAAAATAAGGTTTTGTAAATGCTAATTCCTAACTATATATGGTCTATAACCCATGGTTTTTTCAGTGAATTCTCAAGGTTTTGTAAATGCTAATTCCTAACTATATATGGTCTATAACCTATGGTTTTTTCAGTGAATATATATATATATATACATACACATACATATATATAAATGCATATGCATATATATGCATATATATATGTGTATATGTGTGCGTGTAGAGAGAGGTAGAGAGGTAGAGGTGTAGAGGTAGAGAGGTAGAGGTAGAGAGGTAGCGGTAGAGAGGTAGAGACTAGTAGAGAGAGAAGTAGAGAGAGGTAGAGAGGTAGAGAGTAGAGAGTGAGTAATAGAGAGTAGAGAGTGAGTAGTAGAGAGTAGTAGAGAGCAGTAGAGAGAGTAGCAGAGAGTGAGTAGTAGAGAGTAGTAGAGTGAATAGTAGAGTGAGTAGTAGAGAGTAGTAGAGAGTGAGTAGTAGAGAGTGAGTATTAGAGAGTAAGTAGTAGAGTGAGTAGTAGAGAGCAGTAGAGAGTGAGTAGTAGAGAGTATTAAAGAGTGAGTAGTAGAGAGTAGTAGAGAGTGAGTAGTAGAGAGTGAGTAGTAGAGAGTAGTAGAGAGTGAGTAGCAGAGAGAGAGAATAGTAGAGAGTAGTAGAGAGTGAGTAGTAGAGTGAGTAGTAGAGACTAGTAGAGAGAGAGTAGTAGAGAGCGAGTAGTAGAGCGTAGTAGAGAGTGAGTAGTAGAGTGAATAGTAGAGAGTGAGTAGTAAAGAGAGAGTAGTAGAGAGTAGTAGAGAGTGAGAAGTAGAGAGTGAGTAGTGGAGAGTAGTAGAGAGTGAGTAGTAAAGAGTGAGTAGTAGAGAGAGAGTAGTAGAGAGTGAGTAGTAGAGAGTAGTAGATAGTGATTAGTAGGGAGTGAGTAGTAGAGAGAGAGTAGTAGAGAGTAGTAGAGTAGTAGAGAATGAGTAGTAGAGAGTGAGTATTTGAGAGTAGTGGAGCAGGAGAGAGTAAGTAGTAGAGAGTAGTGGAGAATATTCCAAAGTTTTGCACAGCACCACTTGCACAATAAGTCCAATCAAATCATATCACTTAGAGTCCTTATTGAAGCGCTGAATCTTGGTGTATATTCAAATGCTTTTATTTTCCTTACGTTTATGTACCACAGCCAGCCGAAACGTTTTGTTCTGTACAACAGAACTTCTTCAGGGCGTTCTTATTTCCTTCAAGTTATGTCGGTATCCTGTTGTCATATAACTAGATATTTCTTCCAAATGTTAGACGAGACATAAGTACATTCTTATTCAAAGTGACTAGGTATCAATTTTACCCACACAATTCAGGCAGACTTGAGTAATTTATACCATCCTCAAAGTCAGTCTTTCAAAAATTCCAAAGTATAGGACTTGATAATCCAAATCCGAATGTTTCTCAAGAAAAGTCATTTTCAATCGTTTGGAATATCGGTGTTTGGGCAGATATGACCCAGGGACCCCCAGTATGCAAGGGGAATTAGTCCCCCCTCTGCAAATGCGCCAGTGGCCTGCGTTGCAGAGAGGTGTAAAAAGGGGTATAGCCTCATTATACCTTTGTGCAATGCACCCCCCTGGCGCATACTGGAGGTTCCAGGTGGGCTAGTTGGCCCCCAGGGACCCCTAGTATGCAAGGGGAATTAGTTCCCCCTCTTCAAACATGCACGGGGGCTGCGTTGCAGAGAGGTGTAAAAAAGGGTGTGGCCTCATTACACCCTCTGCAATGCAGCCCCCTGGCTCATACTGGAGGCTCCTGGTGGGCTAGTTGGCCCCCAGGGGCCCCCAGTATGCAAGGGGAATTAGTTCCCCCTCTTCAAACATGCACGGGGGCTGCGTTGCAGAGAGGTGTAAAAAGGGGCGTGGTTAATCAGTTTAATACTTTGCTCTCCATAGCAAATTGTCCTTCCACAAAATTTGCAAACAATTTTGAAATCTCCAAACTGGGTTTGGATCTTTGGGACCATCTCACTTGTCTCTGGACCCGATGGAGGGGGTTGCTTACTTTGGGAGATGCTGGGTGAAGATTGGGGAGGGTTTCTGGTCAGTTCTCTGACCTCTGCCGCAGCATAGTTGTTTAGGTGCCGGCGTTGCATGTGGCGAATCATGGTGTTGTTGCCAAAAGAATACTTTTTGGCAGGGTTCCACCTGGAAAGTACAGTGCCACAGATCAGACAAGTAACCTTTGGCGCATTACATTTCTTGAGGCCCCATGGGATTTTAAAAAACTCCCAGAAAATGTGCTCCTTTGGCTTATAGGTGGTAGTATCTTCAGGCAGGTACCGCCTCTCCTCCTCCTCTTCCTCCTCCTCCTCCTCCTCTTCTTCTTCTCCACCACTGTGGTGTTGTGGTGGTCCTTGTGTTGGTGGTGGTGGTGGTGGTTGAGATGCTCCTGCTGCTCCTGCAACTGTAGCCATTTCTCAGTACAAATAGGTACAAATAGGTCTGCAAACAAGTCTTCCTCAGACAAAGTAAAAAGTGAGAATGAGGAAAAAAGGTGGGGGCTTTCATCTTTTGGAAAACAAAACTGTCCTGAACCATTGAAAACTGTTATTTTCGGGTCACATGACACTGGCTTTATCATTTGGAAACCAAAACTGTCCTGAACCAATGAAAAGTGTTATTTTCAGGTCACATGACCCGCTGCGCTTACGCTACCTGCCACGGGGCACGCCCGGGGGCTCTTACGTAGCGCGATCATATGCGCTCGAGTGCTTCCGGGTGCGCTTACGCCGTGCGTATCACGCGGACGCGCCTACGCGATACGTCACAATGATGTTTTCGTTCACGGCAATAGCGCTAACGGGACGCTCACCAGTACGCGCACCGGAGCGCGCCGCATGACTGCTCTTACCGGAGCGCTCACCGGTACGCGCACCAGGAGCGCTCCATGGCAAAATAAAAAAAACATGAACAATATACATAAAAAAAAATAGTATTACATAAATATACAATATAGGATTCATTATAAAAAATATTACATTTCATAGCTATAGAAATTTGCTATTATAAAACCTTTGAAATTCACTGAAAAAAACATAGGTTTGAGGCCCTATATATAGTTAGGAAGTAGCATTTAAAAAACCTATGAAATTCACTGAAAAAACCATAGGTTTCACACCAGTTATAGTTAGGGATTAGCATTTAAAAAACCTTTGAAATTCACTGAAAAAACCATAGGTTTGACACCAGTTATAGTTAGCTGGAAATTTTACTGACATAAAACCATTGAAATTCCCACGTTATAGTTAGTTGGACTCACTATAACTTGCGCGCCTGCAATGCACTGCTGATGACGTCACATATTACATCACTCATGACATGGTCAGTGACATCACTCATGACATCACTGATGACACCATCCTTGTGACAGAGTGACATACCTTCTTTCAGTGTAATGTAACCCTTGAAACACATATTCAAAAATAGAAACTAACATTTTCAAAAAAATGGAGATACCCATACCAGTTACAACAACCAAATTCCGTAATTCCACCATCTATATACACATCCACTCATTCACCAACAGTTCTATATAGTCACTCATACATATACTCACTCATCATATGTAGTGATACACCTATACATCCTGTTACACACGACAGTCATCCAAAAGTTACTCACACACATACTCACACATGCAAATAAACTATTGAACATCCATTTATTTGCATATACAACTATACACACACTACCACCTTACTTCTAAGGAAACTTACACATACTTACTCTCTTAAACAATCACTTATAGAAACACATACTTATTTAAACAGGAACTCTTACAATCTCTCACTCTCACATATACTCACTTATATACATCAATACTCACATATACTAGATTAAAACATATGTTGTTACTGATAAAGACACTAGTGAGACAGTCATTCAACACTAACACACACATATACACACTCATCCACCCATACAGTCCTGCACATATGCTGTCTTCAAAACACATACAAACAGTGAGTCAGTCATTGATGCATCTATGTGATAAGTAATACCCTCACCAAACCATACAGACACTCATACTGATACTAAAAAAACATCTAATAACCCATATACACACACATGTAGCTACTCACCAACCCATGCAGCCACTTATACACAAAGTGAAACACTGATACATATATTTAAATATTTAAACATTACTCGCTAATATATGTATTCACTAAGATACACTTAATAAGCCAGTTAACCAATCATTTTTTTTTTAAACATCCTTTTAGACACTTATTTAAACATTTATTCTTCCATCGACCTTCACATATACATATATAAAACATATTTATTTTTCAGAAAGACACACATTCACTGGATGGTGTCATCAGTGATGTCATGAGTGATGTCACTGACCATGTCATGAGTGATGTAATATGTGACATCATCAGCAGTGCATTGCAGGCGCGCAAGTTATAGTGAGTCCAACTAACTATAACGTGGGAATTTCAATGGTTTTATGTCAGTAAAATTTCCAGCTAACTATAACTGGTGTCAAACCTATGGTTTTTTCAGTCAATATATATATATATATAGGCCGAAATAAATCGATTTAGAGCCAGCTACACAGCCAGCTACACATGGCGTCGTGGTTATCTTTTGGCAGCAAAAAGGGTAACGTGCATTGCATATATATATATAGATGACAACAATCCCATCCAGACTACTTTACACAGAAAGGCCGCGGCTGGCAACACCACGCTCCATGCCTCAAGCCTACATCCAAAGCATACTATGCACAGCATACCTTACGGAGAAATCCTAAGGTTAAAAAGAATATGTAGCACTGCTGTGGATTTTAAACGATGCACTGACGAATTGAAAGTCCGGATGAGGGCTCGTGGTTATTCTGACCAGATTTTTAACCAGGCTCTAGTGAAGGCTGAGAAACTGTCTAGAGCCAGTTTACTGGTTAATAAAAATAGTACGCCCACCAATGGAAGTGAAACAGATGACATAGAGTGTCCAAGATTCATCACTGACTATAGTAGCCAGGAAAATAAAATTAGACAGATCATAAACAAACACTGGTCTACCATTCAAACTGACACTGTTTTGGGATGCATGCTACCTGACAAACCCCTGGTTACGTTCAGACGAGCACAAAATATGGGCGCAATTCTTGATCAAAGTAGCCCGGAATTGCAACAAAAGCCCAACTGGTTAATATCAGCAGGTTTTCGAAAGTGCACCTCTTGCAGAGCGTGCAAGTTCGGAATCAATAAGACCCACTACAGAACACCGTTTTCTACTGCTGATATTCCGATCAAAGGTAGCCACACTTGTAAAACTGAATATGCTGTGTACGTCCTGACGTGTACGTGTGGCCTTAACTATATTGGCAGTACAAAACAGCAAGTGCACGTCAGGATTTTGCAGCATATCAGAGCTATCCTTCATAGTGATCAGGCATATCCGGTGGCTTGCCATTTTGAGAGCACACATAACAAAGACCTTAATTGTCTCTCTTATTATGTGATAGCTTCTGTCCCAAACCCTAGAAGAGGAGGCAACAGGGAGTTCAAGTTAAGGAGATTAGAGTCAAGTTTGATCCTTGAATTTGATAGCAAATGGCCGAATGGCCTTAACAAACAGAGGATCTACGCCACTTTTTATAAATACTTGCTCTAAACATCTGTCAGCTGTAAATATTAAATATCATCTAGGCTTCCTGTTAGCACCTTTTCAACCCCCTAGATAAGTCAGGATCCCTGTGATCTAGGGTGGGAATCTGTTTTCATGAACTCACCTTGAAAATATCTTGCTCATACATGTAATCAAAGTGGCTGGTCAAGTTCCTTGTCAGCCACTTTTCTAATTATTACTCTGCTTCCTCCAAATGTGTACACATATATATTTTTTTTCACTGGGTTTTAAGTATTTATTCATGTACCTTAGATGTGAAAACTGGTTTTAACACTTATTTATATATGTGGTGTCTTTTTCTATAACTTTTAAATGATGATTTATTCATACTGGTAATAATAGGTTTTATGTATAAGTTTACTCAGACCAATAATAAGGAAATACATTCATATTTCCTTCGTGTCTAGATTAACATACATGTACCTCATACACAGATTTTTATCATCATAAGCTCTCAGCACTTTGTTTCCCTTTTCTTGTGATTAATTTTCCCTCTATTGGCACTTATGCACTTTATCATCTCCGTGAATTGCAGACTGTGATTCAATGACACATTAGGATTTGCACTTTCACCACTTGTCCCGTTCCCCTATCAATTAAAGGTTGCGATATTTTGCACAATTTCTTGAATATAATTTGAACAAATGAAATAATTGATATCGATTTAAATGTTTCATACAAATTGCATAATTTTGCACAGTTGTTATATTTGCACAGGCCTTTGCTAAGATTTGCACAGGGATTTATCCCATAATGCTTTTATCATCATTGCGTAATTTTGCACATGTGTTATTGCTTTTATAGGCATCTGCTATAATTTGCACAGGGATTTATCCCAAACCATTCAGGAAAGCGGATTATACATGTTTACAATGTCTTGGTGTTTATTGCGCAATTTTGCACATAGGCCAGTGCTTGTTTTGGGATTTATCCAGTAAAATCAAAACAATTATTGCAATTCTTATGTTTAAGAAAATATGTGAACAATTAATTAACATAGTTTATTTTTATGATTTTGCCATCGCACTTTGTATAAACTCTTTTGTTTATGTCTATGATCATGTGACCTGAGAGAGAAAGGGCGGGGAGGCGGGCTTGCACTGCGTTATAAAAATGAAAAAATGACGTTGAATCGATGCATGTGAACAAGGGCTTTGGAAGCCCGAAATGCGTCTTGCCCTCGCTGTTTTCAACCCTTGTACAATAAATCATCTGTGTATCCAGTTCGTGGTCCGTCTCCTCATTGCCTGGAGGGTTCTGATTCTCACAAGAACCAGTAGTGGCTGTCTTTGGAGTTTGCGCACATATATATATATATAGATCAAGCCTCGGCTGAGGTGAAACGCGTCATGGCGACTGGTGGGCTGTTTATTCTTCACGAATAAATGCACTGATAACGAGAGCACGGAGTCTGTGGCTTTACTCAATTTTCCGGTTTGCTGTGTGGCGTGGCTGCGCTCTGCTGTACTGCATCGGACTCAACGTAATATATATATATATATATATATATATATATATATATATATATATATATATATATATATATATATATATATATCCACACCGGTTTCCACAACAATGTAATGGACTAAATCGAGCCGCAGCACCGCCAAGAAACAGGAGACCCAGATTTCCGTGAGCAATTTACTTTATTTCTGCAACGGGCAGCATAACGTTTTGGCCTCCCAGAGGCCTTGGTCACATGGCACCATAGAGGGCGGCAGCAGAAATTTAAAGTGCAAGTGCAGGTGAAATGAACGATTTCATTGGGTGTCAATTAAAAGCACGAGGAGCATAGTAAAAATACTACAATTTTTTCCCTTGCTATTCACTGTGCTTCTTACACAAAAACAGTATTGGGATCAATCCCTATAGGCTTGATATTGCACATAACTCGACATGATGAATCAAATAGCATGACACTAGTAATCTGGTGCACGCTGTACTACATGGTTAAACACAATATTGGGATAAATCCCTAACCATAACATTTCATATGACCAAACATCATGAATCAATAAGCATGATATTTTTTAAAACTTCACACAGCCAAGAAATGTTTATATTGGTAAATATCACATGCATTACTACACAAAATATAGCAGAATAAATAGTTATTTAGCTATAAATACATATAAAAAAATATATATATATGAGAAATACTTAAAAATGCTTAGCATGTGATAAAAAGTTGACCTAAAGTCCAATTCTTTATATATACAAAAAGAATGAATTGAAATCAATACTATGGCATGCAACGGTCAACCTATAAATATTCATTATGTCTATGTGCAATTTACCAAATTTATATCCTGTGTTAAGACACCCACATGAATGAATGAGTGAAGATATATATATATATGCAATGCAGGTTACCCTTTTTGCTGCCAAAAGATAACCACAACGCCATGTGTAGCTGGCTCAAAATCGATTTATTTTGGCCTGACTCAAATGCGTTTCGGCTGTCCTTGCAGTCTTGCTCACCTATATCCACAAAGTCAGAAGCAGCCATTTTTAAGCTATCAAGTTACGTGTCACCTGTTAGATTACAAAATCATAAAAAGTGTAGGCAGACTTGAAGTTTTTTACATGCATTATTCAGTTCGTAAATGATATAAAGAACAATTTTATATCAAACTTCGGAATATTTTGCATGAATCAATGTCGGGAAACAAACAGAATAAATGTTATTTTATCAACATTCTCATTTTATCTATCGCACACATTAACGTTATACTCATTACTTTTTAAAGGCGTGTATGTGCATTGTTTTTTTGTTGGACACATCTTTCGCACCATTGGGTAAGACAATTGTGGATTCTGTGTAACTCTTTGAATTTATCCATATATATATATATATATATATATAGATATATATATATATATAAAACTATACTTTGCACAACTATATTTCTGATGTCAATATTTATTTTATGATATATTTGTACTCACCACCAAATATAGGATGTTGATATTTTTGACATCAATATTTATTTATTATTTATTTATTTAAAATATTTATAGAGCGCGACTGTCACCTGGCAGGTATCCTGGCGCTGTTGGCTACTCCTAGAGGTTCTTAGACGGGGGTTGAACTATGGTTGGGGATTTAAAGGGACGGAGGAAAGAGCCAGGTTTTAATTCGTTTTCTGAAGGGAAGGAGGTGAGGGATTTGGCGAATATCGACAGGCAAACTGTTCCACAACTTGGCAGCAGCTACTCTGAACGATCTTCCCCCAGTCCTGGCCTTCTTACATCTGGGCACTTTCACGAGGCAGGCAGTTGTAGACCTAAGTGTTCTGGTGGGAGTATACCACGAGAACAGACGTTGGAGAGGCCTGGGTCCGGCACCGTGTAGTGCCTTAAAGACCAGGCAAAGGGCTTTAAAGGCAACGCGTTGCTTCAACGGCAGCCAGTGCAGCTCGGCCAGTGCTGCGGTGGCCGAGGATCTCCTGGTCCAGCCAAGGGCCAGTTTGGCTGCTGCCGACTGAACTCGTTGGAGTCTGTCCAGTAGTGTCGCAGGGGATTCAAACAGCAGCGCATTACAATAGTCTAGGCGACTAAGAATAGTGCACCTGACTATCAATGCTCGGGCAGAAGGTGGTAATAGAGGCAGGACTTTGCGCAGTGAGCGCATAAGGCCTGCGCAGGTAGCGACTGTTCTTGAAACCTGCGTTTCCATGCTTAGTTGGTGGTTAAGCATGACGCCCAGGTTGCAAACACTGGTGACCGGTGGCGGGTTGTTAGAGTTTTCCGGGGGCCAAAACTCAGCAGGCAGAGGGCGCGGTATACGGCTCGCAGGGCAGAACAGAACCTCGGTTTTCGAGGAGTTAAACTGGAGGGAGTTTCTGTGCAGCCAGCTTGCGGTGTCTCTTAGACAGTTGTGGAAAGCTTCTAAGGGGATGGAATCTTCGCCCTCCCAAGAGAGAAGGAGCTGAGTGTCGTCCGCGTAGTTTACTGTGGTCATGTTGTGTGATTTAATTAGAGTGACCAAAGGTTTCAAGTAAACATTAAATAAAATCGGGCTGATGGAGGAGCCCTGGGGAACACCGTGAGGGACAGGGTAGAAGGCCGATTGGAAAGGGGGAAGGGATACAGCCTGTTTTCTGTCACTGAGGTAAGAGTGGAACCAGATCAGGGCCGTGCCGTCGATCCCTGCCTCTCTCAGCCGCTCGAGCAGAATCCCATGGTTGACAGTATCGAATGCGGCAGACAGGTCTAATAGGATCAAGGCCACAACTTGGCCCCTGTCTGCGCGCATTCGAAGCTCCTCCATGGTGGTGAGCACAGTGGTTTTGGTGCCATGGGCTGGGCGAAAACCAAATTGGAATTCGTCCAGAATGTGGTGCTGCTCGAGGTGGGTTGAGAGGCAGTTACTGACCCAACGTTCCAGCACCTTCACCGGGAATGGCAGAAGTGATATGGGGCGGAAATTGGACAAGCATTCTGGATTGATCGTGGGTTTCTTCAGAAGCGGGGTGATGAGCGCTTGCTTCCAGGAGGTGGGGACGAAGCCACAGCTGAGGGATTGATTACAAATCATCCGGAGAGTATGGAATAATTCGTGTCCACATGCTTTCCAAATTTTCGGAGGCAAAGGGTCAAGGGGAGATCCAGAGGTGATGCCTTGTGCCACTTTGTCAAATTCAGTTTGAGAGAGAAGGGGGAAAGCTCGGAGCCTGTTCGTGGGAGGGCAGGCTGACTTCGGAGAGTCAGGATTGATGGGGCTAACTTCGGGAGAGGTGGGATGGATGTGTGGCGGGGGCGTGGCTAAGTTATTTATGATAGCCTCGCTCAGTTTTTTACTTACAAAATTGAGACTATCACAGAGGGTCTGAGATGGAGAGATGGGGTTTTTGGCGCAGTCAGGATGTAAAATATTGTCCAGGATCTGAAATATGCTTTTAGGACTGTTAGCCGCATTAGCTATGGTGGAGCAGTAGTAATTCGCTTTGCTCTCTGTGATGGCGGATTTGTATTCACGGAGTGCCTTTTTCCAGAGGACTTTCTTGTTATTACAGTATCCGTGTCTCCACTGTCTCTCAGCCTGTTTACAGGTTGATTTGAGGATTTTCAGGGAGTCGTTGTACCAGGGAGTAGGTGCTCTACCTTTAGGTTTGCAGAGTTTTAGAGGGGCGACCGAGTCCGCGATGGATGTGATTTTTGCGCTAAAGGATCTGTAGTTGTATTCCACCAAATTGGAAGAGGAGACACTATCTTCCACCTCGAAGACTGTGGCGGAGATGCTGAGTTTTTCTAAAGCTTTCCAATTACGATAAGAAAATTGTGGTGGCAAGTGAGTCTTGGGCTTTCTTGTTGTGGCGTTGTTGATGTAAAGTTTAATGAGCGATTGGTCTGTCCAGCTCATAGGCAGGATGTCGCCTACTTGCGTTAGACCCGGACTCGAAAAGATGAGGTCGAGGCGGTTGCCAGCGGAATGGGTGGGGTCCTTTATCAGTTGGTGAAGCCCCACACTGTCACAGGACAGCAGAAGATTGTTTAGACCTGTGTCTAGGCTGCCGTTTGGCCAAAGATTGAAGTCTCCTAGAATAATAAGTTTATTATGGGAGGTTGCCAAATTAGTGATAATCGTGAGGAGCGCTTGCTGTTGCGAGAGGGAGAAGGCCCCAGGCGGTCGGTAGCAAATAATTACCGTGAAGGTGACTCCTAGGTGGCAATTTATAGTCAGACCGAAAAGCTCAATTCCGGGTACTGAATCTATATCAATGGTGTTCAATTGCCACGAGGCTCGGAAGATGACACCGACACCGCCACCGCGGCCTTTGGGTCTAGGGAGATGGAGAATGTTAAAATTTAGAGGGCAAGCAGAGGCTAAGTCAGTCTCACAGTTGGCATGTGTCCAAGTCTCTGTTAAAAAAAGTACATCTAGATGATGTGAGTCTATAAGGAGGTTAATTTCGGTGGCATGCTTCGGTAACGATCTGACATTCAAGAGGCCTCCTACAAGTAGGTCCTTGTAGGTGATGTCTGTTAAGGGAGAAGCAGTCTCTTCAAAGGTGAGCTTACCTTCATGAGCATATCCTCGGAGGTTAAGCAGGGCATCGCGGGAATAGCAGGGGGACAGTGGGGTGTGTTGGGCAGGGTTTATGGCGCTAGGCGCGTCCTCGTCGCGGACGAGCGCAGACGAGCTTGCCTTAAGCGTGCCTTCGGCGCGCAATCGGCGTGCCCGCTGCGCTCGTCCGCTGCGCTTCCGGTATTGACACATGATTTATAGTAACAGCAGGTGGCGTAGGAGGAGTCGTGGCCAGCAGTAAATGGGCGTGGCTATCGTCTCCCTTTCGGCGGTCAATGGCGCCAAGGAGCGAGTAGATTCTGCTTCCCCACAGCTAATAATCAGCTGTTCTGGAAGTCAGGAAGTGTGCAAAACGGCAAGTATTTCCTTTAAAAAACAGTAACAATACACAATCACAAGTTTAAAATGAATGGAACACCTCCCGGCTTTTCGCCTCAGGAGTTTAGCAGCAATGGGGCAGCGCGGCGTCAGCGCGTCCTATATCACTGCGGAGGGGGCGTGGCCAGCAGTAGATGGGTGTGGCTATCGTCTCCCTTTCGGCGGTCAATGGCGCCAAGGAACGAGTAGATTCTGCTTCCCCACAGCTAATAATCAGCTGTTCTAGAAGTCAGGAAGTGTGCAAAACGGCAAGTATTTCCTTTAAAAAACAGTAACAATACACAATCACAAGTTTAAAATGAATGGAACACCTCCCGGCTTTTCGCCTCAGGAGTTTAGCAGCATGAATGGGGCAGCGCGGCGTCAGCGCGTCCTATATCACTGCGGAGGGGGCGTGGCCAGCAGTAGATGGGCGTGGCTATCGTCTCCCTTTCGGCGGTCAATGGCGCCAAGGAACGAGTAGATTCTGCTTCCCCACAGCTAATAATCAGCTGTTCTGGAAGTCAGGAAGTGTGCAAAACGGCAAGTATTTCCTTTAAAAAACAGTAACAATACACAATCACAAGTTTAAAATGAATGGAACACCTCCCGGCTTTTCGCCTCAGGAGTTTAGCAGCAATGGGGCAGCGCGGCGTCAGCGCGTCCTATATCACTGTGGAGGGGGCGTGGCCAGCAGTAGATGGGCGTGGCTATCGTCTCCCTTTCGGCGGTCAATGGCGCCAAGGAACGAGTAGATTCTGCTTCCCCACAGCTAATAATCAGCTGTTCTGGAAGTCAGGAAGTGTGCAAAACGGCAAGTATTTCCTTTAAAAAACAGTAACAATACACAATCACAAGTTTAAAATGAATGGAACACCTCCCGGCTTTTCGCCTCAGGAGTTTAGCAGCAATGGGGCAGCGCGGCGTCAGCGCGTCCTATATCACTGCGGAGGGGGCGTGGCCAGCAGTAGATGGGCGTGGCTATCGTCTCCCTTTCGGCGGTCAATGGCGCCAAGGAACGAGTAGATTCTGCTTCCCCACAGCTAATAATCAGCTGTTCTGGAAGTCAGGAAGTGTGCAAAACGGCAAGTATTTCCTTTCAAAAACAGTAACAATACACAATCACAAGTTTAAAATGAATGGAACACCTCCCGGCTTTTCGCCTCTGGAGTTTAGCAGCAATGGGGCAGCGCGGCGTCAGCGCGTCCTATATCACTGCGGAGGGGGCGTGGCCAGCAGTAGATGGGCGTGGCTATCGTCTCCCTTTCAGCGGTCAATGGCGCCAAGGAACGAGTAGATTCTGCTTCCCCACAGCTAATAATCAGCTGTTCTGGAAGTCAGGAAGTGTGCAAAACGACAAGTATTTCCTTTAAAAAACAGTAACAATACACAATCACAAGTTTAAAATGAATGGAACACCTCCCGGCTTTTCGCCTCAGGAGTTTAGCAGCAATATAGCATATTTATATCTCGTAATTGTGGCACAGGATATTTTAGTCAGTGAACCATGAGCCAGCATAGCAAGGTGCTTTGCTTCACTACACCAACATTCTGTATATGAGGGCCTAAATCTACCCATGGTGTTCTTGAACAAGGGAAGAAAACTGAAATGTAAAAAGACAGCTTATTACTATTGCAAAACGGAAGTAGCTCAGGCAGACTCTAAGGTATTCAGGGCTCCCAGGAGCTCAATAAATTGGACATTTGATGCAAATTTAGGGGCAGAGACATTGCCAATCTGTTTGAGTCCTCCCAAAAATATCAGCTGTTTAGGAATATTGTAACTGAATATACATTACAGGTTCAACATGTCTGCTTCTTATCAAGTTAACAGGTTAGATCTAAATTGAGGATTTATTGATGAGTGGCTTATTTCCAAAAATCTCTGCCCCAACTTCACCCTACCAAAGTGTTTCACGGAAGAGTTTAATCTAATCATGCCTTTTTGTTTCCACAATAGCTGAGAACCTGTGCTTCTGGCAGGCCTGTGAAGATTTACGGTCCGGGGACCAGTCACAAATGACAGAGATGCTGGATTCGGTTTATCAGTGAGTTGAATATTGATACTTTTTGTGTACATGATGTTTTATATTGGAGATTTAGATACCTATGGTGGGTGTTGGGATTTAGGTGTAATGCTTCTTAAAGGACTCAGAACCACTTGCCAAAACAATGGAAGGAAGGATACAACAATCTCCATTATGTCACTGTATCTATGTTATTACAACTCACATTTACACTCTTCACCTACTTCAGAGAACAGAGAATGATAACAAATGAAAGTGAAAAGGATATTTATTTTCAGGTTTTATAATCGTGGAGCTGCTGAAAGCTCATGCCGTTTCTAAATATCTGTGCTGGTGAAGAAAATGGGACATATCAATAGAAACAGAAACCAAGGCGAAGCAGAAAAAAGTAGTGAGGGTGGATATCCTTTACTGGTGCCTACTCTCACACTGTATGTCTATTTCAAGTGACGACACCCTGGGTCTTGATTTTATAGAAACTGGTAGACCTGTCCAGCTGCAAGACAGAAGGCATAAAGTCAGTGCATAATACCCGATAAGCCTCAAAGAACAAATAACACCTGAAAGAAGGCTTACCAGATCCAGCAGCAGATGCTGCTATGAGGGGCCAGGAACCGACCTGCAATTCAGCTTAGACCCCTGAACCCTACTTAACAGACTTGTAACACTTCTAAATAAATTGGGCTAGACAGACCAAACAATAGAAAAAGGCACCGAAAGGACTAACAGGAACCAAAAAGGAAAACATAACAAATAGTGAGGGATGTATAATGTGTTAAAACTATAACAAGAGCCAGAGTAGTCAACACAGCCATGAAACTGGTTGCCAGCCACAGAACTAAGTCCATGGGTTCTAAATAGTGTTGTAGTCCTCTTGACCAGGAAAATAATCCATCCCAGGATGTGAGTGTGCGTAATTAAATTAAAGTTTAGTAGTTTGCTGTTCCCACCTGCCTAAGTTATCATAGGCTTCTCCTCCAGTGTCTGTCATCTAGCCTGAATCCTGACAATTATAAAATATAATAGGCTCAAGCAAGAAGGAGTTAGATGGTAAACACATGCTCGAATGCTGTGTAGATAAGAGAAACTTAGATGATATTTTGCCCCACACAATAGAGGAATATTTTGTTGTGTAAAGGACACAACCTCTTCAACATTTGCAGAAGCATACCATAAGCTTATCTGGAAGATGTTTTTTCCATGCTACAAAAGGATGATTAAATATCAGCACCTCAAAAAGGAGAAAAACACTTCAGATTTGAGGTAACGTTTTATCACCTCATTTTGAGAAAACAAATATCCCATTCTTAATATGGGTGAGTATATGAGTATATTGTATCACCTCCCTTTAGAGGAGGTGGCAATTCCAATCTTCATTTGAGGTAATGTACATGCTATCTCCTGGAGATTATGCACAACTCCTGTTCCACTCCTCCAAAATCCTAATCAATAGAACAACCTTTTAATTGGTTAGGCACATCCCAGTTGTATTCTACTCAACCAAATTTTTGGTTTTAAGCATGTTCCATACTTCAAGGTACCACCTCAATTCAATCGCAAATTCCCTCCTTACTACCTTACAGACAACAGCAACCTGTGTGCTCTATTCCTTTAACCTAATTGGGCAATGCAACACCTCCTTGGCACTTCAAACCCTTGCCTGTAACTACCTTCTTTTCGGGTTCTGCAGAGGAGCATCCTCATCCCTCAAGTTTGGAAAGTTCTGAATGATTTCCTGAGCCTCACGGAAGTCCCACTCCGAGACCCATTTAACCATCATGACAATCAAGAGAGATTTCTCAATGCATCCTTGTTGCAATTGGTTTCTGCCCATTTAATACAGCCAGATTTATGGCTTTTTGGATCACCTGGGTTTGGACTTTTTACTGTAGGTGAGTCTCCCTGCATCTGTCTCACCCATGGTAATCACATGAAAAATGGACTGCACATATTTACTCCCAACGTCCACCTTTTAAGATAAGTCCACTGGGATGTAACAAGGGTAATGGGCACTTGGCATGTTACACAGGTATTCACACTGCAAGTGAGAGACTACTGGCCCAGTAACTGGCATAGAGGGAACTTTGCAGGATTAGATATTGACCTGTGGTAGGCCTTATTATGACAGTGTACACTAATAGGGAAAGTCAGTGTGATTTACAGTTTTGTTTGTGGTAACACATAGAAATAAAACTGCCTTAGAGCAGAGTTTTTGCGACCTTTTTGCCTATAGAGACCAGAGACATATCAAATTGGGGTGTAACCTGTGAGGGGAAAATCAATTCTGCAAGCACAACAAATCTATCTGCACAAATTATTGATCATAAAGAATTGACATATTTCCCTGCCTCAGCTCAGGATCAGAGCCCTGGCCTTTTGTCACCCTGCTAGGCCAAGTTAATTATATTTCTCTGTAAGCAGCAAGAACAAAAGCCTCCCCACTCAAAGGGAGCAATTATCATTGCTTCAGTCAGCTCATTGGGAGAAAAGGAATGGGGTGGCATGCTTTTCATGATTCAAGCAGCTCTCTCACTGTACAAGAGATGGTCCTGCCCATACCCACTGAAGAAAGGAGGGGCCCATACCTCTTGAACCAAGACAGGAATGGGCTTCCCTTTGAAAATCCAGTGAGAAGGGGGCTGGCAGTGATATTAGCAAGCTGAGGCCCCTAGTGGAGATGTGACTACTGACTCCTGGATAATGCCATTTTTAACTGCCCAGCATGCTGGGCAGGAGGGTTGGGACAGGGGTGGAGAGTAGTCCCAGGCATAAAACTCCGCTCTCCTCCTGCAGTTTGTGGAATTCCGGCACTCGCGCTCCACAGAGGAAAGCGGAGTTCCTTAGGTCCAGCTTTTTGTGCTTGACATGCAGCTGAGAGGCTTCTGGTGTGGATTTTCTTCTCCAACTGGCCGTTGGGGTTGTTTTTTTGTGTGCAAGAAGCCTTATTTTAAACTTTTTCTTCAAACAGGAAGGAAGTGCGCCAGAGAATCCAAATTGCTGTTCCTGGCTCCTAATAGTGCTTTGTCCTTTGCCCCATTCCTGGTCACTTTTCATTGGGATTTGGGGCTGGAATGATCACTCTTCTTGTCTGATATTTCTTGTGTTTCTCCTGCGAACTAATATCATTTATGTCACCCTTGGTAGTCAGGTTCCCTGTTACCAAGGGACATGTAGAACCAGTTGTTAGGGTTATCTATTTGTTCATATATTTGATCTGTTTGCCTTGGCTAGTCAGGATCCCTGTTAGCCAGGGATTTCAATCTTCATCAGCATTAACCCCTTTGTACCAACTTATGTACCTTAAATAATCTATGATAATTCCAAATTTTAGCACTATTTTATACACAACGTGTGGTAGTATCACTTTTTATCACTTTTATGATAAATCCTTTTAATAAAATGAAATGTTTTTATAAGCGTTTATTATACAGAATGAGACTTATGTCCATCTGTGAAATTAGCATGGATTAACAATTTCTAAATGCAGGTAGTTTTATCATGTATTATGCACTTTGTCTCTTCTCTTGTTAATATATTGTTATATTTATATTAATGTGATGTTTGCACTTTAGGACATGCACTGTTTACACTTTTTTAGCACTTGACACTTTATTCACTGGTCTATGCCCACCCCTGACAAGTTAGTGACATACAATTAATAAGGGTCCGCCCCACCCATGATTTTTATGGGTGTTTGTTTGCAACAAATTATGAAAGAACTAAAGCAATTAACGGATTTATCCGGCGATGTTTTTTATTGCTGTTTTATACAAACAATGATAACATGTTTGATATTAGTATTTATACTATTTATTGAGCTTGTTTGCACATTTCGCGGTCAGAAGTATATCTTCAAAAATGTAACAGACAGTTTATGCATATGAACAAGGGCTTGTAGCCCGAAACGCGTTATGCATTTCCTGCAAATGACTTCTAACCTGGATTAAAAGATCTGTTATCCAATCTGGTGGTCCGTCTCCTGTTCAGCGCTTCGCCGATCTGCATGGTTGTAAGTGGCCTGTTTGGAGTTCTTTGTGAATATATATATATATATATATATATATAAAACACACGGAATGGCGTGCTCAAGCCTACTTTAACGGCGGGCTCTCGACGGGGTACGCCAACCCCTATTATTCAACACACTCCTGGTCAAACTTCATCCATGAAAGAACCAGAGTCGGAGCCCAAATGTAGTACGGCGCTGTCAGTTTATTCAGCAGAGAGAAACACCCAACACGTTTCGAGATCCGCCGATCTCTTGCTCACGGGTGGAGCTTACCAGTACCAACATTCTTTTAAAGCAACATGCTGTTTTGAAAATGTCACACGTGATCAAGTTTGGCCAGGAGTGTGTTGAATATATATATATATATATATATATATATATATATATATATATATATATATATATATATATATATATTACCTACTGGCGGTCGCCAGTAGGTAGTTATAGTTAGGATAATTTTCAATGTTAAATCTCAACATTCTATTTTGAATAACTTTGGCGCCGGTTGACGAATCTGCCTGAAATTTTCAGGAAAATGGTCTCATGGCGGTCCGGTCCTTCCCTGAAAGTTTGGGGGGGATACGTCAAGCGGGGGCCGAGATAAAAGGGGGGTCCCAAAACGCGTTTTCCCCATGTTAATTTCCATAGGGCGGTCGATTTCACTTTTAGCCCGAACGGCTGAATGGATTTCCACCAAACTTGGCAAAATTGTAGGGACTGGTAGCCCGATGTGCCTTTGCTATGTCTCAAGATATGTGCTCCAGTGGATTTTGAGTAATTTAGGTTCAAAAAAATATATATATCTAGAGCAGCGCTCCTGTACGCGCACCGGTGAGCGCTCCAGGCGCGACACGCGACTTGCGCGCAGAAAGCTGATTGGCTCTCAGTTGTCTGTAAACATTCTAAACAGTCCGGAGCGGCCGCCATCTTGTCTATCGGTAAAATCTAGTCATAAGAGGTGGCAAAAACAAAGGGTGGAATTGACCATAAGGGGGCAGGGTAGACCCCCCCTGACCCCCTAGGTTTGATATGGGGGCCATTAAAGGGCCCCGCGGGGCCTCCAAAAAAAATTTTTTTTTTCGATTTTCGCGGGGGAAGCGCCTGGTGCGCGCACCGGGGAGCGTATCGGGGAGGGTACTATGGAAAAATAATCACTTCAAAAAAAAATAATCACTTCAAAAATTGTATGTTTATGAATTGTTTTTTTTTTTATTTTTTTATTTTATGTAAGTACCTACATGTAGGTACTAATGAAGAGACTTAAATTTAATGTTCACCATCTTCTTTGTAGACATCTTGCATGTTGTTATTGTATTTTTTGTGGTATATGGAATTCATAATATAGTCTGTCTGGAAAGGAGAAACAGATCTTTAAAGCACTCCCTGAGAATTTCTAGGGGATCATGAGTAGTCTGTCCTGTTCACTTATGAAAATGAGGTGTAAAATATTCATATGAGATAATATAGTGGGAGAAAGGTAGAAACTATGAGTAAACTTACTATGTAACAGAAAAATAGTTGAACAGTATACTATAAGTCTCACTTTATATTTTAAACATTTTTGGTAATACTTCATGAATTACATATAAAAAAGAATATTGTCTGAAACAATTGAAATTATTAAAGATAAATTTATTCCTCTGATTCTTTTTCATAATTTAATAAAATTTCTAACATAATATTGTCCGGAATTTCCTCATAATTATATGTACATGATTCAATTTCTTCCAAACATTCTATAAACTGTTCATCCAAAGAGTCATCCATGAAATCAACTTCTTTTTTTTCATCTTCTGGTTTTTCCACCTTTACTTTGATAGAAGTATCATTTGCCTTATTTTCTCCTTCCATTTTCTTTCTGAAAATTGCATATAAATTAACTATATTAGTAGAGCTAGTATACCAGAGAAGCCTAATTCAATCCATAACTATTACAGAGAAGTCTATCTCTATCTCTAACTATTAAAGAGGGATAGCATATCACTAACAGAATATTTTTTAAGAAATAAACTTAAAGTGTACAATATATTTCCATAATTAGAAGTTACCTTAGAGAAATTAGTTGAAGTTGTCAGTGAAATTTGTTTTCAAGTGTACTTCAGGAAGCAGTAGTCAAAATGTCTGTGTTTCCCTCTCTTCTTTTATATATATTGTTGTACTTAACCAATCAAACGTCAGGAAATAATCGTAGAAAATGAGAGATACTTTTTAATTGGTTGTAAATTCTAACAGTACAAGTGTGTTTTTGTCATGTAATTTACTTCAGGATATTTAGACAGGCCTGTAGCCTAAATGTCTCAATGGAATTTCACCAAATTTGGGCAAATGGTAGGGACTGCTATGTAGTAGGGCGTATTCTATATTTGATGAAAGTGTCTCCATTGGGTTTTCCGTAAATTACTTTCCCACCTTTTTTTAACGAGCGCTTAGGGGTGCGCGCTCCGTTACGCGCACTGGCAGCGTTACGGGAGTCCTCCATTTTGTGTTTCGGAACAATCGAGACACAAGATGGAG
This sequence comes from Lissotriton vulgaris, assembly GCF_964263255.1. Lineage (NCBI taxonomy): Eukaryota > Metazoa > Chordata > Amphibia > Caudata > Salamandridae > Lissotriton > Lissotriton vulgaris. The sequence continues at coordinate 486,777,625 of NC_141698.1, forward strand.
GGTAAACAATGTTCGGAATGGATAGAAGGGGGAACTGTAGAGACTTCTTGACCCTCTAGGTTTTCTGAGGGGGGCTTAGGAGGCTCATAAACGTAAAAAAAAAAAAAAAAATTCTTTAATTTTCCGCGGGGGGAGCGCCTGGTACGCGCACCGTTAAGCTTACCGGGAAGCGTACTATGGTGAAAAATAGTGAAAAAAGTTAGCAAAAAATGAACGCTTTGAATGATCAGAGTTAGGGTAGCTCTGAAAAGAGCTTTTGGGTTCTGTGGTTGATTTAGGTACCTACAAGTAGGTTCCAATACACATTCTTAAATTCAGGAGGAATATTCTATTCCCCTCATCTGAGAAGTGCACTCCATCTCCTCTGTAGATGTCTTGCATGTTGTAACGCAAGTTATTATTGTATAATGAACCCATTCCATAGTCTCTCATGTAAGCAGAAACAGATTTATTTACATGTTTCCGTGCTTTCTCAAATTGTGGACCAAATTGGTTGGACCAGTTCCATTTCTGTCTTTGGCATATATTGGAATATACCAAGGCAGTGTGGGGAAAAAGTATCATCAATTGATGAAAGGTGTCCTTTAATAGCATTTCCAGACCTACCCCAGTTAATGTGCCTAGATCGTTTCCACCACAGTGCACAATTATAAGGTCAGGTTCTGGCAGATGCAAAAAGGTTTTCACCAATGGTATCAATTGGTGACATTTTAATCCTCTGTGGCCAATCCACTTGATTTCCACATTTGATAAATCAAGGTTATGAAAATTTCTGCTAGCTGCATACCTTTGAGCCCAGTGGATGTAGCTATGTCCAATAACCCAAACAGAGTACATGATGTGAGAAGGTTCTGGTCCAGTCAGATGAAGTGTGGGAATGAAATGGCAGTTGGAACAGTAGGAGTTCACAAAAAAATAATTGTGGAGTTTCTGTGCTCTTGAATCACTAGCAATGATTGGTGGATTCAGATAGTTGAAAACTGAAAGTTAGGGTGTATGGTTATGTTGTGTGAAAGAAGCAATTTGAATGGTTTAAAAAAAGTCACCAAAAGCAAAAATACCCTGTATAGGCTGCTGTATTGACAGGTCAAACATCCTTGCTGAGTTAATTTGCAACATTGTAAGATAAACTTTTGAACCTTACAGTTCAGTTAGGAGGGAGTTGCTATGGTAACAGATAGAAAGGTTTGAGAGGGGGATGGGTGTTGGTTTGAAAATAGTGAGGGAAGAGTTTTCATTGGTTGAATTAAGGCATATGTGTACAAAGATAGAGATTTTCTATGCCAGTCTTGGTTTCAGTGTATTGAGAGCACACCTTTTCCTCTGCTAAAGAAAAATTGGTGTGTGTGTCTGACACTGTTTTCAATCTCCAAAAGCATTTCTAAAGGTAAGTAATGATTCATTTAATTTAGATAGAGATTTATTTTCTCTATGGAGAATATTTGGAAGCAGATAGTTATGTTTTAGAAGTGAAATTGTATGTTAGTATATAAGTCCTGTGCAGTGTTTTTTACATGTTATTTATAAATCGATTTTGGGTGCAAATGAATGGTATTTTTATTTGGCCTTTTTTTATGATTGCCATGTGCAGTTGATGCATGACTTTAAACATGGGTAATAAGTGATGCACTGGTGGCGCAAGGCTTTCATAAATAAGGCCCTGACTTTGTTTGATGATATTGAGTGGTTGTACTTAGGTTCTGTGCAGTGTTCCTTACATGTTATTCAAAAATCGATTTTTGGGTGCAATTGATTGGAATTTGCATTTGGCCCTTTTTTATGATTGCCTTGTGCAACTGATGCATCACTTTAAACATGGGTAATAAGTGACGCACTGGTGGCGCAAGGCTTTCATAAATAAGGCCCTGACTTTGTTTGATGATATTGAGTGGTTGTACTTAGGTTCTGTGCAGTGTTCCTTACATGTTATTCAAAAATCGATTTTTGGGTGCAATTGATTGGTATATGTATTTGGCCCTTATTTATGAATGCCATGTGCAGCTGATGCATGACTTTAAACATGGGTAATAAGTGACGCACTGGTGGCGCAAGGCTTTCATAAATAAGGCCCTGACTTTGTTTGATGATATTGATTGGTTGTACTTAGGTTCTGCGCCGTGTTTCTTACATGTTATTGAAAAATGGATTTTTGGGTGCAATTGATTAGTATATGTATTTTGCCCTAATTTATGATTGCCATGTGCAACTGATGCATGACTTTAAACATGGGTAATAAGTGACGCACTGGTGGCGCAAGGCTTTCATAAATAAGGCCTGACTTTGTTTGATGATATTGAGTGGTTGTACTTAGGTTCTGTGCAGTGTTCCTTACATGTTATTCAAAAATCGATTTTTGGGTGCAATTGATTGGTATATGTATTTGGCCCTTATTTATGATTGCCATGTGAAACTGATGCATGATTTTAAACATGGGTAATAAGTGACGCACTGGTGGCGCAAGGCTTTCATAAATAAGGCCCTGACTTTGTTTGATGATATTGATTGGTTGTACTTAGGTTCTGCGCCGTGTTTCTTACATGTTATTGAAAAATCGATTTTTGGGTGCAATTGATTGGTATATGTATTTTGCCCTAATTTATGATTGCCATGTGCAGCTGATGCATGACTTTAAACATGGGTAATAAGTGACGCACTGGTGGCGCAAGGCTTTCATAAATAAGGCCCTGACTTTGTTTGATGATATTGAGTGGTTGTACTTAGGTTCTGTGCAGTGTTCCTTACATGTTATTCAAAAATCGATTTTTGGGTGCAATTGATTGGAATTTGCATTTGGCCCTTTTTTATGATTGCCTTGTGCAACTGATGCATCACTTTAAACATGGGTAATAAGTGACGCACTGGTGGCGCAAGGCCTTTATAAATCAGGCCCTGACTTTGTTTGATGATATTGAGTGGTTGTACTTAGGTTCTGTGCAGTGTTCCTTACATGTTATTGAAAAATCGATTTTTGGGTGCAATTGATTGGTATATGTATTTGGCCCTTATTTATGAATGCCATGTGCAGCTGATGCATGACTTTAAACATGGGTAATAAGTGACGCACTGGTGGCGCAAGGCTTTCATAAATAAGGCCCTGACTTTGTTTGATGATATTGATTGGTTGTACTTAGGTTCTGCGCCGTGTTTCTTACATGTTATTGAAAAATGGATTTTTGGGTGCAATTGATTAGTATATGTATTTGGCCCTTATTTATGATTGCCATGTGCAGCTGATGCATGACTTTAAACATGGGTAATAAGTGACGCACTGGTGGCGCAAGGCTTTCATAAATAAGGCCCTGACTTTGTTTGATGATATTGAGTGGTTGTACTTAGGTTCAGCGCCGTGTTTCTTACATGTTATTGAAAAATCGATTTTTGGGTGCAATTGATTGGTATATGTATTTGGCCCTTATTTATGATTGCCATGTGCAACTGATGCATGACTTTAAACATGGGTAATAAGTGACACACTGGTGGCACAAGGCTTTCATAAATAAGGCCCTGACTTTGTTTGATGATATTGATTGGTTGTACATAGGTTCTGCACAGTGTTTCTTACATGTTATTCAAAAATCGATTTTTGGGTGCAATTGATTGGTATATGTATTTGGCCCTTATTTATGATTGCCATGTGCAGCCGATGCAAAACTTTAAACATGGGTAATAAGTGACGCACTGGTGGCGCAAGGCTTTCATAAATAAGGCCCTGACTTTGTTTGATGATATTGATTGGTTGTACTTAGGTTCTGCGCCGTGTTTCTTACATGTTATTGAAAAATCGATTTTGGGGTGCAATTGATTGGAATTTGCATTTGGCCCTTTTTTATGATTGCCTTGTGCAACTGATGCATCACTTTAAACATGGGTAATAAGTGACGCACTGGTGGCGCAAGGCTTTCATAAATAAGGCCCTGACTTTGTTTGATGATATTGAGTGGTTGTACTTAGGTTCTGTGCAGTGTTCCTTACATGTTATTCAAAAATCGATTTTTGGGTGCAATTGATTGGTATATGTATTTGGCCCTTATTTATGAATGCCATGTGCAGCTGATGCATGACTTTAAACATGGGTAATAAGTGACGCACTGGTGGCGCAAGGCTTTCATAAATAAGGCCCTGACTTTGTTTGATGATATTGATTGGTTGTACATAGGTTCTGCGCAGTGTTTCTTACATGTTATTGAAAAATCGATTTTTGGGTGCAATTGATTGGTATATGTATTTTGCCCTAATTTATGATTGCCATGTGCAACTGATGCATGACTTTAAACATGGGTAATAAGTGACGCACTGGTGGCGCAAGGCTTTCATAAATAAGGCCTGACTTTGTTTGATGATATTGAGTGGTTGTACTTAGGTTCTGTGCAGTGTTCCTTACATGTTATTCAAAAATCGATTTTTGGGTGCAATTGATTGGTATATGTATTTGGCCCTTATTTATGATTGCCATGTGAAACTGATGCATGATTTTAAACATGGGTAATAAGTGACGCACTGGTGGCGCAAGGCTTTCATAAATGAGGCCCTGACTTTGTTTGATGATATTGAGTGGTTGTACTTAGGTTCTGTGCAGTGTTCCTTACATGTTATTGAAAAATCGATTTTTGGGTGCAATTGATTGGTATATGTATTTGGCCCTTATTTATGAATGCCATGTGCAGCTGATGCATGACTTTAAACATGGGTAATAAGTGACGCACTGGTGGCGCAAGGCTTTCATAAATAAGGCCCTGACTTTGTTTGATGATATTGATTGGTTGTACTTAGGTTCTGCGCCGTGTTTCTTACATGTTATTGAAAAATCGATTTTTGGGTGCAATTGATTGGTATATGTATTTGGCCCTTATTTATGATTGCCATGTGCAGCTGATGCATGACTTTAAACATGGGTAATAAGTGACGCACTGGTGGCGCAAGGCTTTCATAAATAAGGCCCTGACTTTGTTTGATGATATTGATTGGTTGTACATAGGTTCTGCGCCGTGTTTCTTACATGTTATTGAAAAATCGATTTTGGGGTGCAATTGATTGGTATATGTATTTGGCCCTTATTTATGATTGCCATGTGCAACTGATGCATGACTTTAAACATGGGTAATAAGTGACGCACTGGTGGCGCAAGGCGTTTATAAATCAGACCCTGACTTTGTTTGATGATATTGAGTGGTTGTACTTAGGTTTTGCGCAGTGTTTCTTACATGTTATTGAAAAATCGATTTTTGGGTGCAATTGATTGGTATTTGCATTTGGCCCTTATTTATGAATGCCATGTGCAGCTGATGCTTGACTTTAAACATGGGTAATAAGTGACGCACTGGTGGCGCAAGGCCTTTAAAAATAAAGCCATGAGTTGCTATTGTATAAACTTAAATATGTTGCAATTTATTGTTTATATTGTTTGCTTTTTAACATTTTTTTGTTGTTTGCTAATAGTGGTCTTTCATGTGTTTTTTTAACAGAACAACAGATTCAAATCAACTTCTGAAAAGGAAGCAAAAATGCCTTCAAGGCAAAGAAATATCAAAAATACCATACGGAAAAGGAGAACATCAACAACAGAGTTTATGGAATCCTCTTCAACAACTACTTCAAAAAACACCAGAAAAGCTTCTGGTAAGCCAATTAAGTCTTTTCTTCGCAACATATGTCGTAGGAAAAAAAATGAAATTGCTAATGTGAATATACAGAAAAAGTCAACAAATCTAAAAAGGAAAGAGAAGCCCACAAAAAATGTTTCCATTGGACCAGGAGAGAAGAGAATGGTTAGCAATAGAAGGGTAAATGTTTTTAGGGACATTCGTAGGCGAATGTTTCGCAATAGGGTAGTTTTAAATTTGCTAAAAAATGAAAAGAAAAGTGAACTAAAAGCTGCTTTTTACAAGAAAAAGAAAAGTGTAGAAAAGATTGTTGATCAGGCTTTTGAAGTTAAGAAAAAATTATTTATTTTAATAATCAATAGAATTAGGATACTTAATAAGGCAATGGATGTTTTCAAATCGAACAGTAGATGGAAAAGAATTATTAATCGGAGTAATTTTTGTGAAGTATTTTCTGGTGAATGGATGCATAGTTCAAGTTCTGAGCCTTTTTTTAATGAGGAGAGTTACTTTCAGGAAAATGATTTGGTGCATGCAGTTGACACCAGTGGTCGTGCATATGAGGTGAAAGATAGTTGTGTGATGGAAAAAGAGAAACTTGTATCTAGAGATGCAGAAGAGGTGTTAGCTGATGAAGTTTTAGGGAGACGTACTAAGGGTCCAGTGTACACATGGAAATGCAGTAGTATTTGTAGTGTGCGACAGGAATCAATTGATTTGCTTCGAAATTTCTTACGTACATATAGTAAAAAAAGTCTCAAACAAAAAATGAAGATCCTGCAAGAGTTAGATCCTTGCAGAGTGAGAGAAAGCACAGGTTTGCAAGGGCATTCACTAGCATGTCTTTCTAGAAAAGTTTGTCGGAGTGTTTTTCATCATTTTAGGATGTTAGCAGTGCATCATAATAACGTAAGGAAATTAGTGAGGAAGTTGTATTATGCAAAAAGTCCTGCACTTAAGCTTAAACAGTTAAATAGTGCTCTTTTGCATGGATCTGAAGTGGATGTGAAGACTATTTGTGAAGAAATTGAGTTTTGTTATTTTGGGAATAAAGAGGACAGTGTAGAAATAGATATAGTAATGGATGGTAATGCAGAAGATAATGGACAAATTTCAAGTATTGAAAAGTTTGATGAGGAAATTATCAAGTTTAAGGTGAAATCAAGTGAGAGGCCTAATGTAACTTGTGTGTGTTGTCGACGGACTCATTATAAAATTCAGACTAGGTTAGTTGATTTATATGCAAAAAGTGAATTGGAAAATAATAGTGAATGGGAGGATTTTGTAAGTTATTTGTTGGTGGAGAATTCTTTTGATTTGAGTTTGGATCAGCGTATTTGCACTTATTGTTTGAAAAAATTAAATGAAAATAGAATGCCTGCAAGAGCAGTTTATAATAATCTTCAGTTGATAGATATTCCTTCTGAATTGATGGATCTAAATACTTATGAATCTATTTTGATTCAATGTGTCCATCCTTTTCAGGCTATTGTACGCATGGAGCCTAAGACAGGGAAATTGCCTCCATCAGATTTACTGAGAGGATTAAAGGGAAGAGTTGTTTATTTGCCTCTAGATGTAAAGAAAAATATTAATACAATTGGTGTAGAAAGAGTAGAAGAAGATCCTTTAGTTATTCTAGTTAATGGGGTTCCAACAAAGAGTAAGAAAATTTGGCAAGATTTAGTGGATGTTAAAAAAGTCAAGAAGGCAACGTTGTATTTAGTTAAAAACAATGAGTACTACAAACATGTAAGTGTTGGAGTAGAGGAAACAGCTACAGAAGAAGATAGTGATTCTTCAGTTGGTCAAATTGAAAAAGTTGATGTGTCTAGAACTGAAGAAATATATGAACATTATACTGTTCATCCTTTGCATTCCAAAGAAGTAATGGGAAATGCAATTGACTTGTTTCAAATGAAGGCAGCAAAAGGAAGTCCCATTAGTGTATGGGAAGAAAGTTTGGAAGCTCGTTGTTTTCCACAATTATTTCCAACAGGTTGTGGTGGACGATATGATGATCGACCAGTTCAAATTCCTGCAGCTGAATACCGGACTCTAAGATTATATGCAGAAGATCCAAGGTTTCGTCAATGCATTCCATATTTATTTCATCTACTGTTTGAAAGTGATTTGTCTGGGCTTTCTTATGCAGTTAATCATATATTAAAAAGTGGACCTCATTTGCAAAATGTATGTGCAAGGGACTTTATGGAGAAAGTTAATCTGCAAGACAGTATTTTGGAATCTCAGCTAATCAATCTCATGGCATGTCAACGTGGAACCAACGAGTATTGGTTTCGTCGTCATGGAGAATTGAAATGTATGCTAAGAAACTTAGGAACTCCTACATGGTTCCTCACTCTTAGCTGTGCTGAGTATGCATGGGACGATTTACTTCAATTTCTACGAGAGGCAAATGAAAACATACCAAATATAGAATTGAAAACACCAGGAGAACTGTGTTCTTTAGATCCAGTGAATGTTTGCAGATATTTTAATCATAGATTTGAAGCTATGATGTCTTTTATTACCAACAAAAAAAATCCTCCCCTTGGAGAGGTTTTGGATTTCTTTTGGAGGAAGGAATATCAAGCGAGAGGTGCTCCTCATATACATATGTTGTTGTGGATTAAAGATGCACCCAAATTTGGATCAGATTCAGATGAAACAGTGATGAGTTTCATTGAAGAGTATTCAACATGTGCTGTTCCAAAATCTACTGAAGAAAACAATTTAAGGCAACAAGTTTTACGTTTTCAATCTCATCGTTGTGGAAAGTACTGTCGTCGAAAATTTAAAAACAAGGAAAAGTACTACACGAAATGTCGTTTTGCATTTCCTCGACCAGTGATTTCTAAGGGAAGAGTAAATAATTTGATGTCATCTCTACGACATACTGTGACGAGAAAATCTCCCAAAAACACATATAATTTGAAAAGAAATGAAGAATCTAAGTACATCAACGATTACAACCCAGTGATTTTGTCCATGTGGAATGCTAACATGGATATTCAGTTCGTTGCTGACAACTCTATTGCTGTGGCTCGATATGTGACATCTTACATCACCAAAAAAGAAAAGACAGAACTGAAGGAAATGTGGGAGGACATTTCACATGAAAAGAGTCTAAGCAAGAAATTATACAGTTTCAGTCTGAAGATGTTGTCGCATCGAGAAATTGGAGCATATGAATGTTCTGATCGGTTATCATCAGCAAGTCTCTATGCCAAATCAAGAACAATCATTTGGGTGAGTCTTGGTCTTGCTGCAACACGAAACCGAGTTTTGAAATCTGTACAAGAAATTGAATATTTGGCGGAAAAAGAACCAAACAGTACAGATATTTTGAAGACAAATATGTTGGATACATACTATCCAAATAGAAGTACTCACCTTGAGAACACATGTTTGTATGAAGTTCTTCAAAACTACAGTTATAAGAGGAACATCACAGAAGATATCAATAATGGAAAATATGCACTCATTGGCTATGAAGGATGTCTAGTGAAGCAGAAAAAAGGCCATTTGATTAATCATCGAAAATTGAGTTGTGAAGTTCCAGACAAAAGAGAATTTTACTATTTAGCTCTTTTGCAACTCTTTAAGCCATGGCGTACAGAAGAGGAACTACTTGGAGATTTTCTCTGTTATGAAGACTCTTTTAATGCAACTAAGGATACCATAGAATGTCCTATTTTTCTAAATTATCTGCAAATGTTGAATGAAGAAATGGAGCAAGAAACTACAATTGCTGAAGAGATAGCTAGAAACAGTTCTCAAGATAGTCAGAGTTCTACTTCATTGAGCCAGGATCCACTAGGAGGACCAATTATCCAAAATGAAGCTGCCACTGCCATGGATGAGGTGGAAAGAGCTATGGAACAAGCTCAAGAGGATGGAGTTAACTTAGAAGATTTGGTAACGCAACTAAACATTGAGCAGAAAAAGATATATGATGAAGTCACAGAGCAGATTGAACATGGATTCAGACATGAGAAAAAAGAGTGCTCATGTATATTATTTGACCCTGTCCGACTGTATGTAAGTGGAGAAGCGGGGACAGGAAAAAGTTTTCTAATTAAAGCCGTTGCAAGTTATCTGCAGAAAAGGACTGATTCACCACTGTCTTGTGTTGTAACTGCTCCAACTGGTCTGGCAGCACATAACATTAAAGGGATTACTCTACATCGTTTATTGATGCTGCCAGTTGAACATGATAATAAATTGCATTACAACAAGCTATCTGGAGATGCGTGTTCTGAAGTTTCAAGAGTCTTGAAGAAAATGAAACTTCTTATCATAGATGAAGTAAGCATGGTCTCAAATCTAATGCTTGCTTTTGTGCATTTGAGAATGCAAGAAATTCTTAAAACAGACTATGATGTGTTATTTGGAGGAAAACACATTATTGTTTTTGGAGATCTATTGCAGTTGACTCCAGTAAAAGGACAACCAGTGTTTAAAATGCTCACGCATGAAGATACCAGGAAGTCCCTTGGAAGCATTGGAAATGTTAATATATGGCTAAATTTTAAATATGCTGAACTGCTTCAAAATATGCGACAGGCCAAGGATGAAGATTATAAAAATATTCTACAAGATGTAAGAATTGGAAAAATGACTGAGAAAGGGAAAAAAGCTTTGCATAGTCGATTAATTTCAAATTTGTATCCAAATGAAAACATTCTTCCAGAGAATATTTTTAAAAAAATGACTGAGAAGAAATCTGGGATATGTTTGATGCCAACTCTGCAAGAATGTTCCATCTTCAACCAAAAAATGTTAGACTTAGAAAATGAAGAGATTGTGAAACTGGAAGCAATAGATAAAATAGAGCATATGGGTGCAACAATTGTTTTGTCAGAAAATTTGAAAACTAAATTGCATTCATTGGAGAAAAGTATTTCAAAAACAGCTGGTTTTGAAAAGACTCTGAATGTGTGTTTAAATTGTCGTATCATTTTGAGAAGGAATTTAAATGTTGAAAGCGGTCTGGTAAATGGAGCAATGGGTTATGTTGTTGATTTTGTGAATTACAGAAATAGAGATGGAATTGAATTTTTAAAAATAAAATTTGATGGCATTGAACAAGTACAACAAATAAGTCGTTGTTCTGCTAGATTTTTACTTGTAAAAGACTTATATGTTCGCCGAAAACAGTTTCCTGTTTGTTTGGCGTATGCAGTGACAATTCATAAATCTCAAGGTTTAAGTGTAGATAGTGCATTGGTGAACATTGGAAGATCTGTGTTTAAAGAGGGTATGGCATATGTGGCATTATCTCGAGTCAGAACTTTATCAGGATTGTACTTGATTGCGTGTGATGAGACAAAGATTTCTGCCGATCTAGATTGTGTTAAAGAATACAATAGGTTAAGAAGAGAGTATGCTCCACATTTGCCTCAATATCCTCTGTTTGAAAAACGTGTGGTAGGCCGAAAAAGAAGAAATGAGGATAATTGTAGTGAGGTAGTTGCAAAAAGACAACAAGTAGAGAAAACTGTAATTGAAAACAGGAAGAAAAAGAATTGTGGAGAAAATGTTGTTGGATTTCAGTTTGAAAACAGTTCTGGTGTCAACTGCTATGCTAATGTAGTGGTTAATGTTGTTTTTTTTCTTAAAAGTTTACAAGAACAGATTGTTGAAAATCGGGATCAAAGATTGTGTGGTTTATTGAATTCTGTGTTTCAGAAATGTAGCAGTGTTACAGCACAAATAGAAAGTGTAACAGAAATTCGAAATATTTTAGATTTGTGTTCTGGTCAAGATAAATTTTCACAGAACATTCAGCAGGATTGTCAGGAATTTTTAATGTATATGTTTGGTGTTTTGGAAGATGAAGGTGTAGATGTAGATAATCTTTTCAGTCTTTCTTATCAATGGCAGCATGACTGCCACAATTGTAGTTTATCAAGTACTACTACAATAGACACTGAAAGATTTATATATTTGACTTTACCAGACTGTAAATCAGTGTCTTTTAAAAATCTAGTTAAAGCAGCAGATCATAATATGGTGTGTACCCAATGTAACTGTACAATGCTGTCCACATTATTTATACAAAGGTATGGGCAGTATATTATTTTAGTTTTCCAACGATGTAGACCTGATGGAACTAAATTGACAACTTCTATCAAAAATTTTGTGGCTTCTCAGTTATCAATTTCTGGAAGGACCTTTACAACTGAAGCTATTATTTATCATGATGGATCTTCGACCACCTCAGGACATTATACATGCTACTTAAAATCTGAAAATGGATGGAGTTACTGCAATGATTCTCATTTAACTTATAAACAACGTTTGCCTTATGACTCTACAAATTCTTATCTAGTGTTTTTAAAACCAAAGTTTTAGTAAAGGGAATTGGCCTTTGAAGACGGGAATAGTTAATAAAAGTTAGTTAGTTAGTTAGTTAATCTAATATTTGAAATTATTTATCTCATGTAGATACTTTAAGTGGATCTCAAAGTAAAAAATACTGATATATCTGACACAAATTGGCCGTGAGGAAAATGTAAGATATGATGTTGTTAGAAGTTGATGAAATCGAAGTTATAGAGCACAGCAGACTTTTTTTCACCAAAAGGACCTTCACTATCTGCAATCTCATGTAGATACTTTAAGTGGATCTCAAAGTAAAAAATACTGATATATCTGACACAAATTGGCCGTGAGGAAAGTGTAACATATGATGTTGTTAGATCTTTTTTCATAGGAAGTCGATGAAATGGAAGTTATAGAGCACAGCAGACTTTTTTCCACCAAAAGGACCTTCACTATCTGCAATTTGGTCTCACGGAAAAGTAAGTGAATCAAAGATTAGTGTACTTATATGAGATGTATGTTTGAATGGGTTTTTTTAAACACAATCTTTTAGATTGTGTTTTTTTTTTCCCGCTGTTATATGATGAAGACTTTGATCTCACTAATTTAAGTGAAATTCAATATATTCTGAGAACAGCAAAAATAAATAATGTAACATATTGTAGAAGTTATTGTGTAGTTTGCATTGTGTAATTTATATTGTGTTCACATTGTCTTATACTCATTTTCTTTTTCACCCTTATTTACCTCTCTTTACTAATTTACACTCTTTTTTCACCGCTGTTTCTTTAGTGCACTTCATTCACAACTTCTTAATCTAATAGGAACTGTCTGCATTTCCTCTGTTCCTTCCACCACTTTTTATCTTTTTTATATTCTCACAGTACCACTGCTTTAGTTTCCTAACCCTCTCTTTCTTTTTCTCCTTTTTTTTTCTTTCGCATCCATTGTACTGTAGTTCACTTAGTTCTTCCTTTTGTCTTTCTGTGTACTTACTCTCTCACTCCTGTTTTATCCATTGTTCTATACTAACTTCATTCCTTTCATCCCTTCACTCTGTTACTTTACTTCACTCACTCTCAATCATCTTGTATTCCTCTTTTTTATTTATAGTTTCTCAATCAGACTTCTCTCCTTTTCACTCATTTTTCTTTTATTTTCTTATCTTTACTGATTTTGATTTGATATCTTACATTCTTTTAGTATCTTATTTACCTTTAGGAATTTGTTCTCTTTCTATTTCTTTTTCCTTTTTTTTCTCTTTCTACATTACTTTCTTTCTGTTTTTGTATTCTTCACTATTGCATCATTTCTTAGTAAACTTTTGTAGATTTTTAAACCTCATGAACTGTTGTTTCTATTTTATTATATATTTTTAAGAAATTATAACGTGTTTTTTCTTTTATCTTTCATAGATACAAGTTTGCATTGATTATATGGTAAGTGTGTTTACAAAATCTTTTTTGTTATCACCTTTTGTTTTATTTTCACTATTTTTCTGTCACCCTACCGCACCCCTATTTCCTTACTTTGCTTCCCTCACTTATTCTTTTGTTCCATGTTTACTTCTGACCACATTCAATTTCTTTCAGTACTTCTGCCTATGCACACTCCTTCACTTACCTTTTTTACTGGTTCACTTAGTCCCTTTGTGACAGTCCTTCTTTTACTCTCTCTCTTGTTTGTCTCTATTACTCCCCATGTGTTACCCTTATTCACTTACATGTACCCTCTTTCACCCCTTTTTACTTATATTCACTGATATTTACTTTCCCTCAATCACTGCTATTCTTTTCCTCTGATTCCGTCACTACCTGACATTCCCATACTTAACTGTCCCTTTTTTTACTTTCAACATCCATTTACAATCTCCCTTAACCTCTGCTTTAGTCTTCTTCCTATTTCTTCTTTCTTTTGCTCCCTTATTCATTTTTCTTTTCTCAGTTACTTCCTTTTACACTTTTTATCTGTCTTACTATCTATTACACAGTCCCTCCTTCATTTTTTTTTCTTTTTTTTTGTTACTGCGCTGACGGTACGCGCACCTGTGCGCGCACCGAAAGCGAAATATAAAAAAAAATATTTTAAATTAAAAATATTATCTCAATATACATTATAGTGTTCATTTTTACAAAAACATACTTTAGCAATTAACTAAAAAACACATAGGTATGAGTCTGTATAAAAAGTTAGGAATTAGCATTAAAAAAACCTATGAAATTCACTGAAAAAACCAAAGGTTTCACACCAGTTATAGTTAGGAATTAGCATTTAAAAAACCTATGAAATTCACTGAAAAAACCATAGGTTTCACACCAGTTATAGTTAGGAATTAGCATTTAAAAAACCTATTAAATTCACTGAAAAAACCATAGGTTTCACACCAGTTATAGTTAGGAATTAGCATTTAAAAAACCTATTAAATTCACTGAAAAAACCATAGGTTTGACCCCAGTTATAGTTAGCTGGAAATTTTACTGATATAAAACCATTGAAATTCACACGTTATAGTTAGTCGGACTCACTATAACTTGCGCGTGCAATGCACTGCTGATGACATCACATATTACATCACTCATGACATGGTCAGTGACATCACTCATGACACCATCCTTGTGACATAGTGACAGACCTCCTTTCACTATAATGTAACCCTTGAGACACATATTCAAAAATAGAAACTGAAATTTTTAAAAAAATGGAGATACCTATATCAGTTACAACAAGCAATTCAGTAATTCCACTATCTATATACACATCCACTCATTCACCAATAGTTTTATATAGTCACTCATACATATACTCACTCATCATATGAAGTGATACACCTATACATCCTGTTACACACCGACATTCATCCAAAAGTTACTCACACACATATTCACACGTGCAAATAAACTATTGGACATCCATTTATTTGAATATAGAGTTATACACACACTTCCACCTTACTTCTATTTAAAATTACACATATTTATTCTCTTAAACAATCACTTATAGAAACACATACTTATTTAAACAGGAACTCTTACAATCTCTTACTCTCACATATACTCACTTATATACATCAATATTCATATATACTAGATTAAAACATATGTAGTTACTGATAAAGACACTAGTGAGACAGTCATTCACTCACTAACAAACACATATAGACACTCATCCACCCATACAGTCCTGTACATATGCTGTCTTCAAAACACATAGAAACAGAGAGTCAGTCACTCATGCATCTATGTGCTAAGTAATACCCCCACCAAACCATATAGACACTCATACTGATACTAAGAGAAACATCTAATAACCCATATACATACGCATGTAGCTACTTACCAACACATGTAGCCACTTATACACAAAGTAAAACACTAATATATATATTTAAATATTTAAACATTACTCACTAATATTTACTTTTTCAGAAAGGCACATATTCACTGGATGGTGTCATCAGTGATGTCATGAGTGATGTCACTGACCATGTCATGAGTGATGTAATATGTGATGTCATCAGCAGTGCATTGCACGCGCAAGTTATAGTGAGTCCGACTAACTATAACGTGTGAATTTCAATGGTTTTATATCAGTAAAATTTCCAGCTAACTATAACTGGGGTCAAACCTATGGTTTTTTCAGTGAATTTAATAGGTTTTTTAAATGCTAATTCCTAACTATAACTGGTGTGAAACCTATGGTTTTTTCAGTGAATTTAATAGGTTTTTTAAATGCTAATTCCTAACTATAACTGGTGTGAAACCTATGGTTTTTTCAGTGAATATATATATATATATATATATATATATATATATATATATATATATATATATATATATACATATATATATATATATATATATATATATATTACCTACTGGTGGTCGCCAGTAGGTAGTTATAGTTAGGATTTTTTTCAATGTTAAATCTCAACATTCTATTTGGAATAACTTTGGCACCGGTTGACGAATCTGCCTGAAAATTTCCTGAAAATGGCCTCGTCGAGCTCCGGTCCTTCCTTGAAAGTTTGGGGGGGATACGTCAAGCGGGGGCCGAGATAAAAGGGGGGTCCCAAATCGCGTTTTCCCCATGTAAATTTCCATAGGGCGGTCGATTTTACTTTTAGCCCGAACGGCTGAATGGATTTCCACCAAACTTGGCAAAATTGAAGGGACTGGTAGCCCGATGTGCCTTTGCTATGTCTCAAGATATGTGCTGCAGTGGATTTTGAGTAATTTAGGTGCCAAAAAATATATATATCTATAGGCGCTCTCCGGTGCGCGCACCGGAGTGCGCTCCAGGCGCGACACGCGACTTGCGCGCAGGAAGCTGATTGGCTCTTGGGTGTCTGTAAACATTCTAAACAGTCTGGAGCGGCCGCCATCTTGTGTCTCGGTAAAATCGAGACACAAGGGGTTTGAAAAAAAAAGGGGCAAATGACCATAAGGGGGAAGAGTAGACCCCCTCTGACCCCCTAGGTTTGATGTAGGGGCTAAAATAGGGTCCTGCGGGGCATTAAATTTTTTTTTTTTTTTCGTTTTGCGCGGGGGAAGCGCATGGTACGCGCACCGGCGAAGCACGGGGAAAATCCAGGACCATATTTATGAAGGCCTTGCGCTGCCAGTTTTGCGCCTCCTGTGCGTCAATTTTTGTGACGCACCAGCGGTGTAAAAAAATGCGCATTGTTATGCAATATTTAAAAAGTGACGCATCTATCTAGATGCGTCACTTTTTAAATATAGTGCAACGAGGCACATTTTTTTACACTGCTGGTGTGATGCGTCACTTTTCTGTGCGCACTCCTTATGACATTCCAGATGTGTCATATTTAATGTATGACGAATCATGTTGCAAGGAGTTACAGATACATCAGTATTTCTGACATATCTGTAAACATAAAAGTGACGCGAGGCAGGTGCAAGATTTTGACGCAACAGCATCCTAAAAGTGACGCAGAGAAATCTTATAGATTTCAGTACGTCGTTATTACCAAGCTTTTTGCAGGGGAATGCCCCCTCTGCATACATTATACCTGACGCAGATATAATGTGGCGCAGAGTTTTAAAAAGTGACCCATGTACCTAGATGCGTCACTTTTTAAAAATAGCGTCAGGTATAATGCATTCAGAGGGGGTGTTCTCCCGCAAAAAGCTTTGTAATAGCGACGCAGTGAAATCTTTGAGATTTCACTGCGTCACTTTTAGGATGCTGTTGCGTCAAAATCTTGCGCCTGCTTTACAGCAGGTGTTAGACTGACGCAAGACCTTTCACATGGTGCTTTTTCCATGTGAAAGGACACATTACTGGAGTTGCGTCACTTTTGTGACGCACTCCAGCAATGCGTTACTTGGAATGTCATAAGGAGTGCGCACAGAAAAGTGACGCATCGCACCAGTGGTGTAAAAAAATGTGCCTCGTTGCGTTATATTTAAAAAGTGACGTATCTAGGTAGATGGGTCACTTTTTAAAATCAAGCGCCACATTATATCTGCGTGAGGTATAATGCATGCAGAGGGGGTGTTCCCCCGCAAAAAGCTTTGTAATAGCGACGCAGTGAAATGTTTGAGATTTCACTGCGTCACTTTTAGGATGCTGTTGCGTCCTTTAAATATAGTGCAACGAGGCACATTTTATTACACTGCTGGTGTGATGCGTCACTTTTCTGTGCGCACTCCTTATGACATTCCAGATGTGTCATATTTAATGTATGACGAATCATGTTGCAAGGAGTTACAGATACGTCAGTATTTCTGACATATCTGTAAACATGAAAGTGACGCGAGGCAGGCGCAAGATTTTGACGCAACAGCATCCTAAAAGTGACGCAGAGAAATCTCATAGATTTCAGTACGTCGTTATTACCAAGCTTTTTGCGGGGGAATGCCCCCTCTGCATACATTATACCTGATGCAGATATAATGTGGCGCAGAGTTTTAAAAAGTGACCCATGTACCTAGATGCGTCACTTTTTAAAAATAGTGTCAGGTATAATGCATGCAGAGGGGGTGTTCCCCTGCAAAAAGCTTGGTAATAATGACGCAGTGCGTCACTTTTAGGATGCTGTTGCGCCAAAATCTTGCGCCTGCTTCACAGCAAACCTTTCACATGGTGCTTTTTCCATGTGAAAGGACACATTACTGGAGTTGCGTCACTTTTGTGACGCACTCCAGCAATGCGTTACTTTTGTGTTTACAGATACGTCAGAAATACTGACATATCTGTAACTCCTTGCGAATTGATTAGTCATATATTAAATATGACATATCTGGAATGTCACAAGGAGTGCGTTCACAAAAGTGACGCATTGCTGTTTTCACGTAGCGATGCGTCACTTTTCAGAAATGAGGCCTCCAGTTTATTCACTGTGTCATAACTTTCTTTTCTAACACTCACCTTCTTTCATTCCTCCTACTTCACTTCCTTTCACCTCTCATACCTTTCTGTTCTTTCTTACTCATTCTCCTTTCAATTATCAATGCACTATATTTCACTTACTCTTCATTTTTTTAAGAATATAGCTCTTTGATGAGAATTGGAGGTAGTTCTGAAAAGAACTTTTGGTTTTCTTCTTTTAACTGAACAGGAACAAAAACAGGGAATGGAAACTGCTCAACAGGAGCAAAAAGAAAACAAAAAAATTAGGGGTGGGAAGGGCAGCGATGGTTCTCCAATGCTCGAACCATGAGCAGGACACTTTGCTCCCCATAGGTGAGGAGTTGATTGCAGTATCTGCATTTGACGACCCCATGGTTAAATGCAGGTTGTATGTTTGCCACCTGCTCCTGCGATTGCTCTCTCCCAGAAGAAGTTGCTCCTCCGGTTGATGTAGAGGCCCCATCTCTGGGAACCTCTTGTGCCAGAGCCCTGACACTTTCCCGGGCAAAATTCTGGGGGTGCCTCCTCTCCACATGGCGAATCATGGTAAAGTTGCCAAAAGAGTACTTTTTTGGGGGGTTACCCCGTGACAGGACCTGTTTGCAGATCCTGCACTCTACTTTTGGTGCATTCACCTTTTTCTGGTCTGCTGGAAACTTAAAAAATTTCCAGATGAAATGCTCTTTGACCTTCGGCTGAGGAGGCTCTTCATCAATGAATTCAGGCTCATCTTCACTGCTGGATGGTCTGGCAGCCATGATTATCCAAGAAATATGCAAGAGCAAAAAGGCAGGTCTTTCAGTCACAAAAGTGAAAGAAGAAGTGAAGGAAATGGGTGGGGATTTCATTCATTGTAAAAAAAAACTGTTAGCAACCAATGAAAAGTGTTATTTTAGGGTCACATGACCCGACGCGTTTACGCTGCGCGCTCCGGAGCACTTCCGGTGCGTTTACGCAGCGCGATCGTAGGCGCTTCCGGGGCGCAAACGTGGCGCGATCGTAGGCGCTTTTGCGTGCGTTTATGCGCCGCGAACGTAGGCGCTTCCGAGGGCACTTACGTTGCGCGCCGAAGTGACGTCATCAAACTTTTACAGAAATGCATAATCTTTTTCCTTATTAAAAAAAACTAATTTTATTTGTATGGTACGAAATGTTTTGCATTATTATTAACTTTTCATTCATATTTTTTTTTCACGAACGACAGTTGCGCTCTGGG